>NC_086449.1:469034498-469385332 GCF_028390025.1 Pseudophryne corroboree
TGTTTGGAAAATTTGCCCAGAATCCGTAAATGGTTCAGGCTGCAGCAATCAGGAAACAACTGGGGTGAAACTGAAAATGTCTAGATATCACTCAAAAAAATTATAATAACACTTTCAAATTAATATAGCAAGTCACTATGTTTCTTCATTAATATTATATTATTATTATTATTATTATTATTATTTTTAATATATAGTAATCTGAATATAATTTCAGGTAGAACTGCAACATGTCCAATTGTATGCAAATACATTAACAAGAAGACATGACCTTACTGGCACAACTTACAAGAAAAGTTGCAGTCTTTCTCAAATGAAAATGTGATTACTTGATGGCCGCTAAGCGCGCACACATGCAGTCTTAACTGCTTACACCTGTGCTTAATGAAGGAATAATTAAAGCTGGGATGGTAGTGAATCAATCTAGCTTTAAGTGCCATCTGTCATATTCCTTCTACCATCACTATCATCAACACACCTACCCTATGCTGGGTGCAAGAGGTCCGTTTGAATCAGGTATGTGTTTGGTGTACACATGCTTCAGAAGACCCCAGAAGTCATGCCCACAACACTCAGATAATCTGGATCTTTCCTGTGCATCCACAAAGAAGTTACTCAAAAATGACCATTTCACTGAGAGATCCGTAGAATGTGCACACGAACAAAGGAAAATACCTCTGTGCACATGTGTATGCATGTGGCAGTGCATGTGCTGTCTGCGAATATTCATGGGATGCGTCTGCTTTAGCACTTGCGTTCTAGTCAGAATCAGGCTGTATATACTATTTTCATTTTTTTCTCTCAGGCCATCTGTGCCAGCTACAGAATTCACCTTCCAAATGGCTGCAAAAAAAACAAGCCTATTACTTCTAAATTGGAAAGGTCCATGACTTTTTTTCCACAAATGGCACAGACACAAACCAAGAAAGTCAGACATTCATAATCCTCATGTTAGCATTTCAGACAACTTGCACCTTGACGGAGTGGTAGTAATGTTGGTTGCTATAAATCTCAAGTGAGATGCTCTCAGAGCAATAAGGGGAGCTGGTTGACTGGCAGCATTGGGTTGCCTAAGCAACACAGTTGCAGGAGAGACAGTTTAAGATTGCAACAGTCCACATTGGCACACGCTGCTCTTCATACCATGGTCAACCATTCTGACCTCTGTTTAGAGTCAGCAAGCCTTCCAAAAACTGCTCTGTCCACTTCTCCAGCATCTTTTAAATCCAAGTCTAGTTTATTGCTGGTACATACCTGAAAGATATATCTGCAGTTGGTCGTTGTTCGGATACACTGAGCAACCGCCACTGCCATTGCTAATTGAGCTCCTGGTCACATCATCTCCCTCTGCAGACACTACTGAGCCTCATTTTGACTTGTTTTAAGGACATTACATCAAAGATGGATCAGCCTGTAGTGTGTTTTTCCACTTTAATTTTGAGTGTGACTTCAAATCCAGACCTCCATGGGTTAATAAATTTGATTTCCATTGATCATTTGTGTGTGATTTTGTTGTCAGCACATTCAACTATGTAAAGAACAAAGTATTTAATAAGAATATTTCATTCATTCAGATCTAGGATGTGTTATTTTAGTGTTCCCTTTATTTTTTTGAGCAGTGTATATATATATATATATATATATATATATTTATTTATTTGTATACAGGCTTGCTTGGGAAAGCCTAGTGTTAATGTGTGATGGGTATGAATGTGTAAATATATTACTATTGTTTAAATCAAGCATATAATTATACCTTTACTCTTCTTCTAGGATCTTCAGATCGAGCTGGAACATGTACGAAACATCTTACAGGTAAGTACCAGAATGTTTAATAAAATTGGCTAATGTAGCAATATTCAGACATTTCATTACAATTCAATTCCGATTGATATAACAGCTAAATTGATCACTAAACATATTAAGAAGAGAACTATACAGATATCCTTACATGCAATACAAAACCCTGCTTGTCATAAAAAATACCTCAACATCCAAAGTATCTAATTACCCGGGTAATAAAGTTTAGGTAAACTGCAGTTACATATGCATATGCCGTTGGGGCCCATATTGAAGTGCACTGGAATTGTACTTAACTGGTAGTCTCTTCATTAGAGTATTCAAAAGCTACTTGCTGTGGAAATCCTAAACCTCCTTTGTTGAACTGTATAGTTGTGTACTTTATCTAGAAACACAGTTTCAATTTTCAGCTGTCTAGTGTTTTCCTCAAAGATTTAATACTGCAACTTTCCTGAGCAACGCTGTATCAGTGTCGGACTGGGGCATGAAGGGCCCATCGGGGGAATGCAGTGATAGGGGCCCATACTTAGGGGTGTGGTCAGCCTACAAACGGGGTGTGGCCAACCCCCACAGAGGCTTGAAATACACAATAGTCTTGTGCAGTGTAATGCAACATATCTACCATGTATAATACAAGTGCACAGTCTGGAACCTGATCCTTAGAGGAAGGAGTGGTGCCCCAGGCAGTAGGGCCTACCGGTGGTTTCCCCTGTACCCCTATGGGCCAGTCCGACCCTGCACTATATCCTTATATCACATAGCCCAGAGACAGTCATTTACACACCAGCTTAGCTCCTGTCTTATCAGTCACTGCTCTGCTGCTTCTCTCAACTTTATATAGGACTTCACTCTTGTTTTACCAATAAATGATACTTTTCTGTAGGTATACAGCTTACTATCCTCCTCTTAGTGACATGGAATAGCTCTCCCCCGACTTACATCAATAGAGGAGTAAAGTGGCTCAGCCTCTAGCACAGTCACAGTCGCACAGTCTCTGGGTATGGATACTATATGATGCGACAGCTGATACGATGTCAAGATAGTAAGCCAGTAGTCTGTCTCCTCTGAAGGCTGCTTTCTTTAAGGTAACACTGACACCTTCATATGGTCAATTACCTTTTTTCATATTAATTATCGGTGGCTCAGGGTGCTTTTACTCCCTGCATTTATCCTTCTACTGCCTGTCTTCCAGTACTCACTTTGGCAATATACTGTATATGTGTATATGGATATAGCTCTGCTATCAATGTCTATGGGGTGCTCTGTGCTCTCTAGTGTTCATTTAATTGTCTGTCCCACAGCACTCACTTTACTGACAGGTATCCATCAGGCCAGTAGGGTGAATTCCTCCTCTTGTGTCATCCGCCTAAGCTCCGCCTCGGAGCGGGAGCCCGCCTCTCTCCTAGATCGTGATTCACTAGGTCGCTCCGGGTTCCACCTCTCAACACCGCATAAGCACCTAAGCACCCTGGGCGTCTGGAAGCGCTGACCACATCTGGCGTGGTATCTCCGTGTCTCTCGGTCGCTGCTTTATCACTGCCAGTCCTGCTGTCGTACCTCCCGTGCCTCTGCCGGTAAATCAACTGCCTATAACTGACTCTTTTCCCCGCAGCTGCTTCTTATATCCTCTCCATCAGCCGGCTCATGCACCTTTTTCAACCCTTCTCCTGTCTCAGGCCCTGGGCCCTTAATATCTGCACGTGGGTTTCTAGAGCCTTCTTCCTCTACTTCCCCACCAGGGCAGGCTTATACTACATACAACAACCTGTCATATTATAATAATCTATACAATCCATACAATACATGTATATCAATTATCTACTATGCACATATTTATGTCCAATATTTTCATAGCATATGTACAATGTAATGTAATTATTATACTTATACATTTACACACTATTAATTATCTACTTTAATTACCCTATACCGTGAATATGTAATGGTGTCACTTTCCAGAATATTAATATATGTAGACATGTGTATAGTGGCTACACAGTGAAGCCATTCATTCATCAGGGGTTATTATTCCAGTTCCAGAAATACAGAAGAGGTTAGGAATTCAGTCTCTTGGTGGTCCAAAAACCAGATGGTTTATTTTGATACATTTTGAAGCTAAATCAGCTAATCTCCTAGCATCATGTGGACAAGTTCAAGATGGGGGCTGAGCTTATATGTAGCATTGAGCAGAACCGATTCATGGTCTCCGTGGATGAAGGAATCTGTATTGCATCTAATCGCAGCATCAATGATTCTAGCGTCTATGTATACACGTAGCATGAAAGTGGCTGTATTTGTGGGGAAGCCAGATTATACTACCAGCCAGATTTCATTCAACTAATGCCACCCATTGATTGTAAACCAATAGCTACAACTGTAATCATTAATATTGACACTTGCACCAACCCCATGCTAAGTACAAAAGATCTCTCTTCCCTGTATGTATAACTACAGATCGCAGAGATTTAAAGACATGCCCACAACACTCCCACAAGTCAAGACGGTTCAGTGGGATCACATTGTTGCTGCCCAGTTACTGCTCTGCAACTCGTAAATAAACAGAAAAACAGATCCAGTATCATGAAAGGCTGGTAGTTTTCCTCAAAAGAGGAGTCAGCTAGTCTTGGAATATTGTCTGGTGGTGATAACAACTGTGATAAGGGACTTTAAACTTCATTTCCAATACCAGGAATTCAAAGATGTTTTGGTAAGAAGAAAGTATGAGCATTATCACTACATGGCCTGATGATTGCCTAATGCCCAATAGGCCTCATTCCAATGGACACTTTACCATAAAGTGTTTATTCCCCCTATCTGAATCTTCTGTAATAACTTAAGTATTTTAAAGGAAAACAGCAATGATAATTTAAATAGGGACTTATTACAGTCATCCGCATAACCAGCTGGTGCAACATGGAGGCCTTTGGCCTTGCACATATAATCATGCCCTAAATGCTGTGACCATTAGCAAGATATCTACTTATCCTTAATCCAAACTTTGGGCCTAATTCAGCATGGATAGCAATTTAGATTTCGCAATATGGCCAATGGACTGTGCATATGCTGCATACGCAATGTGCATGCATCAGAGGTGCACTGTGATCGCGGTGCGTTTGCATGTTAAAGTAAAGCTATCGCACATTGACAGGAAGTGAGCGTTTAGGGGTGTGGCAGTTTGTGGGAGTGGTGGCAAAAACGCAGGCATGTCATGGCTGTTTGGTGGGTGGGTCACTGACGTCATCTGCTTGTATGCAACAGCATGTGCAGATTTGTGGATGCTCTGCCTGGGCACAGATTAAATTTACCCCTTTGATGATCTCGATTTTGCGTATGGATTGCAATGTATATGCAAAATTGCAGTGGGCGTCTTTTTCCATTTCTGGGCAGCAACTACCTATGCGAATCATTGCAATTGAGTTTGCAAAGAAATGTACTTTTACTAGCAGTAGCGATCCGTGCTGAATTAGGCCCTTAGTTCAGTGATCATAGTCTGCTAAAATCTTATGAAAGTTGACATGGTGACTATCAACCATGTGACTGGAAACCAGTGTTTTTGGAGGTTGCTTTTACGACAAGCATCTTGTATAGCTAGAGTCAAAGTTGTCAACCTCTGTTTAATTTTCTTACATGGTCAGGGGTAATTTAATGTTTTTTGGCCAAATTTTAGATGAACTTGTGGATGTTTCTCTTTGTGAGAAATGTTTTCTATTTTGCCACTCTGCCCGATAGCCCAGAAATGCAGAATATGGGAGATTGTGGTCATATGCCATATTCCTTTTGGCAGCCTACCTTATACATTTTATCCATGTCCTATCCTACACTTTGGAGGATTATCATTTGATTACACCATCTATGACACAAGCATGGATCTCTTTAAAACCTGGATTGTTAGGGATCCTTGAGAGAGTTGAGAACCACTTGTGTAGCATTAGTACAGTACCTCACAGCAAAGGTCATGAGATTAATGTCCAGTCCTGGCCGATCGGTGTGCAGTTTGCATGTTCTCCATACATTTGCATGGGTTTGCTCCCACACTAAAAACATATTTAGTCGGTTAATTAATGTGTGGCCATGTGATAAGGAAAATGATTGTATGCTCCACTAGGGCAGGGACTTCCTCTCTAAAGCATGGTAGAATGTGTGTTCACTATATAATTAACTGTAAACAAATAATTCATTGTGAGGGTGCTAAAATGACCTAGGTCATGTTAACTCTAGTTTCACAAAATGGGTAAACTTTGGTCATCTAGGATTACCCAAAGGGGTTGGTCTGCACCTAAGCAGTCTGCTGACAGATTAATTACTTATGGCCATATGTTTATATCCACCCATATGGGTCACATTAGGATATCTCAAAGGTTCCAGTTTCTCCCCAGTAGATTCATAAATTTTACACAAATACAACAATTTTGCTACTGTGATTTTAACATCTACTGTATGTAGGCTTTCTTCTTTGGGGTCCATGGTCTCCACAGGGAATACCTTGGAAAGTCCAAAAGCAGTTGTAATAGGGAGGGAATGCTCCTAAGCTGAAAGGAGGACATTGTGGCCAAAGGTTGCATCCTGATTGGCAAACGTATCAAAAGCATAGAACCTAAGAAACGTGTGGGCAGAAGACCACATAGCAGCCTTGTACAATTATCCAGTAGACACTCTACGGCGTACTGTCCATGAATGGCCCACAGAGTAGTAGAGTGAGCGGAGAATGTACTTGGAACAGGAAGATCAGTCTGCATGTAAGCCTGTGAGGTGGTCATATGGAGCCGACGTGAGAATGTTTGCTTATTAGCGTGCCAGCCCTACTTGTTGAATCCATAGAGGATAAAAAAGGAAACCATTTTCCTAACAGAAGCAGCACGGTCAACGTAGATACGGAGAGCAAGGACCACATCCAACGAGGTATCCTGTTGTGAAAGACCAGTTTCCTGGAAGGCCAGTACCACAATTGGTTCATTGATATGGAATTTACACACTACCTTAGATAGATATCCACGTGCAGTACGAAGGACCCCCAGTCTCGTGGAATATCAAAAAGGGGGGAGCGACAGGAGAGAGCTTCCAAGTCAGAGACTCTTTGTGCTGAAGTTATAGCCAGGAGAGTTTTAGCAGTGAGCCACTTGAGGTCCATCATCTCCAATGGTTCAAAAGGAGTCCATTGTAAGGTTCAAAGAGCCAAAGACAGATCCCACGGAGCAACCGGAGAGACGAATGGAGGCTGTATCCAGAGTACCCCCTGAAGTAAGGGACACAGTTTCTCCTGGAACCAGATACACAAGGCCAAAACCTGGACCTTCAGAGAAGCCAGGAGAAGACCCATGTTTAGGTTCACCAGTAAGAAGGCTAACAGCCAAGGAATCCTAATAACTTTAGGATTGTAGTTACGATGCGCACACCACTGAATGCAAGAGTGCCAGATACTGTAATATATGTGCTGAGGCTGGTTTCTGAGCCCGAAGCATAGCTTAAACCACCATCCTAGAAAAACCTTTGTCCATTGGGAGGGATGTCTCAAGAGCCATGCCGTCAAAGACAAGTGAGGCAGTTCTGTATGAAGGAAGGACCCCTGAGAGAGCACATCTAGACAGAGAGGCAGAGAGAAGGGCTAGTCTATGGAGAGAAATGAAGAACCGGGAACCAGTGGGCCATGCAGGAGCCATGAGGATGAGCGTTCCGCTGTCCTCCTTGAACTTGCGAATTACAGTACTCTGGGAATGAGAGACACTGGGGGGAAGAGATAGGCCAGACGAAATGTCCATGGGACTGTGAACGCGTCCAATAGGCTTGCTTCTGGATCTCGTGTCCTGGCCCCATACACTGGGACTTTGCAGTTGTGTCTGGAGGCCATGAAATCCATGTTTGGAAGGCCCCATTTGTGTACCAGACGCTGAAGAGACTAATCTGCAGCGTGAACATCCTATCGACTGAGAAAGTCTGCTTCCAAGTTGAGGACTCCCAGAATGAATATTGCGGATGTGGACGGAAGATGGAATTCTGCTCAGGCTAGAATCTGAGTTACTTCTTGCATTGCTGCCGCACTGCAAGTGCCTCCATATCGATTTATATAAGCCACTGCCGTGGCGTTGTCTGACTGGATTTCTACCGAAGAACCCTGTAGAAGGTCCTGATCCATTTGGAGGGCCCAGTACACTGCCCGGTTCCAGGACATTCATTGGGAGATCCTTTTCCGTCAAAGACGGCATCCATGGTGAGAAGCGTCCAGTGAGAAATCCAGCATGGACGCCCCTTGTCCAGGTTGGATGAGCCGCCATCACCACCATGAGCTTGGTGAACACACTGGGAGCTGTGGACAGGCCGAAGGGTAGGGCTTGGTATTGGAAATGCTGACGTAAATACTGTTGATGACAGGGTGCTCTAGGTACATGTAGTGTAACAGGAGTCTAGCTAGAATGTGCTCTGCTTCAAAAATTCCACCAGCAACTGACTCCAGGCTTGTGCAAAAACAACAAATACCTTTTATTCAGGTTGCTCAAAAACAAAGATACACATAAAACAAAGATCACTGTCTTTAGTATAAACAACCAGTGAGGTTAGGCCCTGCTGCACTCCCTCTTACTAAATAAGGAACCCTTCAGGTCCCGGCATCCTGACACTAGTGCCCCAGTCTTCTGGATCCCACTGTCCCTAGCAGGCCTATCACCTGGACACTAACTGCCTTCAGGCTCACTGACTCATTGGAGAGACTCTGCTTTAAACCCAGCACCCAGGTGTTGGCTGATGAAGCAGCTTCTTGGGTTAAGAAGCCTATAAGACCTGGTCTGGGCCAAATGGATGGAAACCCGGTCCATCCACACTTCCCATCAACCCCCAGGACCCTGTGTGTAGCTTACAGGTGGCAAAGTACCTCTCCTGCCACATACCCTTTCCCTCAGCTTTTCCTGGCTCAGAAAAGCGGCATGTGACATTGGCAAGGTTTCACATTTGCCAATTATTTTGGGCTGACAAATCTTTGGGACATAACTTGGGCCCATACACCTGGGTCCCAAGTTCCTCTCCCAAGTACACGTCCGAGGCCCTTTTAACTGGCCTTGGAATCTATTTCCATTAAAGGTTGGTGGCACCGACTCCACTGTGCCACCTTCTCTTTTCCTCCACTTTGGCATAGTGGCCGAAGTGGTCATTTTAATGGACAACTTCCTGTTGCCCACTAAACTTCCCCTTGTCTTCACCTTTCCACCTTTAGGGATGTTTCTCTTTTTGGGCTCAGATTTACTGGCTACTGAGGAAGTCGCTTCATTCTTGTCTGGGTGTTTGTGACACCTGACCTTAACCAACTCTGGACTGGAGAAGGTTTTTAAGTTCACTCTGGGCCTAGTAGTCACCCTGGCCCTCACGTGTCTTGGCCTATATGGACAATTCCACCTTTTATGGCCAAGCTCTTGGCACCGGTAATACCTAGTCCCTGCCCCGACTTTAATTGTTCTGAGGTCATGGTCCAACTTCGCCCCCACCCTTTCCCTCAGAGTGAGGCATTGGTTCTGAGTCTCAGTAAGTCCTTTCATTTGTTGAACTTTTAGTTCTTCCTCCAGTTTTTCCAGCTTTGATAATATTTTCTTCATTAACGTGACTGCTTCATCCTCCGATCTCCCATCTTTGACCCTAGTCATTGACTCCTGCTGTTCTATGACCGGCACATAACCCATTTTGAGTCTCTTGTCCAGGTCTCTTATTTGACTCCGTAGTCCAGGAATCTCCTTCACTACTTCTTTTAGCTGGCTGTTACTTAGGGCCAGCTTTTGGAACTCTCCCCTCAAGTTTTCCAGCTCTCATGTCTCATATAGAGAATTCTCTCTGGGTTGAGCAACCTCAGAAATGGGACTCTGCACCGATTCCTCTGAGACAGGTTCTTGCTCCTTACTTAGTGTGTCCTCTATGAACTGTCCCAGTTCAGCAGTTGGATCTTGAGCCTCCCTTGGTGGATCATGCCGTGGTGCAATAACCCCAAGATCGAAATCTTGCACCTTATCCTCCTCATACACATCGGGAACCCCTTCAGCAGCAGGTTCCTGGATGACTTTGGAAGTGGACTCCTGTATGACTAGCCCATGTAGGTGAGACACCTCCAAAGGTACGGTCTTTGTCTGTGATTCATCAGAGAAAGTCTCACATGTGCACTGAATGTTGAGAACCGGGGGCTTCTGAACCTGTGATGTCCCATCAGGGATTAACTTGTGAACATACGTCGCGTCAACAGGTGAAGGATCCTGGGTTTCCAAGACCTCAACAGAAGCAATCTCTAGCTCAGATAAGACTTCCTGTTCTAGGATGTGCTCTTGAGTAGTCATCAAATTGCCATCTGTCCAGGTAGATTCCTGAGGGTTCATCATTCTGCCACAGATCCAGTAGATTAGAGGATTCTTGTTTTGGAGGTGATCACTTGACATCAAGTCAACCTCTCCCAGCTCCATTACCGCTTCCTCCCTGTCAACTGAGGAGCAGCCGGGAATCCTACATCCTCATCTCGTGTCTCCATAAACACATCTTCTGTGGGCTCCATCTTGAACAGGTTCCACTGAACTCAGGGCTTTATTCCACTCTTCTCCCAAGCTACTACAAAGTTCTTTTTCCAGAGAATGAGGTGGTCCTGCTTCGAAGGAACTTCTCACTGCCGTCCTAGTGGTTAACAACAAAACACTGCCATCTGATGTGGCTCTCTTGCTGCTTGCAAAATTACCTTGGATTTTCTGTGCGCTGCACAATAATGGTGGCTGCAGCCTCCTCCATGCTCTGGAATGGTAATACCAACTGAATGGACATTAGTGCCTGTAAATGCTCTACCTCTGAGGAAGGGCCCTCATTTCCACTTTCCAGGCAGATGGCCTTACTAGTGGCATAGCAGGGAGCCTTCCAGGCCTTAGGCACTGGCAGCTCTGGCTCAACTTTCCTGTTCCTTCTGGCTGGAACAGGGAATCCAGTATAGCCGGGTTCCAATACAGTATGGTACCATTCTTCCGAAGCCTGCACCACCGTTGGCATCATTTCCCCCAAAGATGGCATCTCCACTTCGGCTGATAATGTCTCTGACCCAACCTTCGTCATAACGTCTTCAGCAATTGGTGTAGCTACGCCTGTGTCTGAACTGAAACTAGGCATAGCCAATGGTTTTAGCTTAGAAACCTCCTTCTGAAGCTCCGCCAAGTCTTGCGACAAAGCCTTATTGGCCAGCACCAAACTCCCATATCGTGTCTGGTCACAGGAGATTTCCTGTAATAGTCCTTGTCTCTGTACTACAAAGTTTTCAGATCTGGGTTTAGCCTTTGCCAAGGTTTTCTGCAACTCTGACACCTGGCCTGAGAGCTTGGCAATCTCTTTTCTACTCCTTCCCAATTTGGTCAGAGAGTCAAACAAAAGAGATTCCTTCTCCTCCAGCTTTTGCGTTAAGGTGTTCACCTGCTCTTGAAGAAAATAAAATTTTTCCTAAAGCTCTTCTAGCTCCTGGTCCTTTAATTGGTCATTCCTTTGACACCAAAAAAAAGGTTCCATGCTAAAATCTTCCCTAAGATCTGGATTACTCCCCAATAAGCTTTCCACTTCACTCTCCAACTGTGGGGTTTGATAGGGTCACATAAGTTCCTGACCTGAGGTGTTAGAGCTGTCACCCCTTTTGTTTTTTAGCATGAATTCTCTTTTTGTTACCCATTTGAAGAGACACTTCAGAATATGCTGTATATCTGAAAATCTTTATTCACCCTGTTACCTTTGAAAACTGTAAGTGAAAGGGAAAATAAAAATTCCTTTTTTTCTTTTTAGCACAGATTAAGCTTTTAGCAAAGCACTGAAAGGTAGCATGTACATAGTGGTCACAAATACCTTACACTGGTAGTGCAAATAAACAACTTCTCCCTTCAGGCTCTTACAACTAGAACTCAGGGATTGCTGGGACACATAGTGCCACATAATTTATCTATTTAAATAGAACCACATTTATAAAAGGTTTCAACTTTGCTTGATTGGTCTTAATGAGCTAATTAACAGGGACATCAGACTGCCATTACCAGATTTTGCAGGCACAGGTAAAAATAAGCTTGGAAAAGAAATTCAGTCATAAATTATCAGCTGCTTGCAACCCCTTAGAGCAAATCAGCACAGCTACTTTCAATGAATGGTGCAAAGTATATAAGACAGAACAGGCCATGCACCCTGTTTAACCTCTGTGCTGCCAACGCAAACCATTGCACCAAAATCAAACACATTCAGTTTAAACAAAACATAGAATTATTTTTACCCTGTAGGGTTGGTTTTAACCACTACTCACAACACCGTTGGTCTGGAACTGATGCCCACGAGTTCAGCTTGGTCTGGAGTTCGCTGGTATGTGTGCCGCTATCTTGCGGCTGTTGGATCCTCTGCCACGTGTGACACGACCAGCAGAAGGGCCCCACATTGGGCGCCATTTGTAACAGAAGTCTTGCTAGAATGTGCTCTGCTACAAAAATTCCACCAGCGACCGACTCCAGGCTTGTGCAAAAACAACAAATACCTTTTATTCAGGTTGCTCAAATACAAATATACACATAAAACAAAGATCACTGTCTTTAGTATAAACAACCAGGGAGGTTAGGCCCTGCCGCACTCCCTCTTACTAAATAAGGAACCCTTCAGGTCCCGGCATCCTGACACTAGTGCCCCAGTCTTCCAGATCCCACTGTCCCTAGCAGGCCTATCATCTGGACACTAACTGCCTTCAGAAGCCCTGACTCATGGGGAGACTCTGCTTTAAACCCAGCACCAAGGTGCTGGCAGATGAAGCAGCTTCTTGGGCTAAGAAGCCTATGAGACCTGGTCTCGGCCAAATGGATGGGAACCCGGTCCATCCACACTTCCCATCCACCCTCAAGACCCTGTGTGTAGCTTACAGGTGGCAAAGTACCTCTCCTGCCACAGTAGGCACACATCCTGTATATCCAGGGAAACCATATAATCCCCAGGCTGCATAGCTAAGACAATGGAACGGAGAGTCTATATACTGACTTTGGGTACCTTGAGGTATTTGTTGCGCAATTTCAGATTTAGAATGGAGTGGTATGACCCATTTGGTTTCCGAACCATAAAGAGTGTAGAATAGAATCCCTGGCCCTGTTGAGACCGGGGGACAGGGATGATATCCAACCATAGCAAGGAGAGAATGACTCCCTTCTGCATCTGTGCTTTGCCAGATTCTGTCGATGTAGTGGTAGGAAAGTACTGTCTGGGGTGACTCTTCAGGAAGGAGAGAGCATACCCGCGAGAGACCACTTCTTGGACACAGGTGTCTGTGGTGATTTGACGCCATGCCTGAGCGAAATTAAGAAGTCACCCTCCTACCCTGGGATCCCCCAGGGGGAGGGCCATCCCATCAGGCTGAGGGTTTATCCTCTGTCTTGTAGGTGGATACCTAGTGGCCCAGGCCCGTTTCATTTTGGAGGCCTTGACTGTTTGAGATAGTCATAGAAAGATCTGACCCTTGGCCTTGCCCTGGATGAAAGGATCATAGTCCTAGGCTGCACTGATGAAGCCAACAAGGTAGGCAAGCTGTCTTGGAGGTTGCCAGTTTCTCATCAATCTTGTACAGTTCTGGTCCAAACAGGAAATCACCTGTGTATGGCAGAGTTTCAGGGCCTTCTTGGCATACGAATCCGCTTTCCATGAACGGAGCCACACTATGCGGCGTGCTGCAATGGAAACAGCGGATGCTTTGGAGGATAAAAGAACAGAATCCAAAGCAGCCTCACCAGTGTAATAGGCAGCATCCCTTACATTGGCAATAAGAGACAATTGTTCCGTGGTAGGCTTAGACGTGAAACTGTGTTCAAGGTTGTCAGCCTAAGTTTCAATGGCTTTAGCTACCCAGGCTGTAGCCATAATCGGTCTGGGATGCAGTTATGTGACTGCCAGTCAGGAGAACGCTGGTCACTATTCAGATGCCGGGATCCTGACTGGTGAATAGCCCGACGGTTGGCATGCCGACCAACAGGGACTATTCTCACTCATGGGTGTCCACGACACCCACAGAGTGGATATAGAACCTGTGGTGAGCGCAGCGAGACACAAAGCACCCAGTGTTACGAGCACAGTGAGCCTAAAAGGGACTTCATTGCGCTCGCCCAACCTGCCGGCCATCTAAGTCGGGATCCCGCCATCGGTATGGTGACCAGCGGTCTCCCAACCGCCGGTCACACAAACCCAACCCATCGGTCATGCTGTGGCTCCTGTAAGGGAGTACAAAGATTTAAGACACACATCCAGGGGCGGATAAACAATGGGGCGGGTGGAGCTGCAGCTCCAGGTCCCCCATGAAAATAGGCCCAGATGGTGCTGGTAGAAATCGGTGACAAGCAAAAAATAATAATTGTCTTACTGTCACCACCGTCAGTGGCCGTCCGAAGCCCCGCCCACTATGTCCCTCACCCCTCCTGGTGTCCGACTCCACATGCACTAGTGCGGCACAGTTGAATCGCTTTTCTGTGCAGATGCACTGAAGTGCTAAGAGGCTGGCCGCGGGCTGAGGCGGTCCGGCCTCTCCCCTCCACTTATGTTTCTTCCCCCTCCTCTTGGACGCTGCTCAAAGCCGCGAGATCCAAATGACCGGGACCCGCTGCTGCCTGCGCAAATGCCCGGGACCCGCTGCTGCCTGCGCAAATGACCAGGACCCGCTGCTGCCTGCGCAAATGACGGGGAGCCGCTGCCGCCAACGATGGGGACCCGCTGTTATCGAAGGTGCAAAGTGCTGCCTGTACAGGGAGAGGAAGAGGGAGGGGATGCCTGGTCACCTGCTAACAAAGTGCTACCTGTACAGGGTTAGGGGATGCCTGTCTCAACCCATTACCCTGTCCCTTCTCTCTCTCTCTCTCTCTCTCTCTCCTCTTCTCTTTCTGTGTCTCCCCCTTCTCTCTCTTTCTCTCACTGTCTCCCCCTTTCTCTCCCTCTCTCTTTGTGTCCCTCCCTCTGTCTCCCCCCTTAATTCACTCTGTCCCCCTTCTCTGTGTCTCCCCCTCTCCCCTTCTCGCTCTGTATCCCCCCTTCTCTTTCTCTATCTCTCTGTAGCCCCTGTGTCTCTCTGTGTGTCTCCCCCTTCTTTCTCCGCGTGGGTCTCCCCCTTCTCTCTCCACGTGAGTCTCCCCCTTCTCTCCCGCGTGGGTCTCGCCCTTCTCTCTCCGCGTGGGTCTCCCCCTTCTCTCTCCGCGTGGGTCTCCCCCTTCTCTCTCCGTGTGGGTCTCCCCCTTCTCTCTCTCCGCATGGGTCTCCCCCTTCTCTCTCCGCATGGGTCTCCCCCTTCTCTCTCCGCATGGGTCTCCCCCTTCTCTCTTCGCGTGTTTCTCCCCCTTCTTTCTTCGTGTGTGTTTCCCCCTTCTCTCTCTCTCTGTCTCCCCCTTCTCTCTTTGCGTGTGTCTCCCCCTTCTCTCTTCGCGTGTGTCTCCCCCTTCTCTATTCGTGTGTGTCTCCCCCTTCTCTCTCTCTGTCTCCCCCTTCTTTCTGTCTCCCCATTCTCTCCCTGTGTGTCTCCCCACTTCTCTCTCTCTCTCTCTCTCTGTATCCCCTTTCTCTCTCTCTCTGTCTCCCCACTTCTCTCTCTCTCTCTCTCTCTCTGTATCCACCTTCTCTCTGTCTATCCCCCTTCTCTCTCATCACTCCTCTCTACCCCTTTCTATCTCTAGCACTTCTCCCCCCTCTCTCTGTCTCCCACTTCTCCCTCTTCTGTGTCTCCCCCTTCTCACTCTCTCCTCTCCCTCTCACCCTCTCTCTCTGCATCTTCCCCCTTCCCTCTCTCTCTCCCTAATCTCTGTCTCTCCCTTCTCCCTCTGTGTCTCCTCCCATTCTCTCTGTCCCCCCTTTCTCTCTCCCTCTCATCCCCTCTCTGTCTTCTCTCTCTCTCTGTCTCCCCCTTCTCCCCGTGTGTCTCCCCACGTCTCTCTCTATATATGTATCCCCCCTTCTCTCTCTCTCTCTATCCCCCTTCTCTCTTCCCTCTGTCTCTCAACACTTCTCTCTCCCTTTCTATCTCTACCACTTCTCCCCCCTCTCTCCGTCTCCCACGTCTCCCCCTTCTCTCTCCATGTTTCCCCCCTTTTTTCTTTCTCTGTTTCCCCCCTTTTTTCTTTCTCTCTGTTTCCCCCTTCTCTCTCCTCTCCCCCTCATCCTTTTCTCTCTCTCACCTCTCTGTATCTTCCCCCATCTCTCTCTCTCTCTCTTCATGTCTCTCCTTTCTTTCTTTCTTTTTCTTTCTCTTTCTTTCTTTCTTTCTTTCTTTCTTTCTTTCTTTCTCTCTCTCTCTCTCTCTCTCTGTCTAACCACCTTCTCTCTCTCTGTCTCCCCTTCTCTCTCCCCCAGTCTCTCTCTTTATCTTTCTCTCTCTCTCTCTCTCTCTCTCTCTCTCTCTTCCCTTTCACTAATATACAGTAAGTATTGCAGGGAATGTTAGGGTTAGGCACTAGGGTGAAGGCTAGTGTTATGCTACGGGAGGGGGAGGTTAGAATTTAGATGTGCAAGGGGAAGGTTAGGGTTAGACTGCATGAGGAGAGGGTTAGGGAGAGGGTAAAGGGTAAGGTTAGTTTACTTACCAAGACATGTGTGTATTTTGATCGCCGGCATCCTCACTGTTGGGATCCCATACCCAACCCATAGCGGGGCACATATAGGCATATTCACATACGGACATATAGACACAGGTACATACGGACATACAGGAGCACATTCAGACATAGGCACATAAAGACATAGCAGAGCACATATAGGTATACTACAGACACAAGAGGACATACAGAAGCACATACGTAAATAGGCACATACGAACATATAGGAGCACATAAAGACATAGCAGAGCACATATAGGCATACTACGAGTACATACGGAAATACAGGGTCACATACAGACATAGAGTAACACATTTGGACATAGACGAGCACATACAGACATAGAGTAACACATTTGGACATAGAGGAGCACATACAGGCATAGGCACATAAGAACACCCATGGATGCCACCCCACAGAACAGGTCGCACCCCCACATCACTAGTCATGCCACCACAGCACTGGTCACACCCCTGTGGGAGCACACAATAGGCCTTTCAGCAATTTCAGCTCCAGGCCCATGTGGACCTTAATCTGGCACTGCACACATCCAGTTGTCCATCTAGTTCCATAATAGAGGATGCTGTTGGGATAGGGAGGATGGAACTTTAAATTAAATGTGTCACATGAGCATCAACCGGATGTGGATTTTTTCCATTTTGCACAACCAGATTTGGGTAACGGGTAAAAGGAGCTGAGCTTTTTAGGAACCATAAGTTTCTTAGTAGGAGTTTTCCAAGCCTCATTCCACTACCACTACCTTCTGCCACTTGCACAGAGGATCCTTAGATAGAGGGGCTGGTTCAGCATCTTCTAATTGAAGTGAGAATTTGACCGCCCTAATTAATGCAACCACATAAAATTTGGGGTTTACCTCCTTGTCCCGAGGGATTCTGCATCAGAAATCTTGGCTTGATCTGCATGAGCAGATGATTCTTCCGAATCAGAAAGTGACTTAGATTATGAGGAAAGCACAGTACGCTTAGTGGCAGTAACTGCAGGTAGAGCTACTTGGCCTTGTACTAAATGCTAAAATTCAGCAAAGGAAGCAGCCAGACTCTACACAGAGCTAGAGCAGGAGTCCTACCATGGAGGAGGGATGGATGGGGCTTCAATAGTCTGATAAACAGGCTACAATGGCTGCTGGAATCCCATAGGGGGAGTTATGGTGGGCTGTACTGACTGTGGTAGACCCATAGGGGGGAGTCACAGGTGGGGTAGCAATATGATCAGCAATCTTTGCCAGTAGAGTAGAAAAAGAAGCCCATGGGGACTCTTGTACTGGAACTCGGGCAGCAGAGGTGCTCGGAGGTACCAGGCAAGCTGTACACTGTCCACCCTGTGATAAATCCAGAGGTAAAACATCCATGTTACAGGTACTACATGCTACCAATGTAGGTGCCCCAGTCTGCTTAGCTTTCCTTTTGCTAGACATAATTGTTATAAGTGTACACACACACAATATAGTAATGTGTAGAGCATAACTGGAATAGTATGTGACAAGGAGCCTTCACAAATACAATGTAATGTGTGGCAGAGTAAACCCAAAACACACCAGTGTTCAAGGGTCACTTAATATGAGTGAAAGTACAGGGAAAGCAATTATAATGTAGTGAAAAACAAGAGAAAAGTTCAAGCAGCAGCACTAGCATAAGTCACATACAAGGCAGAAATACAATTTTAACTGGTTTAACTGCAATGAGCACTGATATCAACTACTCAGCCATGTGGAGAAGGCCTGGTAGGATGCAGCGCTGCATACAATCTGACAGTGAGACGAGGTATACAGGGAGACTAAGCTCAGGCAGAGCTTTCAGCTATGGATACCCAGCGTCTCTGTGAAGAAGGATGAGGTTGGAGCAGCCCAGGGCCAGAAGACCGCAGTGGAATGGTGCCCTGAGATAGGGAAGGGGCCACTGGGGAATTGCTGACCTCCCCTGTGCTGACTTCAACCACCAGTACTCCTGGCCTGTAAAGGGTCCCCAACGCCAGTATATATTTATGCCCTGGTCTCCAGTGCATCCGCACAGTGCGCCATGGTCTGGGAGCACGTCAGCGCCAGCAGTCCACGGTCCATCTCCCGGGATTGGCAGAATAATGGCTGCGCAATGTGCGGGTTCCACCTTACATATCCCTCAATGTATCTCAGGTGCCTTCTGCTAGTAGAAGTATGCCAGGGGGTCCCGCCAAAATCAAAGACCCACTCGGGGTGTCTCGCCCCGGCAGGGGTATAGGAGCATCAGTGCTGGCGTCCCTTGGACTGTCAGGTGCTGAATGCTCAAAAAAGAAAATCAAATGCTTGGGTTGCTTTGCTGCAGGCTCTGTTCAGTGGTGACCAGCTCCTGTTGGCACCAAAAAAACACCCTGAAGTGCCTGAGCATGGGGGCTAGGAATGAGGGGAGAGGAGCCCAGTGCATCCTGGGAGGATCACAGCTAAAGCTGTTCAGCGGCAGTCCTGGTCTCCACCACCAATACCCAAGGTATTCCCTGTGGAGACCATGGCCCCCGAAGAAGAAAATAGGAATTTAATATGTACCGGTAATTCCTTTTCTCGTAGTCCGTAGTGGATACTGGGGAACTGTACTTTAGTACTATGGGTATAGATTGGGTCCACTGGAGCCTGGCACTTTAAAACCTTTAGTGTGTGTATGTGTGTGCTGGCTCCTCCCCTCTATGCCCCTCCTACCAGGCTCAGTCTAGGAAACTGTGCCCGAGGAGACAGACATACCACGAGAGAAGAAACAGGTACAACAGTGGTGAGGCACTAAGCCCACACATAACCATAACTGAAAGGAGGGCTCTAACCAAAACAGAGGATAGCAACACCAACCCAACCAAGATAGCAAAGCTATCCCAACAACAAAATGGGACCGCAACGGCGGGCCATCCAAACACTTACTCAGGTAAGCAGGAATCAAAGCACCGAGGCGGGCGCCCAGTATCCACTACAGACTATGAGAAAAGGAATTACCGGTAGGTATTAAATTCCTATTTTCTCTTACGTCCTAGTGGATACTGGGGAACTGTACTTAAGTTCCATGGGGAAGTCCCAAAGCTCCCAAACGGGTGGGAGAGTGCTGAGACACCTGTAACACCGCTTGACCAAACTGAAGGTCATCCTTGGCCAAGGTGTCAAACCAATAGTACTTAACAAAAGTGTTCGACCTAGACCAAGTAGCAGCTTGGCACAACTGTAAGGCCGAGACACCCAGGGCAGCCGCCCAGGAAGAGACCACAGTTCTCGTCGAGTGGGCCTGAATAGACATCAGCAAAGGCAGAGCCGCCAAAGTATAAGCCTGTTGAATGGTCACCCTGAGCCAGTGAGCAATTGATTGCTTAGAAGCCGGATGACCAATCTTGGTGGAATCAAAAAGAAAAAACAGCGAGTCAGATTTCCGATGACGAGCAGCCCGTTTGACATAAATCTTCAGAGCCCTCACCACATCCAAGGACTCTGGACCAATGGAGGCGTCAGACAACACCGGAACCACAATGGGTTGATTCACATGAAAAGCTGACACCACTTTCAGCAAAAACTGAAGTCGGGTCCGCCCTGTCTTCATGAAAATCAAATAAGGGCCCTAACAGGATAAGGCCCCCAATTCAGAGACACATCTGGCAGACGTCAATGCTAACATCATCGCCGTCTTCCAGGTGAGAAATTTCAACTCCACCCTATCTAAGGGTTCAAACCAGTCCAATTGAAGAAAGGACAGAACCACATTGAGATTCCACGGAGCCGTGGGAGGTACGAAGGGCGGTTGCATATGAAGAACACCTTTTAGGAAGGTTTGCACTTCCGGCAACATGACAAGCTGTTTCTGGAAGAAAACAGAGAGCGCCGAAATCTGGACTTTGATGGAGCCTAAATATAGGCCCATATCTACTCCTGCTTGTAGGAAAAGTAGAAAACGACCCATTCTAAATACCACGGGAGAAACCTTTCTACTTTCACACCTGGAAACATACTTTTTTCAGATACAATATAATGTTTAGACATAACCATCTTCCTGGCCTGGACCATGGTGGAAATAACCCGGGATGGAAGACCTTTTCTAGCTAGAATCTCCCTCTCAACTTCCAAGCCGTCAAACGTAGCCGCTGTAAGTCTGGATAGACGTATGGACCTTGTTGAAGATCCTTTTAAAGTGGCAGAAGACAGGTATCCTCCAGAGCCATGGTTAGGAGGTCCAAGTACCACGCCCGTCGAGGCCAATCCGTGGCATTTAGAATTGGGATCAGCGGTAGAGGAGGGAACAGGTACACAAACTGGTATGTCCACGGTGTCGTCAACGCGTCCACTGCTACAGCCTGCGGATCCCTCGTTCTGGAACAGTAATAGCATAGCTTCTTGTTGAGACGAGAAGCCATCAGCCATCAGATCTACCTGCGGACAGCATCACCGGTGAATTAACTGTTGAAACACCTAGGGATGTAGACCCCATTCCCCCGCATAGAGGTTGTGTCTGCTGAGGAAGTCCGCTTCCCAGTTGTCCACTCCTGGAATGAATATGGCTGAGATAGCCCTTGCGTTGGCCTCCACCCAGACGAGTATTCTTGAGACTTCTCGCATCGCCGCTTTGCATTTTGTTCCCCTTGTCGGTTTATGTATGCCACCGCCATGGCATTGTCTGATTGGACCTGGATCACCTGATCCTTCAGGAGAAGGGAAGCTTGCAGAAGAGCATTGTAAATTGCCCTGAGTTCCAGGATGTTTATCAGCAGAGCAGATTCCTGAACTGACCATCTCCCCTAGAACTGGGCCCCTTGGGTCACAGCTCCCAACCCCAGAGTCTGGTATCCGTTGTCAGTAGAATCCACGAGTGGATATTGAAATTCCTGCCTTCTACCCGGTGAGGAACTTGTAGCCACCATAACAGAGAAATCCGGGCTTTTGTAGATAAGGTCACTTCCTGATGCATGTGAAGGTGAGGACTCCGACCATTTGTCCAGCAGATCCAGCTGTAATAGCTGGGCATGAAATCTGCTGTATTGGATTGCCTCGCAAGCAGCAACCATCCTGCCCAGCAAGCGTATGCAAAGATGTATGGATACCTTGCGAGAACGGAGCACTGAGCGAACCATAGCCTGTATAGCCAGGGCCTTGTCCATTGGAAGAAACACCTTCTGAGACACCGTATCCAGTATCATTCCCCGGAACTGAAGATGTTGGGTCGGTTCCAGGTGAGATTTCTGGAAATTTAGGATCCACCCATGATCCGTAAGTAGGAAAATCGTCAGATCTATACTGTGTAACAGACGCTCCATGGACATAGCCTTTATCAGGCGATCGTCCAAGTAGGGGACTATGTTGACTCCCATCATGTGCAGTTGCAGCATCATCTCCACCATGACCTTGGTGAAAACCCTCGGAGTTGTGGACAGGCCAAAGGGCAAAGCCTGAAACTGGAAATGGTCGTCCGAGATGGCGAACCGGAGGGAAGCCTGATAAGGGGGCCACATTGGAATGTGTAAGTAAGCATCCTTGACATCTAGGGATAGATACCAGGAATTCCCCCTCTTCCAGACCGGACACCACCATATTGAAATTGAACACCCACAGATATGGGTTTAGAGACTTCAGGTTTAAGATCGGTCATACCGAGCTGTCTGGTCTTGGAACGACAAAAAGACTGGAGTAAAAACCCCTGTTGCGGAGGAGGTACTGAAACCACCACCCCTGTTCGCAAAAGTTTTTTGAATAGCCTCTTGCAAGGTAATTTTTGCTGCGGGTAAAACTGGCAAGCCCGATTTGAAATATCTGTGAGGAGAAAGTGCTTGAAATTCCAGTCGGTATCCCTGGGAAATGAGGTCCCTCACCCAAGGATCACGGCAGGACTTTGCCCACACGTGGGCAAAGTGTTGAAGGTGAGCACCCACCTGAAAGTCACCTTGCTGCTGGTGCCAACCGTCACACGGAAGGCTTAGCGGCAGGGGATATGGTGGTCTGGTCCAAGGAGGCAGCAGCTGCAGGTTTACGGGACTTACCACAAGATCCTCTGGAGTGGTGGAGACCCCTCGGCCTCTGCCTCGGAACCTTGCCACACAAAAGAACTGCAAGGAGGGCCCTGTGCAAGAATGTCTAGCAGGTAGCGTAGCTGACGGCAGATAGGTACTTACCCGCAGTTGAGGGAGATCCATTTATTTAATTTGTCTCCAAACAAGGCATCACCTGTAAAGGGAAGATTTTCTACACACTTTTTGGAATCAGCATCCGCTGACCACTGACGCAACCACAGAGCTCTGCATGCCGAAACAGCCATAGCAGTAGTGCGGCCATTAATCTTACACAATTCTTTTATAGCCTCGCTCATAAAATTTGCAGCATCCTGTATATGTTGCAGCAGCGTAATGACCTCATCCCGGGGCAGAGTGTCTAAACCATCAATAACAGTATCAGACCACTTAACCACCACCCTGGAAATCCACCCACAAACAATTGTGGGGCATTGTGCTATGCCTGCTGCCATATATATTGCCTTGAGAGTGGTCTCAATTTTATGGTCAGCTGGCTCTTTAAGGGCTATGGCCCCTGGCACTGGCAGTACCAATTTCTTAGACAGTCTGGATCAACTGACTGGGGGGGGGATTCCCTTACCTTCCTGTCCCCTGCTGGGAGGGGAAAAGTAGCTAAAAACCTCTGAGGAATTTTACATTTCTTATCGGAGTTTAACCATGCCTCCCTGGCTAGAGAATTTAATTCTTTAGACACAGGAAAGGTGACCAAGGTCTTTGGTCTAACATTAAAGTACAACTCCTCATCTGGTTCTGTGTCCTAATCCGGTATGTGAAGAACCTCTCTTACAGCATAAATGAGGGCCTGCACCCCGGGGGGACAAAGAGCTGTCCTCATCTATAGCATCACAATCCACATCGGAGCACCTGTGGCAGTGAGCGTTTACGTGAAACGAACAGGGAGGGCTGAGAAGCCTTTCTGGTAACTGCTTCTTTAGCCATACAATCAATAGACTGTTTCAACACACATCTCTCCTTTTTAGCTGCAGCTAATTCTGAATTTACATTCTGAATCATGCTTTTAAAATTATTTAACCGGTCAGGTGCCTGTGAACTGTGTCCCTGTGGAGATAAGAAGCACTGTTCACACATGAGAGACTCCGCTGATGAAGGGGTAGAGTTACAAGCAGCACACATAACCATGTCCACAGACATATGTACACAACAGTAATACAGCTCAGCTCACTGAAAAACCTCCACACAGACCCTAGAGAGCCCCTGGAGTGACACTGAGGAACGGAGACCAGCACAAATACACAGCAGCAGTGTGTGGAAATATGTTACAAACTGATAGAAGTGCAGTGGCGCTACCGCTGGCGAGCTTTCCCCCCCCTGCTGACACCCTGGTACCAATACAGAGTCTGTAACAGCATGGGTCCCTAGAGGAGCAGCATGCATGCAGCCTTGATGATCCACAGCAGCAGGAAATGGAGCTTTTCCGCCTCTGGTCCCGCTCCGGGAAGCCCCGCCCTTGCAATGGTGCACGGTCCCTGTATTATTATACATGAGCCCTGAGCCAGTGTAGTCCGAGGCGGGCACTGCAGCTCGAGGCCCATGTCTGCCACGTGACATGCCACCAAAACTGACCCAGGGACCCGCTAACGAAGACCCCAGTGTTAACAATCACCGCACCTATATATCTTCGGCATCTGTTAGAGGGTGGCGGCTAGCTGCTGGCGTGGGCACATACACTAGCGATATAAAACTTTTTTTGTGCACGCACAGGCGCTCGAGAGGGCCCTGTAAAGATAGACACTCTTACGTGCGTCTGTGCGCTAACAATATTCCAGGCGCAACAATTATTTCATAAATCAATTATATATTAATCCATAGGTATCCCAATCTTTAGATACCTAAAAAGCTATACTGATCACCAGTGCCGTAACTAGACATTTTAGCGCTGTGTGCAAGAAACGGCATCGGCGCGCCCCCCCCCCTCGTAGCGTAAACTGGTGGCAGTGCGCGCAGTAGTCGCGCTCAAAAAATAGGGGCATGGCTTCACGGGAAAGGGGTGTGGCCACAAATAATACCAATTCATATAATGGTGCACAGTAGTCTCCATTATTCAAATTACGCCGCACAGTAGCGCCACTACACCAGGTACAGCCCCTTTTACACCATACGGCAGACAGCGCCCCCTTTTTACACATTACGGCAGACAGCATCCCCATTTTTACACATTACGGCAAACAGCATCCCCTTTTTTACACATTACGGCAGACAGAGTCCCCTTTCTACACATTACAGCAGACAGTGTCCCCTTTTTATACATCACGGCAGACAGCGTCCCCCTTTTTACACATTACGGCAGAGTCCCATTTTTACACATTACGGCTGACAGAGTCCCCTTTTTACACATTACGGCAGAGTCCCCTTTTTTGCAGGTGGTGCCGCCTAAAACAGTGAATCTGCGGCATGCGGGTGTGATGCTCCAAGGTGCGCCCTTAGTGCATTTGTGCTGTGGGCAAGGCACCATCGGCACACACCTAGTTACGGCTCTGCTGATCACCAAACAATTGAAGCAAGTTGCTCCGACTTAATAGCCTAAGGTTAAACTGTACTGGTATCACAAATATATACTTTAAGAGAGCGCATAAGTTCCAATCACATTTATTGCATATTAAAAAACTTTATATATAAAAAAAGAATGATAATAAAATACATTTATAGGCTTAGATTATTAATTCGAATGCATAAATAGCACTTTATGGGCTATAGAACCACTGCAATTTCTAATATAGGCTGTATGTCTCCAGAGTGCTTTCAAAGTTCATAGATGCCAATGCAGTCCATATCCATATATTCATATAGCTCTTAATTAGCTCTATTGGCCAATGATATTGGTGTCCAGCTTTTTATTGTATATCCTGGAGATTTCCCATATAAGTGGGCATATAACACTCGCTAAAAGCCAGATGTTTTTATTCTGGGTCCAGATAGTTATTATGTGCAAATGCAGTCTCTGGATCCAAACTATCCTGATGTGTGCACTCACCAGGAGCTGGCATTAACAGCTCACCGCTCTACTTCACTTCTTTACCAACGTGATGTGTGGTCTAGATAGGTAACAGTGACCAGCTAGGTCAATGGGGTGTAGTATGGTATGCCGGCGGCCGTGCTCCCGGCGACCAGCATACCGGCGCCGGGAGCCCGACCGCCGGCATACCGACAGTGTAGCGTGCGCAAAAGAGCCCCTTGCGGGCACGGTGGGCTATTTATACTCCCTCCAGGGGGGTCGTGGACCCCACAAGGGAGAATAGCTGTGGTATGCCGGGTGTCGGGATCCCGGCGCCGGTATACTGTGCGCCGGGATCCCGACATTCGGCATACTGAAGACCACCCAGGTCAATGTGATGTTTTCGTCTCACCTCACCGCGGACAGGATAGTGATGCTTCTTGTAGAATGGAGTGGCCGATGGCTGTAGCGGTGTGCCGCGAGATGTTTCTTTGCAAGGACCAAGGCTAGATAAATGGTCTCACTTCACTACGGCCAAAGCCATAAATGGCTGTGTTAATCTGCTGTACCGCCGTTGTTCGCCTGTAGAAAAACTGGATAGGTGGAGCAGATAGATGCAGCACTCCGAAGCAGGCAGATATATCAAAACACCAGTGCCAAATCCTTAACACGTTTCTCCGTTATGACGTTTGAATGGTTTCATCAGCACCTCAGGAGCTCAGTGTCCTGTCAGCTGGGATTACGAACCATTAACCCTCAGGAGGTTCTTTCGGTCCCCCCTCTAAGTCCCACGAAGCAGGTAGACTGGATGCCAACCAGTACTACCTAAAAATAATAAACTAAAGTAAAAAATAAAGGAAACTCTGGAGCTCCAGAGAAATGCACACGGTTCCTTGGGCACATTTTTCTAAAACTGAGTCTGGTAAGAGGGGCATATAGGGGAGGAGTCAGCACACACATACACACACTAAAGGTTATAACGTGCCAGGCCCCAGTGGACCTGATCTATACCCATGGTAGTAAAGTACAGTTACCCACTATCCCCTAGGACGTAAGAGAATAAAAATAGGATTTTAATTACCTACTGCTAAATCCTTTTCTCGTAGTCCGTAGAGGATGCTGGGGTCCATTCAGTACCATCGGGTATAGACGGGTCCTTTGGGAGCCACTGGCACTTTAAGACTTTAATAGTGTGGGCTGGCTCCTCCCCCTATTCCCCTCCTACCAGACTCAGTCTAGAAACTGTGCCCGAGAGACGGACATACTTCAGAGAGAAGGAAATACACATATAGTGGTGAGATTCACACCAGCTCACACATAACAAAAAAGGAAAGGCAAGCTGACCAACTTGGAACAATTCAGCAATGGCTGAAACAACAATACTGAACCAAGTAACAATGTAGGAATACGAAGCACTGGGCAGACACCCAGCATCCTCTACGGACTACGAGAAAAGGATTTACAGGTAGGTAATTAAAATCCTATTTTCTCTTGAGTCCTAGAGGATGCTGGGGTCCATTTAGTACCATGGGGATGTACCAAAGCTCCCAGTATGGGAGGGAGAGTGCTGAGGTTCCTGCAGAACAGCTTGACCAAACTTTAGGTCCAAAGTATCAAACTTGTAGAACTTAGCAAACGTGTTCGACCCAGACCAAGTAGCTGCTCGGCAAAGCTGTAAAGCTGAGACACCCCGGGCAGCCGCACAGGAAGAACCCACTTTACGAGTAGAGTGGGCCTTAACAGATTTTGGACACGGCAAGCCTGCCGTAGAATAAGCATGCTAGATAGTAAACCTGATCCAACGAAAAATCGTCTGCCTAGAAGCAGGGCACCCAACCTTGTTGGGATCATAAAGGACCAATAAAGCGTCCGACTTCCTGTGACGAGAAGTTCTCTTCACATAAATTTTCAAAGCCCTCACTACATCCAAGGACTTTGAGGTAATTGAGGAGTCAGTAGCCACTGGCACCACAATAGGTTGGTTGATATGAAAAGCTGACACAAACTTAGCAAGAAATTGCTGACGCGTTCTGAGCTCAGCCTTATCTTCATTGAAAATCAAATAGGTGCTCTTGCAAGACAAACCCCCCAATTCAGACACACGTCTAGCAGAGGCCAATGCCAACAGTGTGACCGCCTTCCAAGTAATAAACTTGACGTCCACCTCCTGCAAAGGTTTGAACCAATCCGATTGCAGGAACTGCAGTACCACATTAAGATCCCAAGGTGCCGTAAGAGGCACAAAGGGAGGTTGGATGTGCAGAACCCCTTTCAAGAAAGTCTGAACCTCAGGAAGGGCAGCCAATTGTTTCAGGAAGAAAATGGACAAGGCCGAAATCTGGACTTTTATGGAGCCCAAGCGTAGGCACACATCCACACCAGCCTGCAGAAAGAGGAGAAACTGTCCTAGTTGAAACTCCACTGTTGGATACTTCTTGGATTCACACCAAGACACATACTTTTTACAAATTCGATGGTAATGTTTAGACGTAACTCCCTTCCTAGCCTGAATTAGAGTAGGAATTACCTTTTTCGAAATGACCTTTCCGAGCTAATATCTGGCGTTCAACCTCCATGCATCAAACGTAGCTGCGGTAAGTCGAACGGCCCCTGTTGAAGAAGGTCCTCGCGAAGAGGAAGAGGCCTCAGATCCTCCAGGAGTAACTCCAAAAGATCCGCATACCAAGTCCGTCTTGGCCAGTCCAGAGCAATGAAGATCGCCTGAACTCTTGTTCTTTTTATTAGCTTGAGAATTCTTGGGATGAGTGGAAGTGGAGGGAACACATACACTGACTAGAACACCCACGGAGTTACCAGTGCATCCACCGCCACTGCCTATGGGTCTCTCGACCTGGAGCAGTACCTGCAAAGCTTCTTGTTGAGGCGAGAGGCCATCATGTCTACCTGACGTACACTCCATCGGCTTGTCACCTCTGCGAACACCTCTGGGTGGAGGCTCCATTCTCCTGGATGAAGATCGTGTCTGCTGAGAAAGTCCGCTTCTCAGTTGTCCACTCCCAAAATGAAGATTGCTGATAGGGCCACCGCGTGCTTTTATGCCCAGAGAGGAGGATTCTTGTTACCTCTGTCATTGCCGCTCTGCTCTTCGTTCCGCCCTGTCGGTTTATGTAGGACATTGTCCGACTGAACCTGAATGGCCTGATCTTGCAGATGTGCCGCTTGTAGAAGGCTGTTGTATACGGCCCTTAATTCCAGAATGTTTATCGGAAGGATGGATTCCAGACTTGACCACTTTCCGTGGAAAATTTTCCCTTGGATGACTGCTCCCCAACCTCTGAGACTTGCATCCGTGGTTAGAAGGATCCAATTCTGAATCCCGAAATTTGCGTCCCTCGAGTAGGTGAGAAGTTTTCAGCCACCAGAGGAGTGAAATTCTGGCTTTCGGCAACAGGCGTATTCGCTAGTGCATGTGAAGATGTGATCCTGACCACTTGTCTAGGAGATCCAGTTGGAAGGACCTCGCATGGATTCTTCCATACTGAAGAGCCTTGTGGGAGGCTACCATCTTCCCCAGAAGGCAAATGCACTGATGAACCGATACCCGGGCTGGCATTAGGACATCCCGTACCATTGATTGGATCACAAACGCTTTCTCTACTGGTAGAAACACCCTCTGCACTTCCGTGTCAAGTATCATCCCCAGGAAGGGCAGTCTTCTTGTCGTTTCCAAATGTGACTTTGGGAGGTTCAGGATCCACCCATGATCCTGGAGTATTCGAGTTGAGAGAACAATACTCTGCAACAACCTCTACCTGCAAGATGCTTTTATCAAGAGATCGTCCAGATATGGGATTATGTTCACTCCTTGCCTGCGGAGGAGTAGCATCATCTCTGCCATGACCTTGGTGAACACTATCGGTGCTGTGGAGAGGCCAAACGGCAGTGCTTGGAACTGAGTTGGCCAGATCGGAATGTGAAGGTACACATCCTTGATATCCAGGGATACTAGGAATTCCCCTTCCTCCAGACCTGAGATCACCGCTCTCAGAGATTACATCTTGAATTTGAATTCCCTTAAGTAGGGGTTTAAATACGTTAGGTTTAAAATCGGCCTTACCGAACCATCCGGTTTCGGCACCACAAACAGGTTGGATAACCCCTGTGGGGTAGGTGAGGTGGAACTGGGACAATAGCCAGCCCACACTATTAAACTCTTAAAGTGCCAGTGGCTCCCAAAGGACCCATCTATACCCCATGGTACTAAATGGACCCCAGTATCCTCTAGGACGTAAGAGAAATAAATTACAAAAGGCAATTGTTTCTGATCGACAGCCAGAAGTTAGTCCATGCAAGACTTATTAATGCAAACTTGTCTGCTCTTAGCAGAAAAACGTAACTATTCATACTGAAAAAAGTAGATAGAAATTTAGTGCTGTATAACCAGTACTCAGTAGAGTGGGATACAGGGAGACTCACTTCCAAGATAGATCAATACGTTAACGAACGCTGAGGGGATCCAGACGCTACTAGTGTACACTGCCTCTCCGGTAACTTTGAGTGAACACAGACGCACTGATCATACAGACGCCTGTACTGCGACCGGGTCTCCTTACGGTAGCGCCTAGTGTACACAGACGCAGCGGCTATGCTGTGACCGAGACCCCTCGTGGTAGCGTCTGAGACGGAAGTGAGGCAATCAGTTCATGGCAAGAGACCGACAGAAACTGGTCATGAACTGGGGGGGAGGAGCGACCAGGAGAGCGTCTGACTCCCCACCGCTGACATCAATCCTAGGGATCGCAGACTCATGCTAATCCTGGTGTTTTATGATCCCTAAGGACTAGCGCTGGTGCACCCGTGGTGGCGGAGCGCCAGCTACTGTTTGGTAGTCTCCTCCCAATACAGTGCGGCTGTGTCCGTTATTCTGCTTCTAAGTGGAATCGATGCCTTACCTTCTCCCCATGCTCCGGCCACAGCCTGGTCACGTCTGCTGGATCTGCTAGTATATCCGACACAGACGCGCGTCGAGACAGCACTTGTACCGTGGGTAAGTCTTGTTGCTACCCGGCGGAGAGTTGTTGGAGCGACTCTTTCCCATATGCGTGTAAGACGCTGTTAGGAAAGATCACTCAGAAAACATAGTAAAACTCTAAAAATAAATTAAGAAAGCTTAGGGCTGCCAAAAACAGCAGCCCTGTGACCATGGTCCGGGTCCTGCCGCACCAAACAAAAAACTGATTTGCCTGAGCCAGTAGGCGGGGATATATGGACGGGCCCATTGCATCATGGGAGGACTGAAAGCTTGTGATCGCTTGATGCCAATCCGCTGTTGCTCCATCATATACCATTGTTATCCTGTGGATAACCTGTGGACCCTGTTGGAGAGAAAACAATTCAGTAAGTTTATGCCTTTATGCCGTCCCTCCCCCCCCCCATCTCTCCTCCTCTGGATTTGGAGAGCCATTGAGCGTGGAGGGTGGGAGATCACAGGTTCGGACCCTGGATCAACCTCTGATTTCTAGATCAAAGTGTATGAGCTAGGGCTGCATGACCACATGGAGTGAATGCTGCTGTCCCAATCACTGTCTTAAGATGGCCACAGACTCGCTGCAAGAGTGAGGGAGTAGACACCCTCCTCATCATCATTTCACCACCTGGGTCTCCGATTCCTCTCAGGAGCAAGTAAATTATGCAAGGGTCTGGAAATAGATCCAGAAGGTAAGAGGAGAGCACCCCCAGCCCTGGCCCACACTAATTCATGTATAACGTGAATCTTATGTTCATAGCATGTACTATGGGCCTAATTCAGACCTGATCACAGCAGCAACATTTTTCTCTAATGGGCAAAACCATGTGCAGTGCAGGTGGGGCAGATATAACATTTGCAGAGAGACTTAGATTTGGGTGGGTTATCTTGTTTCTGTGCCGGGTAAATACTGGTTGCTTTATTTTTACACTGCAATTTACATTTCAGTTTGAATACACCCCACCCAAATCTAACTCTCTCTGCACATGATACATCTGCCCCACCAGCACTGCACATGGTTTTGCCCATTAGAGAAAAATGTTGCTGCTGCGATCAGGTCTGAATTAGGCTCTACGTGTGAATCCCAAGGCTAGGCCATGCATCCCGCCCCTTCGCAGCTCTTCCTTCCAGCTGCAGCACTCAAGAAAGCAGCCTCCCCACACCACAGAGTCTGGCTGAAGACCCATAGAGGTGGCATGGGCTTGGCAAAGAGATCAAGCTGCTAGGATAGGAGGCAAAACTGCACGGCAAGTTTGTGTAAGTTTGGGTGTAATTGTGATGCCCTGTTACCATGCCTTATTTGGCACAAGGAAATCGGGTTGTAACCAGAAAAGAGGTTGGTTATAAATTTGAATAGCCTGACAAGAGGGATCTACTCTTGTGAATGTGCAAAAATTGCAGTTTGTGAACCACAGTTGAGATATTAGGGATTGTCAGTGCCAAAGTATAAAGGTTTAATCAGATTTTTTTTTTGTATTTGGGTCAGAAAAATGCAAATACTGTAGGTATATTTTCAATTACACAATACCCTAATGTAGGTAGGAAAACAATACTGTATTACCTAGCTCCTGGGAGCGGGATACAGGGAGACTAGTGTATATCTAGACACACAGCAAATAATACAGCAATATATGTACACAATTTCTCATTTGCGTAAGGCACTTATTCAACTACGGAGGTAGGTAGGAAATCAGTGCTGTAATACCAGCCTCCAGATAGCGTGATACAGGCAGACTAGAACCCAGCTTCCTTATTCAATAATGCCGCTAAAAAACGGCTATCAGTTACAGACACACCAGTGAATACAGCCGCATAACGACTACAACGCACCATGGGGGTAATTCCAAGTTGATCGCAGCAGGAAATTTTTTAGCAGTTGGGCAAAACCATGTGCACTGCAGGGGAGATGGGGGTAATTCCAAGTTGATCGCAGCAGGAAATTTTTTAGCAGTTGGGCAAAACCATGTGCACTGTAGGGGAGGCAGATATAACATTTGCAGAGAGAGTTAGATTTGGGTGGGTTATTTTGTTTCTGTGCAGGGTAAATACTGGCTGCTTTACTTTTACACTGCAATTTAGATTGCAGATTTAACTCCCCCCACCCAAATCTAACTCTCTCTGCACATGTTATATCTGCCTCCCCTGCACTGCACATGGTTTTGCCCAACTGCTAAAAAATTTCCTGCTGCGATCAACTTGGAATTACCCCCTATGTGTATTTAGTCTCATTGCGTCTCAGTCTCATTGCATCTCAGACAGAAGCAGGCAAATGCAGTTAATGGCGGGAAACTCGGTGGAAACTGGTCATGAACTGGGGGGTGGGGCGACCAGGGGAGCTCCTTACTCCCCACTGCTGACATCCAAACCAGGGGTCACAGACTAATTAATCCTCAAAGCCTATGATCCCTGAGGTCTAGCGTGGGTGCACCCGAGTTGGAAGACCGCGTCAGGGACTGTCCGGTAGTCTCCTCCAGAGACAGTAAGGCTGTGTTACATGTTTCTTAACCCGCTAACCGGATACCGACGCCTTACCTTCTAACCATGCTCTGGCCGCAGCATAGGATCGTCAGAATTGACCTGCTAGTATATCCAGCTGATGCCCGCCGTAACACCAATGTTTACATGAAGGAAAATGTTGTTGCGACATCGGCGGGAAGTTGTTGCAGCAAATTTGTCAATGCGTTTAAGACACATATTAAAGTCACTGAACCCCCCCAAAAAACGATACAAAATAATAAAGCTTGTGAAGAAAAACAGCCACACCGTTTGGTCCGGCTCCTGCTGCACAAAACAATATAACAGAATTCCCTGGGCCAGGAGGCAGGGTTAAAGGGAGGCTGGACCGATGCATGCTGGGAGCTATGAAAGCTTTAACCGTTTGGTGCCTGATCCTCTGACACCACCTACAACCCAATGTAAATCCTGTGGATCCTGAAGGAGAAATTATCTTTTATATCATATACAACATCAGCATTGCTGAGTAAGATTATCAGTGTTTTAGACTATATATGCTGACAATGGTAGATTACCACTTTTCTACCTTTAATACTGAGTGCAGTTCTGAGAATCTGTTTTTGTTGTGTGTACATGGATAACTGTGAAATACTACTGATTTGTGTACCAGATGCATTTGCACACAGCAAACATGTATGTTCAAAGGACTGATTAACATTATGCACTAAAAAAGTGTTCATACTAGAGATGAGCGGGTTCGGTTCTCAGAAAACTGAACCGTACCGAACTTCACGCTCTGAGCCCGGTTCCAAGTCAGGCTCAGGTTTTCCCACCTGACTCGGAAACGCGAACGCAGCAAAACGTCATCATCCCGCTGTCGGATTCTCGCGGGATTTGGAATCCATATAAGGAGCCGCGCGCTGCAGCCATTTTCACTCCAGTCTCGGAGAGTGTAGTGAGAGGACGCGTCTCCGTCCTCCAGTGTCTGTGTGGGGGCGGGAAAGTGGGGTGGCAAGTCTTGTGCTGTGTTGTGCTGCTCAGATGCTTCTGAGGAAACAGCCACAAGTACAAGGCTGAGAAACGCGTCAAGTGTTTACCCCTGTCTATGAGGACACAAGCCTTCTTTTAAACAGCTATTCACTTCTCCCAGTGCCGACGGGACTCTGTGTGATTCCGCTACCCACGGGCCAGCATTAATCAGCTAACAGAGTTCAGAATCTACTGGCCGGAGGACTCCCAAATATCCCAGCCACCTGCCTACAATCTATTTCCAGCAGGAGATCTCCAGCGCTGCGGCTAGCGGTGAAGCCGCTGAGCGCTGTGTGGGACGGGACTAGATGTCTGGTGAGAGCAGAGGCGGACTGGCCATAGAGTTTACAGGGAAGATTCCCGGTGGGCCGACGCACCCGTGGGGCCTGTTTTGTATGAGGATATGTGGTCTTTTTTATAGACATAATGAATAAGATGCAAATAAATTTTCATATATGAAAATTACTTTGCCACTTAGCCTGTGATTGCAGATGATCTAGTGTATGCTCTGTCTGCCTGCTTGGCTGACATATAAGATTGAGTGAATAGTGATTGGGATACGGTTGGTGTAATAAACAAGAAAATATATCTTTCTAAAGAATTATATAGTTTCCTAAATTCTGAAGGTGTATCATATAATGTGCTCATAATATTTAATTTTATTTATTTTTAACTTCCCACTTGATGCTGGACATGCCCACTATCTGGAAAGTCTTGGGGGGAGGGTGCTGCTGCCATGGCCCATGGTTAGACCTTACACCTCTGGTGCTGCCCATGTGGGGCCACTAGTACAAATTTTTCCAGGGCCACTTTTTGTTCCCAATCCGCCCCTGGGTGAGAGACACGCTAATAGAGAGCATTGAATATACTGGCCGGAGGACCTCCTTCTATCCGAGCTACCTGCATACAACCGTTTTAGCAGGATATCCCCAGCGCTACCGCTAGCGGTGGAGCCGCTGAGCGCTGTGTGGGACGAGAACGGATGCCCGGGGAGAGGTGTGGTTACAGAGAGCACTGGTGAGATAAGCTATTCCATTGATACAGCCACAGTGGACATTTAGTCATAAGAATATGGTCAGTTCCGCTCAGGGGCGGATCCAGAAGAAAATGATAGGGGGGGCACCATGGAAGGGGCAAGTACATTTGCGTGCGGCTGCGTGAGGTGGCGCTTCTTATACAATGCCCACAGTTGTAGCGCTCGTTATGCAATGTTCACTGTACTGGTAGTGCCCCTTATATAGACCACATAGTAGTGGTGCCCCTTACGCAATGCCCGTATTGCCCCCAGTAGTAATGTTGCCTGTAGTAATGCCCCCAGTCATTATGCCCCCAGTGGTAATTTCCCTGCAGTCATGACCCCAGTAGTTTACCCCCCCTTTAGTTTAGCCCCCAAGTAGTAATGCCCCTGTAGTTAAGCCGCCAGTAGTAATGCCCCTGTAGTTACACCGCCAGTAGTTAGCACCTTTGTAGTTGGCCCCCAGTAATAGTCCCCCAGTAGATGCCCCCCCAGTAATAATGTCCCCCAGCAGTTTGCCCCCAGTAGATGCCCCCTAATAATAATGTCCTCCAGTAGTTTGCCCCCAGTAGTAATGCCCCTTAGGAGTTTGCCCCCAATAGATGACCCGCCAGTAGTAATGCCCCCAGTAGATGCCCCCCAGTAATAATGCCCCCAGTAGATGCCCCCCAGGAAAAATGTCCCCCAGTAGCTGCCCCCAATAGATGACCCCCCAGTAGTAATGCCCCCCTACGAGTTTGCCCCAATAGATGACCCCCCTGTAGTAATGCCCCCAGTAGATGGCCCCCAGTAGCTGCCCCCAATAGATGACCCCTCAGTAGTGATGCCCCCAGTAGATGCCCCAGTTATAATGCCCCCAGTAGTTTGACCCCCAGTAGTAATGCCCCTTGTTGATGCCCCCCAGTAGTAATGTCCCCCATAGTTAGCCCCCAGTAGTAATGTCCCCCATAGTTAGCCTCCCAGTAGTAATGTCCCCCATAGTTAGCCCCCAGTAGTAATGTCCCCCATAGTTAGCCCCCAGTAGTAATGTCCCCCATAGTTAGCCCCCAGTAGTAATGTCCCCCATAGTTAGCCCCCAGTAGATGCATTAAGGAAATAAAAAACATACTTACCGAGCCCCGTTCCCGCGCCGCTGCAGTCCTCCTCCTGGCGTCCGCTCCTCAGTCACTCAGCACTATCAGAGAGACGTCATGACTGACGTCTCTCCCATAGCGCACAGTGACAGCGCCGGAAGCCGGAGCTCAGTACTGAGCTCCTGCCTCCGGCTGCCGCTGTGCAGTGAGACGGGCGCCCGCTGGTAACACAATCTCAGCGGGCGCCCGTCATCTCCGTATGCGGCGGCGGCGGCACGGGGGGGGTGTGTTCCCAAATGACAGGGGGGGCACGGGCCCGAGTGCCCCCCCCCTAAATCCGCCACTGGTTCCGCTAATAACTTCCACCTATATTATTTGCACTAGACGGGGTGACGCCCGTCAGAAGATAATCAGCTGACTTGACTAGTTTCTAAATAGAGATTTGGGATTGATAAATCACTCACTATAATCCAGTTTGTTAAACATCAGAGACACTCTGGATTTACATTATCACAATGTTGTCCTAGTGAGGGGTTAATAGCGAATTATAATCTTATGCATTTTCTCCGGATATGATTGGGCTGTGAATCAGTAAATGTTTTTAGGAGGCAGTGTATTCTAGTGTGATCATGCACTGTGGAGTTAATTGTATCATTCATTTAATGATTTAGTGTTTCAATTAGCAAAGAAACACTATTGCTAGTGTAACTATTGTGGTAGCTGTGTTAAGTACTATTAATTGAAGGAGATAGGCTTTTGCAATATGTCATGAACATTTAGGTGTATTATATTATATCATTATAATTGAAGTGTTTTTTAAGATATAATTAAAAACTTTTTATGATAAGTCTTTATTTGGTACAGCGCTTTCATTTTTTCTCAATTTTGTTCCACTATTTTTATTGGGAATCAACAAGCCAATAATTTCAGAGCAGCAGTCCTTAATAAGGCAAGGAGTACTAAATAACTTTTATTAACATTTAATTGGGACAGCTGACACACATTTTTTAGCTTAGCGCTATTTCTGTTGTAAGTTTGAATTAATTTGGTGGTGCAGAATTTTTAGAAAAATGACGGGTGTGCAGGAGATGCTGTCAGTGGCCCGAAAAATTGCGGGCCACTTTCGGCATTCTGCCACTGCATGCCGAAGACTGGAGCACCAGCAAAAACTCTTGAACCTGCCCCGCCATCAACTGAAGCAAGAGGTGGTAACGAGGTGGAATTCAACACTCTATATGCTTCAGAGGATGAAGGAGCAGCAAAAGGCCATTCAAGCGGGTGTAGTACGGCTGACCAGCGGTCAGGAGACCGCCGGTCAGCTTACCAACGCTGGGATCCCGGCAGCATACCGACGCCAGGATCCCGGCGGGGAGGGGTGAGTGCAGCAAGCCCCTTGCAGGCTCGGTGGCGACCTGCGGTCGCCACGGGTTCTATTCCCACTCTATGGGTGTCGTGGACACCCACGAGTGGAAATAGTCCCTGTTGGTCGGCATGCCGACCATCGGGATAGTGAGCCGTCGGGATGGTGGAGGAGGTCATGTGACTGTCGGTCAGCTGACCGGCGGTCACATGAATACCACACATTCAAGCCTATACATCCACCTACGATATAGGCAAAGGAGGGGTAATGCACCTGACTCAAGCGCAGTGGAGAATGATTTCCGTCTTGCGCAAGGTTCTCCAACCCTTCGAACTTGCCACACGTGAAGTCAGTTCACACACTGCCAGCTTGAGTCAGATCATTCCCTTCATCAGGCTTTTGCAGAAGCAGCTGGATAAATTGAAGGAGGAGCTAAGACGGAGCGATTCCGCAAAGTATGTGGGATTTGTGGATGAAGCCCTTAATTCGCTTTGCCAGGATTCAAGGGTGGTCAATCTGTTGAAATCAGAGCACTAAAGAGGTTTAAAGCCTACGTTGTATCTCTCTTTCCAGCAGACACAAGTGTGCAGAGGTGCAAAAACCTGCTGGTTAGTAAATTGTCAACTCAAGCGGAACGTGACCTGTCAACAGCTCCTCCTTCAATTTCTCCCGCCACTGGGGCTGCAAGGAAAAAGATAACATTTCCTAGCCCACCCACTGGCGGTGATGCAGGGCAGTCAGGAGCGAAACCTGATATCTGGTCCAGACTGAAGGACCTGCCAACGATTACCGACATGTCTACTGTCACAGCATATGATTCTGTCACCATTGAAAGAATGGTGGAGGTGGAGGATTATATGAGTGACAGCATCCAAGTAGGCATGTCAGATAGTCCGTACGTATACTGGCAGGAAAAAATAAGAATTTACTCACCGGTAATTCTATTTCTCGTAGTCCGTAGTGGATGCTGGGGACTCCGTAAGGACCATGGGGAATAGACGGGCTCCGCAGGAGACTGGGCACTCTTAAAAGAAAGATTCAGTACTATCTGGTGTGCACTGGCTCCTCCCTCTATGCCCCTCCTCCAGACCTCAGTTAAGGAAACTGTGCCCGGTAGAGCTGACATTACAAGGAAAGGATTTTGGAATCCAGGGTAAGACTCATACCAGCCACACCAATCACACTGTACAACTTGTGATAAACTTACCCAGTTAACAGTATGAACAACAACTGAGCATCACTCAATCGATGCTACATAACCATAACCCTTTGTTAAGCAATAACTATATACACGTACTGCAGAAAGTCCGCACTTGGGACGGGCGCCCAGCATCCACTACGGACTACGAGAAATAGAATTACCGGTGAGTAAATTCTTATTTTCTCTAACGTCCTAGTGGATGCTGGGGACTCCGTAAGGACCATGGGGATTATACCAAAGCTCCCAAACGGGCGGGAGAGTGCGGATGACTCTGCAGCACCGAATGGGCAAACACAAGGTCCTCCTCAGCCAGGGTATCAAACCTGTAGAATTTTGCAAAAGTGTTTGAACCCGACCAAGTAGCAGCTCGGTAAAGCTGTAATGCCGAGACCCCTCGGGCAGCCGCCCAAGAAGAGCCCACTTTCCTTGTGGAATGGGCTTTCACTGATTTCGGCTGCGGCAATCCCGCGCAGAATGAGCCTGCTGAATCGTGTTACAGATCCAGCGAGCAATAGTTTGCTTTGAAGCAGGAGCACCCAGCTTGTTGGATGCATACAGGATAAACAGCGAGTCAGTCTTCCTGACTCCAGCCGTTCTGGTTACATAAATCTTCAAAGCCCGGACTACGTCCAGCAACTTGGAGTCCTCCAAGTCACGAGTAGCCGCAGGCACCACAATAGGTTGGTTCAAATTAAAAGATGACACCACCTTTGGCAGAAACCGCGGACGAGTCCGCAAGTCTGCCCTGTCCATATGGAAAACCAGATAGGGGCTTTTACATGACAAAGCCGCCAATTCTGAAACACGCCTAGCTGAAGCTAAAGCCAACAGCATGGCCACTTTCCACGTGAGATACTTTAGTTCCACGGTCTTAAGTGGCTCAAACCAGTGGGATTTCAGGAAATCCAACACCACGTTGAGATCCCAAGGTGCCACTGGTGGCACAAAAGGGGGCTGAATATGCAGCACTCCCTTAACAAACGTCTGAACCTCAGGCAGTGAAGCCAGTTCTTTTTGAAAGAAGATGGATAGGGCCGAATACTGGACCTTTATGGACCATAATTTTAGGCCCATAGTCACACCTGACTGTAGGAAGTGCAGGAATCGACCCAGCTGGAATTCCCTGTGTAGGGGCCTTCCTGGCCTCACACCAAGCAACATATTTTCGCCATATACGGTGATAATGCTTTGCTGTCACGTCCTTCCTAGCCTTTATCAGCGTAGGAATAACTTCATCCGGAATGCCCTTTTCTGCTAGGATCCGGCGTTCAACCGCCATGCCGTCAAACGCAGCCGCGGTACGTCTTGGAACAGACAGGGCCCCTGTTGCAACAGGTCCTGTCTGAGAGGCAGAGGCCATGGTTCCTCTGTGAGCATTTCTTGCAGTTCCGGGTACCAAGTCCTTCTTGGCCAGTCCGGAACAATGAGTATTGTTTTCACTCTTCTTTTCCTTACGATTCTCAGTACCTTGGGTATGAGAGGAAGAGGAGGAAACACATAGACCGACTGGAACACCCACGGTGTTACCAGTGCGTCCACAGCTATCGCCTGAGGGTCCCTTGACCTGGCACAATACCTTTTTAGCTTTTTGTTGAGGCGGGACGCCATCATGTCCACCTGTGGCAGTTCCCACCGATTTGCAATCTGCTTGAAGACTTTGTGATGAAGTCCCCACTCTCCCGGGTGGAGATCGTGCTTCTTGTGCCGCCCTGGCGGTTTACATGAGCCACTGCGGTGATGTTGTCTGACTGAATCAGCACCGGTTGGTTGCGAAGCAGAGGCTCCGCTTGACTCAGGGCGTTGTATATGGCCCTTAGTTCCAGGATATTTATGTGCAGACAAGCCTCCTGACTTGACCACAACCCTTGGAAGTTTCTTCCCTGAGTGACTGCCCCCCATCCTCGGAGGCTCGCATCCGTGGTCACCAGGACCCAGTCCTGTATGCCGAACCTGCGGCCCTCGAGAAGGTGAGCACTCTGCAGCCACCACAGAAGAGACACCCTGGCCCTGGGGGACAGGGTGATCAGCCGATGCATCTGAAGATGCGAGCCGGACCACTTGTCCAACAGATCCCACTGAAAGAACCTCGCATGGAACCTGCCGAAGGGAATGGCTTCGTATGATGTCACCATCTTTCCCAGGACTCGCGTGCAGTGATGCACCGACACCTGTTTCGGTTTTAAGAGGTCTCTGACTAGAGTCACGAGCTCCTGAGCCTTCTCCGCCGGGAGAAACACCTTCTTCTGGTCTGTGTCCAGAATCATGCCCAGATAGGGCAGACGCGTCGTAGGAATCAGCTGCGATTTTGGGATATTCAGAATCCAGCCGTGCTGTTGCAACACTTCCTGAGAGTGTGCTACGCTGATCAGCAACTGCTCTCTGGACCTCGCCTTTATAAGGAGATCGTCCAAGTATGGGATAATTGTGACTCCTTGCTTTCTCAGGAGCACCATCATTTCCGCCATTACCTTGGTAAATATTCTCGGTGCCGTGGAGAGCCCAAATGGCAACGTCTGGAATTGGTAATGACAGTCCTGTACCACAAATCTGAGGTACTCCTGATGAGGTGGATAAATGGGGACATGCAAGTAAGCATCCCTGATGTCCAGAGACACCATAAAATCCCCCTCTTCCAGGCTTGCAATGACTGCTCTGAGCGATTCCATTTTGAACTTGAATTTCTTCAGATAAATGTTCAGGGATTTTAAATTCAAGATGGGTCGTCTGACCGAACCGTCCGGTTTCGGTACTACAAACATAGTGGAATAGTAACCCCTTCCCTGTTGAAGGAGAGAAACCTTTACAACCACCTGCTGGAGGTATAACTTGTGAATTGCTGCCAGCACTACCTCCCTTTCCATGGGGGAAGCTGGCAAGGCCGATTTTAGGTAATGGTGAGGGGGCGTCACCTCGAATTCCAGTTTTTATCCCTGAGACACAACTTGTATAGCCCAAGGATCCACCCGTGAGCGAACCCACTGGTGGCTGAAATGTCGGAGACGCGCCCCCACGGCTCCTGGCTCCGCCTGTGGAGCCCCAGCGTCATGCGGTGGATTTAGTGGAAGCCGGGGAGGACTCTTGTTCCTGGGAACTAGCTGCGTGGTGCAGCCTCTTTCCCCTACCCCAGCCAAGAAAGGATGCACCTCTGACTTTCTTGCTCTTTTGCGAACGAAAGGACTGCATTTGGTAATACGGTGCTTTCTTAGGCTGTGGAGGGACATAAGGCAAGAAATTTGACTTCCCAGCCGTAGCTGTGGAAACTAGGTCTGAGAGACCGTCCCCAAACAGTTCCTCACCCTTATAAGGTAAAACCTCCATGTGTTTTTTAGAGTCGGTATCCCCTGTCCATTGCCGAGTCCATAAGACCCTTCTGGCAGAAATGGACATTGCGTTTACTCTAGAGCCCAGCAGGCAAATGTCCCTCTGGGCATCCCGCATATATAGGACCGCGTCCTTGATATGTGCCAGGGTCATTAGAACAGGGTCCCTGTCCAGGGTATCTAACTCCTCAGACAGAGTATCCGTCCATGCAGCTACCGCACTACACATCCAGGCCGAAGCAATTGCTGGCCTCAGCAGCGTACCAGAATGTGTGTAAACAGACTTCAGGATAGCTTCCTGCTTTCTATCCGCAGGATCCTTTAGGGCGGCCGTATCCTGAGACGGCAGGGCCACCTCCTTAGATAAGCGTGTCAACGCCTTGTCTACCCTGGGGGAGGATTCCCAGCGTAACCTGTCCGTTGGCGGGAAAGGATACGCCATCAGCAATCTCTCGGAAATTACTACCTTCCTATCAGGGGAATCCCATGCTTTTTCACATAATTCATTCAATTCATGTGACGGGGGAAAAGCCACTTCTTGCTTTTTCTCCCCATACATATAAATCCTCTTGTCAGGGACAGGATTTTCCTCAGAAATGTGTAACACATCCTTCATTGCCACAATCATGTAGCGGATGGCTTTAGTCATTTTAGGCTGCAACTTTGCATCATCGTCATCGACACTGGAATCAGATTCCGTGTCGACATCTGTGTCAACTAACTGGGATATTGGGCGCTTTTGAGACCCTGACGGCCTCTGCGCTGTGGGAGCAGGCATAGGTTGAGACCCCGACTGTCCCAAGGCTACAGCTTTATCCAATCTGTTATGTAAGGCGCTTACATTATCATTTAACACCTTCCACATATCCATCCAATCAGGTGTCGGCCCCGTCGGGGGCGACACCACATCTATTTGCACTTGTTCTGCCTCCACGTATCCTTCCTCATCAAACATGTCGACACAGGCGTACCGACACACCGCACACATACAGGGAACGCTCTGACTGAGGACAGGACCCCACAAAGGCTTTTGGGGAGACAGAGAGTATGCCAGCACACACCCCAGCGCTATATAAGCCAGGGATTACACTGTACCTTAGTGTTTATCCAGTAGCTGCTGTTTTTATATATATATATATCTCTGCGCCTAAATTTATGTGCCCCCCCTCTCTTTTTTACCCTCTATTGCACCTGTATAATGCAAGGGAGAGCCTGGGGAGCGTCCTTCCAGCGGAGCTGTGAAGAGAAAATGGCGCTGGTGTGCTGAGGAAGAAGGCCCCGCCCCCTCAGCGGCGGGCTTCTGTCCCGCTTCTCATGTGTAAAAATGGCGGGGGCTCGCACATATATACAGTGCCTGACTGTATATATGTATACTTTTGCCATCAGGTATCTCAATTGCTGCCCAGGGCGCCCCCCCCTGCGCCCTGCACCCTACAGTGACCGGAGTGTGTGGGTGTGCTGCGGGAGCAATGGCGCACAGCTGCAGTGCTGTGCACTACCTTAAGTGAAGACAGGAGTCTTCTGCCGCCGATTTCGATGTCTTCTTGCTTCTGTACTTCTGGCTCTGCGAGGGGGACGGCGGCGCGGCTCCGGGAACGGACGATCAAGGTTAGGTACCTGTGTTCGATCCCTCTGGAGCTAATGGTGTCCAGTAGCCTAAGAAGCGCAACTTAGTTGCAGTGAGTAGGTTTGCTTCTCTCCCCTCAGTCCCACGTAGCAGAGAGTCTGTTGCCAGCAGAAGCTCTCTGAAAATAAAAAACCTGACAAAATACTTTCTTTTCTAGCAAGCTCAGGAGAGCCCACTAGGAGCACCCAGCTCTGGCCGGGCACAGATTCTAACTGAGGTCTGGAGGAGGGGCATAGAGGGAGGAGCCAGTGCACACCAGATAGTACTGAATCTTTCTTTAGAGTGCCCAGTCTCCTGCGGAGCCCGTCTATTCCCCATGGTCCTTACGGAGTCCCCAGCATCCACTAGGACGTTAGAGAAAGAGGCAATTCGGAGGCCCTTGCACAAACTGGCTTTATTTTACCTAAGTTGCCCCCCCTCCAGTGTGCACTAAAGAGTGTTTAGTGCAGCCGGTAACCTTGTCAGCGATCGGCGTAGTAGGTTACTGAAGAAGATGATGCTCATCAAAATGAATGATAAATTCCTCCGAGAAGACCTTTATCAGCAATTGCCTCCAGAAAGTACACAGGGACCTGTGATGGTGGATTCCAGTGGGGACGAATTAATACTCAGTGAGGAGGATGTACACAGTGAAAGGGGTGAGGAATCGGAGGATGATGATGAGGTCGACATCTTGCCTCCGTAGAACCAGTTTGTGCAAGGAGAGATTGATTGCTTCTTTTTTGGTGGGGGCCCAAAAAAAACAGTCATTTCAGCCACAGTCGTGTGGCAGACCCTGTCGCCGAAATGATGGGTTTGTTATGCATGTCCTGTTTATACAAGATACAATTCCATCTTGCACCTCTTTTTCTTCTTTGCATCATGTGCTGTTTGGGAACTAGATTTTTTAAGTGCCATTCTGTCTGACACTGCAGTGCTACTCCTAGATGGGCCAGGTGTTTGTGCCGCACACTTGTGTTGCTTAGCTTGGCCATCTAGCTACCTAATTGCACCTTTTTTTCTTCTTTGCATCATGTGCTGTTTGGGGACTAGTTTATGAATAGTGCCATCTTGTCTGCAACTGCAGTGCCACTCCTAGATGGGCCAGGTGTTTGTGCCGCACACTTGTGTCGCTTAGCTTAGTCATACAGCCTACTCGGTGCAACTTTTAGTCCTAAAAACAATATATTGTGAGGTGTGAGGTGTTCAGAATAGACTGGAAATGAGTGGAAATTAATGTTATTGAGGTTAATATTACCGTAGGAGCACAATTACCCCCAAATTCTGTGATTTTAGCTGTGTTTAGGGTTTTTTCCAAAAATCATCCAGATCCAAAACCAAAACACGAAAGGGTGGTTTTGGCAAAACCAAGCCAAAACACGAAAAAAAGTGCCCACCGCACATCTCTAGTTCATACTAGCTCCCTGCACTTGTCAAAAACCGTGCAGTTCCTCTCTCCTGTGGTGCTTCTTGCACATTCTGGTTTATCTCAGCACTGAGATACAGAACAGAGTGAGCTAAAATAGGATTTTAATACCTACCGGTAAATCCTTTTCTCTTAGTCTGTAGAGGATGCTGTGGTTCCAAAAGGACCATGGGGTATAGACGGGATCCGCAGGAGACATGGGCACACTATAAGACTTTGAATGGGTGTGAACTGGCTCCTCCCTCTATGCCCTCCTCCAGACTTCAGTTAGAAAACTGTGCCCAGGGAGATGGACATTTCGAGGAAAGAATTTATTGTTTAAACACGGTGAGTGTCATACCAGCTCACACCTCGAACATGCCGCAGAACGTGGCATTCAATAGAACACCAGCTGACGGCATGGAAAAAACATACAGCAATATGCTGACCGAAAATGTAACACAACCTGTGTGTAACATGACCAATAATCACATATCGCATGCCATGGCATGAATAACAGCAGCAACAGACTTGACTGCAAAGAAACACCACATGAGTGTAACAACAACCAATAGCTGCAGATACAGTCGCCCAGCATCCTCTACGGACTAAGAGAAAAGGATTTACCGGTAGGTATTAAAAATAAGAATTTACTTACCGATAATTCTATTTCTCGGAGTCCGTAGTGGATGCTGGGGTTCCTGAAAGGACCATGGGGAATAGCGGCTCCGCAGGAGACAGGGCACAAAAGTAAAGCTTTCCGATCAGGTGGTGTGCACTGGCTCCTCCCCCTATGACCCTCCTCCAAGCCAGTTAGGTACTGTGCCCGGACGAGCGTACACAATAAGGGAGGAATTTTGAATCCCGGGTAAGACTCATACCAGCCACACCAATCACACCGTACAACTTGTGATCTAAACCCAGTTAACAGTATGATAACAGCGGAGCCTCTGAAAAGATGGCTCACAACAATAATAACCCGATTTTTGTAACTATGTACAAGTATTGCAGATAATCCGCACTTGGGATGGGCGCCCAGCATCCACTACGGACTCCGAGAAATAGAATTATCGGTAAGTAAATTCTTATTTTCTCTATCGTCCTAGTGGATGCTGGGGTTCCTGAAAGGACCATGGGGATTATACCAAAGCTCCCAAACGGGCGGGAGAGTGCGGATGACTCTGCAGCACCGAATGAGAGAACTCCAGGTCCTCCTTAGCCAGGGTATCAAATTTGTAGGATTTTACAAACGTGTTTGCCCCTGACTAAATAACCGCTCGGCAAAGTTGTAAAGCCGAGACCCCTCGGGCAGCCGCCCAAGATGAGCCCACCTTCCTTGTGGAATGGGCATTTACATATTTTGGCTGTGGCAGGCCTGCCACAGAATGTGCAAGCTGAATTGTATTACACATCCAACTAGCAATAGTCTGCTTAAAAGCAAGAGCACCCAGTTTGTTGGGTGCATACAGGATAACAGCAAGTCAGTTTTCCTGACTCCAGCCGTCCTGGAACCTATATTTTCAGGGCCCTGACAACATCTAGCAACTTGGAGTCCTCCAAGTCCCTAGTAGGTGCAAGGCACCACAATAAGCTGGTTCAGGTGAAACACTGACACCACCTTAGGGAGAGAACTGGGGACGAGTCCGCAGCTCTGCCCTGTCCGAATGGACAAACAAATATGGGCTTTTTTGAGAAAAAAACCACCAATTTGACACTCGCCTGGTCCAGGCCAGGGCCAAGAACATGGTCACTTTTCATGTGAGATGCTTCAAATCCACAGATTTGACTGGTTTTAAACCAATGTGATTTGAAGAATCCCAGAACTACGTTGAGATCCCACAGTGCCACTGGAGGCACAAAAGAGGGTTGTATATGCAATACTCCCTTGACAAAGTTCTGGACTTCAGGAACTGAAGCCAATTCTTTCTGGAAGAAAATTGACAGGGCCGAAATTTGAACCTTAATGGACCCCAATTTGAGGCCCATAGACACTCCTGTTTGCAGGAAATGCAGGAATCGACCGAGTTGAAATTTCTTTGTGGGGCCTTCCTGGCCTCACACCACGCAACATATTTTCGCCACATGTGGTGATAATGTTGTGCGGTCACCTCCTTTCTGGCTTTGACCAGGGTAGGAATGACCTCTTCCGGAATGCCTTTTTCCCTTAGGATCCGGCGTTCCACCGCCATGCCAACAAACGCAGCTGCGGTAAGTCTTGGAACAGACATGGTACTTGCTGAAGCAAGTCCCTTCTTAGCGGCAGAGGCCATAAGACCTCTGTAAACATCTCTTGAAGTTCCGGGTACCAAGTCCTTCTTGGCCAATCCGGAGCCATGAGTATAGTTCTTACTCCTCTACGTCTTATAATTCTCAGCACCTTAGGTATGAGAAGCAGAGGAGGGAACACATACACCGACTGGTACACCCACGGTGTTACCAGAACGTCCACAGCTATTGCCTGAGGGTCTCTTGACCTGGCGCAATACCTGTCCCGTTTTTTGTTCAGACGGGACGCCATCATGTCCACCTTTGGTATTTCCCAACGGTTTACAATCATGTGGAAAAAACTTCCCGATGAAGTTTCCACTCTCCCGGGTGGAGGTCGTGCCTGCTGAGGAAGTCTGCTTCCCAGTTTCCATTCCCGGGATGAAACACTGCTGACAGTGCTATCACATGATTTTCCGCCCAGCGAAAAGTCCTTGCAGTTTTTGCCATTGCCCTCCTGCTTCTTGTGTCGCCCTGTCTGTTTACGTGGGCGACTGCCGTGATGTTTTTCCCACTGGATCAATACCGGCTGACCTTGAAGCAGAGGTCTTGCTAAGCTTAGAGCATTATAAATTTACCCTTAGCTCCAGTATATTTATGTGGAGAAAAGTCTCCAGACTTGATCACACTCCCTGGAAATTTTTTCCTTGTGTGACTGCTCCCCAGCCTCTCGGGCTGGGCTCCGTGGTCACCAGCATCCAATCCTGAATGCCGAATCTGCGGCCCTCTAGAAGATGAGCACTCTATAACCACCACAGGAGAGACACCCTTGTCCTTGGATATAGGGTTATCCGCTGATGCATCTGAAGATGCGATCCGGGCCATTTGTCCAGCAGATCCCACTGAAAAGTTCTTGCGTGAAATCTGCCGAATGGAATTGCTTCGTAGGAAGCCACCATTTTCTACCAGGACCCTTGTGCAATGATGCACTGTTTTTAGGAGGTTCCTGACTAGCTCGGATAACTCCCTGGCTTTCTCTTTCGGGAGAAACACCTTTTTCTGGACTGTGTCCAGAATCATCCCTAGGCACAGCAGACGTGTCGTCGGGATCAGCTGCGATTTTGGAATATTTAGAATCCACCCGTGCTGTTGTAGCAGTATCCGAGATAGTGCTACTCCTACCTCCAACTGTTCCCTGGACTATGCCCTTATCAGGAGATCGTCCAAGTAAGGGATAATTAAGACGCCTTTTCTTCGAAGAAGAATCATCATTTCGGCCATTACCTTAGTAAAGACCCGGGGTGCCGTGGACAATCCAAACGGCAGCGTCTGAAACTGATAGTGACAGTTCTGCACCACGAACCTGAGGTACCCTTAGTGAGAAGGGCAAATTTGGGACATAGAGGTAAGCATCCCTGATGTCCCGGGACACTATATAGTCCCCTTCTTCCTGTTCGTTATCACTGCTCTGAGTGACTCCATCTTGATTTGAACCTTTGTAAGTGTTCAAAAATTTTTTAGATTTAGAATAAGTCTCACCTAGCCTTCTGGCTTCAGTACCACAATATAGTGTGGAATAATACCCCTTTTCTTGTAGTAGGAGGGGTAATTTAATTATCACCTGCTGGGAATACAGCTTGTGAATTTTTTCCCATACTGCCTCCTTGTCGGAGGGAGACCTTGGTAAAGCAGACTTCAGGAGCCTGCGAAGGGGAAACGTCTCGACATTCCAATCTGTACCCCTGGGATACTACTTGTAGGATCCAGGGGTCCTGTACGGTCTCAGCGCCATGCTGAGAACTTGTCAGAAGCGGTGGAACGCTTCTGTTCCTGGGAATGGGCTGCCTGCTGCAGTCTTCTTCCCTTTCCTCTATCCCTGGGCAGATATGATCTTATAGGGACGAAAGGACTGAGGCTGAAAAGACGGTGTCTTTTTCTGCAGAGATGTGACTTAGGGTAAAAACGGTGGATTTTCCAGCAGTTGCCGTGGCCACCAGGTCCGATGGACCGACCCCAAATAACTCCTCTTCCTTTATACGGCAATACACCTTTGTGCCGTTTGGAATCTGCATCACCTGACCCCTGTCGTGTCCATAACATCTTCTGGCAGTTATGGACATCGCATTTACTCTTGATGCCAGAGTGCAAATATCCCTCTGTGCATCTCGCATATATAGAAATGCATCCTTTAAATGCTCTATAGTCAATAAAATACTGTCCCTGTCAAGGGTATCAATATTTTTAGTCAGGGAATCTGACCAAGCCACCCCAGCTCTGCACATCCAGGCTGAGGCGATCGCTGGTCGCAGTATAACACCAGTATGTGTGTATATACTTTTTATGATATTTTCCAGCCTCCTGTCAGCTGGTCCTTGAGGACGGCCCTATCTATAGACGGTACCGCCACTTGTTTTGATAAGCGTGTGAGCGCCTTATCCACCCTAAGGGGTGTTTCCCAACGCGCCCTAACTTCTGGCGGGAAAGGGTATACCGCCCATAATTTTCTATCGGGGGGAACCCACGCATCATCACACACTTTATTTAATTTATCTGATTCAGGAAAAACTATGGTAGTTTTTTCACATCCCACATAATACCCTCTTTTGTGGTACTTGTAGTATCAGAAATATGTAACACCTCCTTCATTGCCTTTAACGTGTGGCCCTAATAAGGAATACGTTTGTTTATTCACCGTCGACACTGGATTCAGTGTCCCTGTCTGTGTCTGTGTCGACCGACTAAAGTAAACGGGCGTTTTAAAACCCCTGACGGTGTTTTTGAGACGTCTGGACCGGTACTAATTGTTTGTCGGCCGTCTCATGTCGTCAACCGACCTTGCAGCGTGTTGACATTATCACGTAATTCCCTAAATAAGCCATCCATTCCGGTGTCGACTCCCTAGAGAGTGACATCACCATTACAGGCAATTGCTCCGCCTCCTCACCAACATCGTCCTCCTACATGTCGACACACACGTACCGACACACAGCACACACACAGGGAATGCTCTGATAGAGGACAGGACCCACTAGCCCTTTGGAGAGACAGAGGGAGAGTTTGCCAGCACACACCAAAAACGCTATAATTATATAGGGACAACCTTATATAAGTGTTTTCCCTTATAGCATCTTTTTTATATATTTCTAACGCCAAATTAGTGCCCCCCCTCTCTGTTTTAACCCTGTTTCTGTAGTGCAGTGCAGGGGAGAGCCTGGGAGCCTTCCCTCCAGCCTTTCTGTGAGGGAAAATGGCGCTGTGTGCTGAGGAGATAGGCCCCGCCCCTTTTTCGGCGGCCTCGTCTCCCGCTCTTAACGGATTCTGGCAGGGGTTAAATATCTCCATATAGCCTCCGGAGGCTATATGTGAGGTATTTTTAGCCAAAATAGGTTTTCATTTGCCTCCCAGGGCGCCCCCCTCCCAGCGCCCTGCACCCTCAGTGACTGCCGTGTGAAGTGTGCTGAGAGGAAAATGGCGCACAGCTGCAGTGCTGTGCGCTACCTTTAGAAGACTGAGGAGTCTTCTGCCGCCGATTCTGGACCTCTTCTTATTTCAGCATCTGCAAGGGGGCCGGCGGCAAGGCTCCGGTGACCATCCAGGCTGTACCTGTGATCGTCCCTCTGGAGCTGATGTCCAGTAGCCAAGAAGCCAATCCATCCTGCACGCAGGTGAGTTCACTTCTTCTCCCCTAAGTCCCTCGTTGCAGTGATCCTGTTGCCAGCAGGACTCACTGTAAAATAAAAAACCTAAGCTAAACTTTTCTAAGCAGCTCTTTAGGAGAGCCACCTAGATTGCACCCTTCTCGGCCGGGCACAAAAATCTAACTGGCTTGGAGGAGGGTCATAGGGGGAGGAGCCAGTGCACACCACCTGATCGGAAAGCTTTACTTTTGTGCCCTGTCTCCTGCGGAGCCGCTATTCCCCATGGTCCTTTCAGGAACCCCAGCATCCACTAGGACGATAGAGAAATCCTATTTTCTCATACGTCCTAGAGGATGCTGGGGTTCCAAAAGGACCATGGGGTTTATACCAAAGCTCCAGACCGGGCGGGAGAGTGCGGACAACTCTGCAGCACCGATTGAGCAAACCTGAGGTCATCAGCCAGGGTATCAAACTTGTAGAACTTAGCAGAAGTGTTTGAACCCGACCAAGTAGCCACTCGGCCAAGTTGAAACGCCGAGAGTCCTCGGGCATCTGCCCCAAGAAGAGCCCACCTTCCTGGTAGAATGGGCCTTCCCCGACTTCGGTACCGGCCATCCAGCCGTAGAATGAGCATGCCGAATCGTATTACAGATCCAGCGTGTAACAGTCTGCTTAGAAGCAGGGGCCCCACTATTGTTGGGAGCATACAGGATAAACAGAGCGTCTGTTTCCCCAATCTGAGCCGTTCTGGCGACATAAATATTAAAATCTCTGACTACCTCAAGAGACTTCGAATCAGCCAAGGCTTAAGTAGCCCCAGGCACCACAATAGGCTGGTTCCTGTGAAACGCAGAAACCACTTTAGGCAGAAATTGTTGCCAATTTCTCAATTCCACTCTATCCACAAGGAAGATCAAAGAGGGGCTCTTGTGAGACAAAGCCACCAATTCCGACACCCGCCTCGCGGACGCCAAGGCCAATAGCATGACCACTTTCCAAGTGAGAAATTTTTACCTTTCGTAAAGGTTCCAACCAGTGTGACATAAGAAACTGCAACACCCAGTCAAGGTCCCACGGTGCCAATGGGGGCACAAATGGAGGTTGGATGTGCAGCACTCCTTTCACAAAAGTCTGAACTTCCGGAAAGGTGGTCAATTCTTTTTGAAAGAAAATTTATAAGGCCAAACTGCACTGAAATGCAGCCTAACTTTAGGCCAGCAACCACACCTGCTTGCAAAGAATGGAGAAAAACGACCCAGCTGAAATTCTTCCGTAGGAGCTTTCTTGGATTCACACCAAGACACATATTTTCTCCAAATACGGTGGTAATGCTTTGCCGTTACTTCTTTTCTGGCCTGAAGAAGTGTGGGAATGACTTCACTGGGAATACACTTTCGGGCTAGGACATGGCGTTTAACCGCCGCGCCATTAAACGCAGCCGCGGTAAGTCTTGATACATGCCCTGATCTTGCTGTAACAGGTCCTCTCGTAGAGAAAGAGGCCAGGGATCTTCTGTGAGTAAATCTTGAAGCTCTGGATACCAAGCCCTCCTTGGCTAGACCGGAACAATGAGGATCGCCTGATCCTTTGTTCTTCTTAAGTTTATCACCTTCAGAAAGAGTGAAAGTGGAGGGGACACATAGACCGACTGAAAACACCCAAGGTGTCACGAGGGCGTCTACTGCTATAGCTTGAGTGTCCCTTGACCTGGAACAATATCCCTGAGGTCTCTCGTTGAGGCGAGACGCCAACATGTCCAATTGAGGCACTCCTCAAAGACTTGTCACTTCTGTGAAAACTTCTCAATGACGACTGTATTTCTCCCATATGGAGATCGCGTCTGCAGAGGAAATCTATGTCTCCGTCGTCTACATCCGGAACAAAGACTGCTAATATAGCGTTTACCTGTCTTTCCGCTCAGCGGAAAACTTTTGCGGCTTCTGCCATTGCCGCTTTGCTCCTTGTTCCGCCCTAGCGGCTTACTTACGCCACTGCTGTCAAGTCGTCCGAAAGAATTAACACGGGCAGATCACGAAGAATATGTTCGTTGAAAATAGCTCTTAATTCAAGAAAGCTTATTGCAGACAAGCTTCACAGCTTGACCTTTTCCCCTGGAAATACTTCCCTTGGAAAGACTGCTCCCCAGCCTCGGAGATTTGCATGCATGGACACCAGGATCTAATCCTGGATCCCGAACCTTCGTCCCTCTAGGAGGTGAGAACTGTGCAGACACCACAGGAGCGATATCCTGGTCATTAGGATTATATTCCGCTGCATGTGCAGGTGAGACCCGGACCACATGTCCAACTGGTCCCGTGAAAACCACTCTGGCATTTGACCTGCTCACCGAAAAGGCCTCTTAGGCCGCACCCATCTTCTTCATCAACGGAACATATTGATGGGTAGTCACTGCAAATCTGATCCGATTCTAGATCCTCAGACCTCTTTCCACAGGAAAAAACAAAAACCTCAACCGTTCAGTATCTACTCTGATACCCACCTCCGACATCTGCGTCGTTGGGAACAACAGCCATTCCCTGTGTTGAAGAACAGTCAGAGAGAAACAACGATTTGTCCCACTTATTTCTTGACCTCGCCGTAGTCAGGAGAGCGTCTCAGTACAGAATAACAATGGTTCCTACTATTGAAAGAAAACCATCATACTGCCATCACTCCGGTGAAATGGCAAAGACAATCCTGGATAGCAACCCAGGTAAGCTTAATGCGGAGAAAAACGCATTTAAACCCTTTTCTACCTTTACGTGCTGGAGCTCCCTGGCCTGAGAGATTCCATCCTGTAGTTAAACTTCTTAAGTAGAAATCTTTGTTTCTTTTTTTTTTTTTTTAACAGGGATGGTATGGCGTCGTGTACTACCTCCCCTTCCAGAGGAGAATCGGTAAGATCTATTTGAAAAATCAGTGAGGGGAATCATCTGTAAACTCCAGTATGTCCCCCTTTGGATTCTATTATTATCTAATGGACTTGGACCTAATTATTAAGGTCCAAGTCCATTCCCGGACTGACTGAAGAGTATTAGACGAGTTCCCACCGGAGTGGGCTCCAGCAAGATAGACCCAGCGACATGCGGTGGATGTGGTAGAAACAGAAGACGATATCCGCTTCTGCGAACCTAAAAAGGCTGCAGAGCAACTTACCTTTTCACCTTCCAATATCTGCAAAGAAAGGGAAAAAAAGAACGGTATCCAACCGGTTAAAATGACTGCATGTGTATGACCATGTACTGAATGCCCAAAATGTGGATCTAACCAGGAAACCTTATGGTCGACAGAAAACATAGTATTCGTCGACAGCAGGGAGTAGTAACTAGGCAAAATAACATTAATGCGACCCCGAGGGGTCTGAGGGAAGTATACATACATAATTTTAATATCACTCCCCCACAATACTACCATGTCTGTGCTCGAGCTACAGGCCCATGGAACCGTACCATACATATACATATAAATATATATACAGGTATAAGTTAGTTACAGCATGTTAATTTACACCCAGTAATAACAGTTGGTGCCGACAGGGTCACCCACATACTACTGTGTCTCCCATACAGAGTTTACTTTGAAAAATCATACAACTACCGACCTGCTGACACTTCATCTACTGAATCAAGTACCAACAGGAGTCGGCGATGCTGACAGAGATTCCCATAGCTGTTTGCGACAGAGCACTCACACATGTTGACACACGTGCACTAAAAAGCTATAGTGGGTATATCTGACAGGGAAAACACAGACACTTATGCACAACTCAATGAATACACGCCCATTATCTAATATAGTGCTATATTTTATTCTATATTGCACTAAATCACTGTGCCCCCCTTCGTTTACACTGCTAGCTGTACACAGTGCTTTGGCGGGGACTGTGGAGAAAATGGCGCTGTATCATGTTGTGAGGTCGAAGCCACGCCCCCTCCTCGGCGCGCTTCAGCCCCGCTATTATTTTAGCGTTTTATACTGGCGGGGTTCCGTGTACAGTGCCTATGCACTGTATACATGTTTAGCCAGGCTCAAGGGAGAGGTATATTGCCCCCCCCTGCGCCCTTGTAGTGCCGTTGTGTGGGAGCAATGGCGCGCTGCGCGGTACCTCTGAGACTCTGAAGTTTTCTGCCGTCACTGAAGTCTTCTGTTCTACTAATACTCACCCGGCTTCTTTCTTCTGGCTTCTGTGAGGGGGGGGTGACGTGCGACTCCGGGAACAAGCAGCTAGGCGCACCAAGTGATCGAAGCAGAGCCCTTAACTCAGAAGAAGTAGGTCTGACTTCTCTCCCCTCAGTCCCACGAAGCAGAGAGCATGTAGCCAGCAGGTCTTTCTGAAAATAAAAAACCTAACAAAGTCTTTTCAGAGAAACTCAGTAGAGCTCCTAGTGTGTGTCCAGTCTCTCCTGGGCACAGAATCTAACTGAAGTCTGGAGGAGGGGCATAGAGGGAGGAGCCAGTTCACACCCATTCAAAGTCTTATAGTGTGCCCATGTCTTCTTGGGGCAGATGCCCGAGGACTCTCGGCGTTCCAACTTTGCCGAGCGGCTACTTGGTCGGGTTCAAACACTTCTGCTAAGTTCTACAAGTTTGATACCCTGGCTGATGAGGACCTCCGGTTTGCTCAATCGGTACTGCAGAGTTGTCTTCACTCTCCTGCCCGGTCTGGAGCTTTGGTATAAACCCCATGGTCCTTTTGGAACCCCAGCATCCTCTAGGATGTATGAGAAAAATAAGAATTTACTTACCGATAATTCTATTTCTCGGAGTCCGTAGTGGATGCTGGGGTTCCTGAAAGGACCATGGGGAATAGCGGCTCCGCAGGAGACAGGGCACAAAAAGTAAAGCTTTACGATCAGGTGGTGTGTACTGGCTCCTCCCCCTATGACCCTCCTCCAAGCCTCAGTTAGGTACTGTGCCCGGACGAGCGTACACAATAAGGAAGGATTTTGAATCCCGGGTAAGACTCATACCAGCCACACCAATCACACTGTACAACCTGTGATCTGAACCCAGTTAACAGTATGATAACAGCGGAGCCTCTGAAAAGATGGCTCACAACAATAATAACCCGATTTTTGTAACTATGTACAAGTATTGCAGACAATCCGCACTTGGGATGGGCGCCCAGCATCCACTACGGACTCCGAGAAATAGAATTATCGGTAAGTAAATTCTTATTTTCTCTATCGTCCTAGTGGATGCTGGGGTTCCTGAAAGGACCATGGGGATAATACCAAAGCTCCCAAACGGGCGGGAGAGTGCGGATGACTCTGCAGCACCGAATGAGAGAACTCCAGGTCCTCCTTAGCCAGGGTATCAAATTTGTAGGATTTTACAAACGTGTTTGCCCCTGACTAAATAACCGCTCGGCAAAGTTGTAAAGCCGAGACCCCTCGGGCAGCCGCCCAAGATGAGCCCACCTTCCTTGTGGAATGGGCATTTACATATTTTGGCTGTGGCAGGCCTGCCACAGAATGTGCAAGCTGAATTGTATTACACATCCAACTAGCAATAGTCTGCTTAGAAGCAAGAGCACCCAGTTTGTTGGGTGCATACAGGATAACAGCAAGTCAGTTTTCCTGACTCCAGCCGTCCTGGAACATATTTTCAGGGCCCTGACAACATCTAGCAACTTGGAGTCCTCCAAGTCCCTAGTAGGTGCAAGGCACCACAATAAGCTGGTTCAGGTGAAACACTGACACCACCTTAGGGAGAGAACTGGGGACGAGTCCGCAGCTCTGCCCTGTCCGAATGGACAAACAGAAATGGGCTTTTTTGAGAAAAAACCACCAATTTGACACTCGCCTGGTCCAGGCCAGGGCCAAGAGCATGGTCACTTTTCATGTGAGATGCTTCAAATCCACAGATTTGACTGGTTTTAAACCAATGTGATTTGAGGAATCCCAGAACTACGTTGAGATCCCACAGTGCCACTGGAGGCACAAAAGGGGGTTGTATATGCAATACTCCCTTGACAAACTTCTGGACTTCAGGAACTGAAGCCAATTCTTTCTGGAAGAAATTCGACAGGGCCGAAATTTGAACCTTAATGGACCCCAATTTGCGGCCCATAGACACTCCTGTTTGCAGGAAATGCAGGAAACGACCGAGTTGAAATTTCTTTGTGGGGCCATCCTGGCCTCACACCACGCAACATATTTTCGCCACATGTGGTGATAATGTTGTGCGGTCACCTCCTTTCTGGCTTTGACCAGGGTAGGAATGACCTCTTCCGGAATGCCTTTTTCCCTTAGGATCCGGCGTTCCACCGCCATGCCGACAAACGCAGCTGCGGTAAGTCTTGGAACAGACATGGTACTTGCTGAAGCAAATCCCTTCTTAGCAGCAGAGGCCATAAGACCTCTGTAAGCATCTCTTGAAGTTCCGGGTACCAAGTCCTTCTTGGCCAATCCGGAGCCATGAGTATAGTTCTTACTCCTCTACGTCTTATAATTCTCAGCACCTTAGGTATGAGAAGCAGAGGAGGGAACACATACACCGACTGGTACACCCACGGTGTTACCAGAACGTCCACAGCTATTGCCTGAGGGTCTCTTGACCTGGCGCAATACCTGTCCCGTTTTTTGTTCAGACGGGACGCCATCATGTCCACCTTTGGTATTTCCCAACGGTTTACAATCATGTGGAAAAAACTTCCCGATGAAGTTTCCACTCTCCCGGGTGGAGGTCGTGCTGAGGAAGTCTGCTTCCCAGTTTCCATTCCCGGGATGAAACACTGCTGACAGTGCTATCACATGATTTTCCGCCCAGCGAAAAGTCCTTGCAGTTTTTGCCATTGCCCTCCTGCTTCTTGTGTCGCCCTGTCTGTTTACGTGGGCGACTGCCGTGATGTTTTTCCCACTGGATCAATACCGGCTGACCTTGAAGCAGAGGTCTTGCTAAGCTTAGAGCATTATAAATTTACCCTTATCTCCAGTATATTTATGTGGAGAAAAGTCTCCAGACTTGATCACACTCTCTGGAAATTTTTTCCTTGTGTGACTGCTCCCCAGCCTCTCGGGCTGGGCTCCGTGGTCACCAGCATCCAATCCTGAATGCCGAATCTGCGGCCCTCTAGAAGATGAGCACTCTATAACCACCACAGGAGAGACACCCTTGTCCTTGGATATAGGGTTATCCGCTGATGCATCTGAAGATGCGATCCGGACCATTTGTCCAGCAGATCCCACTGAAAAGTTCTTGCGTGAAATCTGCCGAATGGAATTGCTTCGTAGGAAGCCACCATTTTTACCAGGACCCTTGTGCAATGATGCACTGTTTTTAGGAGGTTCCTGACTAGCTCGGATAACTCCCTGGCTTTCTCTTCCGGGAGAAACACCTTTTTCTGGACTGTGTCCAGAATCATCCCTAGGCACAGCAGACGTGTCGTCGGGATCAGCTGCGATTTTGGAATATTTAGAATCCACCCGTGCTGTTGTAGCAGTATCCGAGATAGTGCTACTCCGACCTCCAACTGTTCCCTGGACTATGCCCTTATCAGGAGATCGTCCAAGTAAGGGATAATTAAGACGCCTTTTCTTCGAAGAAGAATCATCATTTCGGCCATTACCTTGGTAAAGACCCGGGGTGCCGTGGACAATCCAAACGGCAGCGTCTGAAACTGATAGTGACAGTTCTGCACCACGAACCTGAGGTACCCTTAGTGAGAAGGGCAAATTTGGGACATAGAGGTAAGCATCCCTGATGTCCCGGGACACTATATAGTCCCCTTCTTCCTGGTTCGTTATCACTGCTCTGAGTGACTCCATCTTGATTTGAACCTTTGTAAGTGTTCAAAAATTTTTTTTTTTTAGAATAAGTCTCACCTAGCCTTCTGGCTTCAGTACCACAATATAGTGTGGAATAATACCCCTTTTCTTGTAGTAGGAGAGGTAATTTAATTATCACCTGCTGGGAATACAGCTTGTGAATTTTTTCCCATACTGCCTCCTTGTCGGAGGGAGACCTTGGTAAAGCAGACTTCAGGAGCCTGCGAAGGGGAAACGTCTCGACATTCCAATCTGTACCCCTGGGATACTACTTGTAGGATCCAGGGGTCCTGTACGGTCTCAGCGCCATGCTGAGAACTTGTCAGAAGCGGTGGAACGCTTCTGTTCCTGAGAATGGGCTGCCTGCTGCAGTCTTCTTCCCTTTCCTCTATCCCTGGGCAGATATGATCTTATAGGGACGAAAGGACTGAGGCTGAAAAGACGGTGTCTTTTTCTGCAGAGATGTGACTTAGGGTAAAAACGGTGGATTTTCCAGCAGTTGCCGTGGCCACCAGGTCCGATGGACCGACCCCAAATAACTCCTCTTCCTTTATACGGCAATACACCTTTGTGCCGTTTGGAATCTGCATCACCTGACCACTGTCGTGTCCATAACATCTTCTGGCAGATATGGACATCGCATTTACTCTTGATGCCAGAGTGCAAATATCCCTCTGTGCATCTCGCATATATAGAAATGCATCCTTTAAATGCTCTATAGTCAATAAAATACTGTCCCTGTCAAGGGTATCAATATTTTTAGTCAGGGAATCCGACCAAGCCACCCCAGCTCTGCACATCCAGGCTGAGGCGATCGCTGGTCGCAGTATAACACCAGTATGTGTGTATATACTTTTTATGATATTTTCCAGCCTCCTGTCAGCTGGTCCTTGAGGACGGCCCTATCTATAGACGGTACCGCCACTTGTTTTGATAAGCGTGTGAGCGCCTTAGCCACCCTAAGGGGTGTTTCCCAACGCGCCCTAACTTCTGGCGGGAAAGGGTATACCGCCCCTAATTTTCTATCGGGGGGAACCCACGCATCATCACACACTTTATTTAATTTATCTGATTCAGGAAAAACTACGGTAGTTTTTTCACATCCCACATAATACCCTCTTTTGTGGTACTTGTAGTATCAGAAATATGTAACACCTCCTTCATTGCCTTTAACGTGTGGCCCTAATAAGGAATACGTTTGTTTATTCACCGTCGACACTGGATTCAGTGTCCGTGTCTGTGTCGACCGACTAAGGTAAACGGGCGTTTTAAACCCCTGACGGTGTTTTTGAGACGTCTGGACCGGTACTAATTGTTTGTCGGCCGTCTCATGTCGTCAACTGACCTTGCAGCGTGTTGACATTATCACGTAATTCCCTAAATAAGCCATCCATTCCGGTGTCGACTCCCTAGAGAGTGACATCACCATTACAGGCAATTGCTCCGCCTCCTCACCAACATCGTCCTCATACATGTCGACACACACGTACCGACACACAGCACACACACAGGGAATGCTCTGATAGAGGACAGGACCCACTAGCCCTTTGGAGAGACAGAGGGAGAGTTTGCCAGCACACACCAAAAACGCTATAATTATATAGGGACAACCTTATATAAGTGTTTTCCCTTATAGCATCTTTATTATATATTTCTAACGCCAAATTAGTGCCCCCCCCTCTCTGTTTTAACCCTGTTCCTGTAGTGCAGTGCAGGGGAGAGCCTGGGAGCCTTCCCTCCAGCCTTTCTGTGAGGGAAAATGGCGCTGTGTGCTGAGGAGATAGGCCCCGCCCCTTTTTCGGCGGCCTCGTCTCCCGCTCTTAACGGATTCTGGCAGGGGTTAAATATCTCCATATAGCCTCCGGAGGCTATATGTGAGGTATTTTTAGCCAAAATAGGTTTTCATTTGCCTCCCAGGGCGCCCCCCTCCCAGCGCCCTGCACCCTCAGTGACTGCCGTGTGAAGTGTGCTGAGAGGAAAATGGCGCACAGCTGCAGTGCTGTGCGCTACCTTTAGAAGACTGAGGAGTCTTCTGCCGCCGATTCTGGACCTCTTCTTACTTCAGCATCTGCAAGGGGGCCGGCGGCAAGGCTCCGGTGACCATCCAGGCTGTACCTGTGATCGTCCCTCTGGAGCTGATGTCCAGTAGCCAAGAAGCCAATCCATCCTGCACGCAGGTGAGTTCACTTCTTCTCCCCTAAGTCCCTCGTTGCAGTGATCCTGTTGCCAGCAGGACTCACTGTAAAATAAAAAACCTAAGCTAAACTTTTCTAAGCAGCTCTTTAGGAGAGCCACCTAGATTGCACCCTTCTCGGCCGGGCACAAAAATCTAACTGAGGCTTGGAGGAGGGTCATAGGGGGAGGAGCCAGTACACACCACCTGATCGTAAAGCTTTACTTTGTGTGCCCTGTCTCCTGCGGAGCCGCTATTCCCCATGGTCCTTTCAGGAACCCCAGCATCCACTAGGACGATAGAGAAATAGGATTTTAATACCTACCAGTAAATCCTTTTCTTAGTCCGTAGAGGATGCTGGGCGCCCGTCCCAGTGCGGACTGTATCTGCAGCTATTGGTTGTCGTTACACTCATGTGGTGTTTCTTTGCAGTCAAGTCTGTTGCTGCTGTTATTCATGCCATGGCATGCGATATGTGATTATTGGTTATGTTACACACAGGTTGTGTTACATTTTCGGTCAGCATATTGCTGTATGTTTTTTCCATGCCGTCAGCTGGTGTTCTATTGAATGCCACGGTCTGCGGCATGTTCGAGGTGTGAGCTGGTATGACACTCACCGTGTTTAAACAATAAATTCTTTCCTCGAAATGTCTGTCTCCATGGGCACAGTTTTCTAACTGAAGTCTGGAGGAGGGCATAGAGGGAGGAGCCAGTTCACACCCATTCAAAGTCTTATAGTGTGCCCATGTCTCCTGCAGATCCCGTCTATACCCCATGGTCCTTTTGGAACCCCGGCATCCTCTAGGACATATGAGAAAAGCATATCCCAAGGTTAATCCTGAGGAGACCATGGACCCTGAAGAAGAAAGAGGAGCTGCATGGGTTGTAAAGGTGCAGGGTGTTAGAATGAACATTATACTGCACTTCAGGAAAAGGTGTTTTTTCACTAGAGACTGTTGCCACATATTGTTATGGGTGAGGGTGGGTTGCCTTCATGTAAATTTGGAAGTAGGAGGTTTTTTAAGGTGCATGTAAGGCAGTGGTTTCCAAACTTTTTTGAATCACGGCGCCCTAGAATATCAGAATTTTTTTCACTGCACGCCCTAGGCCAAATATTTATTGAGAAATTTAGAAAGAAATATTAAATTAAGTAGATCACGTTTATATGTCATCCTTAGGGTCAGTTATGTGGTGAGGGATAAGATTTGCTTCTGTTTGGCCACATATTTTATGACTGGCAGCCACCAGCACTGGTTTTGCCTATTATATTGACCATGAATAATTTGAATTGGTCCTGGACCACCAACCCAGGGCACCCCCTGCAAGTGTCCCGAGGCACCCCAGGGAGCCACGGCACACAGTTTGGGAACCTTTGATGTAAGGGGTATGTGGAGGAGTCACAAAAAATAGGATTTTAATACCTACCAATAAATCCTTTTATTTTAGTCCGTAGAGGATGCTGGGGTCACATTCAGAACCATGGGGTATAGACGGGATCCACAGGAGACATGGGCACTTTAAGACTTTCAAAGGGTGTGAACTGGCTCCTCCCTCTATGCCCCTCCTCCAGACTCCAGTTATAGGAACTTTGCCCAGGGAGACGGACATTTTGAGGAAAGGATTTATTGTTAAACCACGGTGAACCTCTTCCAGCTCACACCTCAAGCATGCCGCAGAACGTGGCATTCAACAGAATACAAGCCAGCGGCATGAACGATTGCAGCAACATGCTGACAAGAACCGCAACACAACATGTATGTAGCCACAAGTAATAACTGCAGATACAGTACGCACTGGGACAGGCACCCAGCATCCTCTACGGACTAAGAGAAAAGGATTTTCTCATACATCCTAGAGGATGCTGGGGTCACATTCAGAACCATGGGGTTATACCAAAGCTCTAGAACGGGCGGGAGAGTGCGAATGACTCTGCAGTACCGAATGACCAAACTTGATGTCATCATCGGCCAAGGTACCAAACTTGTAAAACTTAGCAAAAAAAAGTGTTTACAACTTTGCCGAGCAGCTACTTGGTAATGTCGAGACCCCTCCGGCAGCCACCCAGGATGATCCCACCATTCTAGTAGAATGGGCCCTCACCGATTTCGGTAACGGCAATCCAGCCGTGGAATGAGCATGCTGAATCGTACCACAGATCCAGCGTGCAATAGTCTGCTTGGAAGCAAGGCACCCCAACTTGTTGGGAGCAAACCGGATAGACAGAGCCTCTGTTTTCCTAATCTGAGCTGGTCTGGTGACATAAATCTTCAAAGCTCTGACCATCTCGAAACTTTGACTCAACGAAGGAGTCAGTGGCCACAGGCACCACCATAGGTTGGTTCATGTGGAAAGATGAAACCACCTTCGGTAGAAATTGTTGACGTGTCCTCAATTCTGCTCAATCTTCATGGAAGATCAAATAAGGGCTCTTGTGAGACAAGGCCGCTAACTCAGACACTCGCCTTGCAGAAGCCAAGGCCAACAGGATGACCACTTTTCAAGTGGGAAAATTCAACTCCACCTTCTGTAAAGGTGCAAACCAATGTGATGGAAGGAACTGCAACACCACATGAAGAACCCACGGTGCCACAGGAGGCACAAATGGAGTTTGGATGTGCAACAAGCTTTTCCCAAAAGTCTGAACTTCTGGAAGGGAGGCCGTTTCTGAAAGAAACCGATAAGGCTGAACTCTGTACCTTAATTGCGCCCAATGTTAGGCCCGCATCCACACCTGCTTGTAGAAAATGGAGAAAACATCCTAGTTGAAACTCCTCCGTAGGAGCCTTCTCGGATTCACACCAAGAACATATTTTCTCCAACTACGGCGGTAAAGATTAGACGTTACCCGTTTTTTCTGGCTTGAATAAGTGTGGTAATGACTTCACTGGGAATACCCTCACAGCTAGGATTTTGTGCTCAACAGGCAAGCCGTCAAACGTAGCCACGGTAAGCCTTGATACACGCACGGCCCCTGTCATAGTAGGTCCTCGCGCAGAGGAAGAGGGCAGGGATCTCCTATGAGTAATTCCAGAATATCTGGATATCAAGCCCTCCTTGCCATTTTGGGACCAAGAGGATTGCTCGAATCTTTGTTCTACTTATGATTTTTAGAACTTTTGGAATGAGAGAAAATGGAGAGAATCCATACACCAACTGAAACACCCACGGTGTCACCAGTGCATCTACTGCTATTGCTTGAGGTCCTTTCGACCTGGAACAATATCTCTGAAGCTTCTTGTTGAGACGAGATGCCATCATGTTTACTTGAGGAAACTCCCCAACGACTGGTCACCTCAGCGAAGACCTCTTGGTGGAGGCCCCACTCTCCCGGATGGAGATCGTGTCTGCTGAAGTCGTCCCTAGAATGAAGATTGCTGACCGAGCGTTTGTATGTCTTTCCGCCCCGCGGAGGACCTTTGTGGCTTCTGCCATCGTTGCTCTGCTTTTTGTTCCGCCTCGGCGGTTTATGTACGCTACTGTTGTTACATCGTCCAACTGGATCAATACGGCCAGATTGCGAAGATGTTCCGCTTGCAGAAGGCCGTTGTAAATGGCCCTCAACTCCAGAATGATTATGCGGAGACAAGTTTCTTGACTTGACCATCTTCCTTGGAAGAATTTCCTCCATGTGACTGTACCCCAGCCTCGGAGGCTGCATCCGTGGCTACCAAGATCCAGTCCTGGATCCCTAACCCGCACCCCTCTAGGAGGTGAGAGCTGTGTAGCCACCACAAGAGTGAGATTCTGGTCTCAGAAGACAAGATAATCCTTCGGTGCATGTGTAAGTGGGATCCGGACCACTTGTCCAACAGGTCCCTCTGGAACACTCTGGCATGAAATCTGCCAACTGAATGGCCTCGTAGGCCGCAACCATCTTCCCCAGCAACCGAATGCATTGATAGATTGACACTTTTGCTGGTTTCAGAACATGTTTGACCAGGCACTGAAGTTCCAGAGCCTTTTTCCCTGGAAGAAAAACTCTGTAGTTCTATGTACAGTATCCTTCCCAAGAAACGACAGCCATGTTGTTGGAATTAACTCTGCTTTTGGCAAGTTTAGGAGCCAACCATGTTGTTGAAGAACTGTCAGGGATAGTGCAACATTTTGCACCAACTGGTCCCTGGATCTCGCCTTTATCAGGAGATCGTCCAAGTACGGGATAATCGTGACTCCATGCTTTTGAAGGAGAACCATCATTTCCGCCATTATTTCGGTGAAAATCCTCGGAGCCGTGGATAGACCAAACGGCATCGTCTGAAACTGGTAATGACAATTCTGAATTGCAAACCTCAGTGACGCCGAGGAAAATGGAAATCTGTAAGTAGGCATCCATTATGTCTAACAATGAAACCTCTTTCCACCAGACTGGAAATCACTGTCCTGAGAGATTCCATCTTTGAGTTTCTTTTGGTAGAAATCGAGGGATTTCCGTTTAGGATTGACCTCTGTCCGGTCTCAGGACCACGAAAAAGGCTTGAGTAAACGGCTTCACCCTGTTGTGACGAGGGAACCAGGACAACAACATGATTCAGACACAATTCTTTGTATTGCGTCGCATACTACCTCCCTGTTCGTCAGAGAACTTTAAGGCCGATTTGAAAAATCGTTGAGGGGAAACGTCTCAAAGTGCCAGTTTTCCGAATAAAACCAGAACTGACTGAAGAGGTTTATTGTTTGTTTTTTTAGACGCGCCCCCACCGGTGCGGCCTCCCGCAAGAGAGCCCCAGCAGCCTGCGGGGGATTCGGCGGACACAGATGATGATTTCTGCACCCGTGAACTGGAAGAGACTACGGACCTCTTCCCTTTCCTAAACCTGCAAAGAAAAGGGAATCTAACTTACTGTGCATCTATTGGGTCGAGATGACGGCATCCGATAATGATGCGTCTTCATTCGTTGTGATTGACCATAGGGCCAGAAGGTTGACTTACCTGCGGCCGTTGCTGAGATCAAACTAACTAGGCCATCAGCAAAAAAGGCTTCTCCTTCACAGGGAAGAGGCTCCATTTCTTCTTGGAGTCAGTATCAGCATTCCACTGGTGAATGCACAACGACCGCCTAGCCGAGACCGCTATAGAAATGGCCTGTGAATCCAAGAGTCCAATTTCGCCTGCAGTCTCACTTAAGCATGCTGCAGCGTACTTGATATGACCCAACGTAAGGAGTATCTCATCTCCCTCCAGGGTATCTATATCGGACGACAAAGGTATCCTATCATTTTCGAATACTACTAACTCACCCATGCGCCTGCCATGGCAGGTCTAAGTAAGGTACCCGTGGACATAGCTAGGATATAGCGTAGCTTCCTGTATACGATCCACTGGATTTGTGACATGGTCCCATGCAGAGCAGGGCGTGACTCACACTTTATTCTGTCCGCAGCGGGAACGAATAACCATCGGAAGCCACCAGGATTCTTTCTCAAACAGAGCGCTCAGTACATGAGATTAGCTATCCGTATATATCTATACATACATATATACACTATATACATATAAACATATATTAATCCACATACATATATAGACCCTCCGCCAGGAACCGCAGGGTTCTCCGTGACGTTAATACGGCCTTAATTGTACTGCACAATATTGGATCTAATCAGGAAACAATCTGGTCGACACAGGAATCAGTATCCGTGTCGGTATCAGGGAGTAGCAACTGGGCAAAAATAAGAATTTACTTACCGATAATTCTATTTCTCGTAGTCCGTAGTGGATGCTGGGGACTCCGTAAGGACCATGGGGAATAGCGGCTCCGCAGGAGACTGGGCACAAAAGTAAAGCTTTAGGACTACCTGGTGTGCACTGGCCCCTCCCCCTATGACCCTCCTCCAAGCCTCAGTTAGGATACTGTGCCCGGACGAGCGTACACAATAAGGAAGGATTTTGAATCCCGGGTAAGACTCATACCAGCCACACCGATCACACCGTATAACTTGTGATCTAAACCCAGTTAACAGCATGATAACAGAGGAGTCTCTAGAAAAGATGGCTCACTACAGCAATAACCCGATTTTTGGTAACAATAACTATGTACCAGTATTGCAGACAATCCGCACTTGGGATGGGCGCCCAGCATCCACTACGGACTACGAGAAATAGAATTATCGGTAAGTAAATTCTTATTTTCTCTGACGTCCTAGTGGATGCTGGGGACTCCGTAAGGACCATGGGGATTATACCAAAGCTCCCAAACGGGCGGGAGAGTGCGGATGACTCTGCAGCACCAATTGAGAGAACTCCAGGTCCTCCTCAGCCAGGGTAATCAAATTTGTAGAATTTTACAAACGTATTTGCTCCTGACCAAGTAGCTGCTCGGCAAAGTTGTAAAGCCGAGACCCCTCGGGCAGCCGCCCAAGATGAGCCCACCTTCCTTGTGGAGTGGGCATTTACAGATTTTTGGCTGTGGCAGGCCTGCCACAGAATGTGCAAGCTGAATTGTACTACAAATCCAACGAGCAATAGTCTGCTTAGAAGCAGGAGCACCCAGCTTGTTGGGTGCATACAGGATAAACAGCGAGTCAGATTTTCTGACTCCAGCCGTCCTGGAAACATATATTTTCAGGGCCCTGACAACGTCTAGCAACTTGGAGTCCTCCAAGTCCCTAGTAGCCGCAGGCACCACAATAGGTTGGTTCAGGTGAAACGCTGAAACCTTAGGGAGAAACTGAGGACGAGTCCTCAATTCCGCCCAGTCCGAATGGAAAATCAGATAAGGGCTTTTACAGGATAAAGCCGCCAATTCTGACACGCGCCTGGCCCAGGCCAGGGCCAACAGCATGACCACTTTCTATGTGAGATATTTTAACTCCACAGATTTAAGTGGTTCAAACCAATGTGACTTTTGGAACCCAAAAACTACATTGAGATCCCAAGGTGCCACTGGAGGCACAAAAGGAGGCTGTATATACAGTACCCCTTTTACAAACGTCTGAACTTCAGGGACTGAAGCTAGTTCTTTTTGAAAGAAAATTGACAGGGCCGAAATTTGAACCTTAATGGACCCCAATTTCAGGCCCATAGACACTCCTGTTTACAGGAAATGTAGGAATCGACCCAGTTGAAATTCCTCCGTCGGGCCTTACTGGCCTCGCACCACGCAACATATTTTCGCCAAATGCGGTGATAATGTTTTGCGGTTACATCCTTCCTGGCTTTGATCAGGATAGGGATGACTTCATCCGGAATGCCTTTTTCCTTCAGGATCCGGCGTTCAACCGCCATGCCGTCAAACGCAGCCGCGGTAAGTCTTGGAACAGACAGGGTCCTTGCTGGAGCAGGTCCCTTCTTAGAGGTAGAGGCCACGGATCCTCCGTGAGCATCTCTTGAAGTTCCGGTTACCAAGTCCTTCTTGGCCAATCCGGAGCCACGAATATAGTGCTTACTCCTCTCCATCTTATAATTCTCAGTACCTTGGGTATGAGAGGCAGAGGAGGGAACACATACACTGACTGGTACACCCACGGTGTTACCAGAGCGTCTACAGCTATTGCCTGAGGGTCCCTTGACCTGGCGCAATACCTGTCGAGTTTTCCCCAACGGTTTATAATTATGTGGAAGACTTCTGGGTGAAGTCCCCACTCTCCCGGGTGGAGGTCGTGTCTGCTGAAGGAAGTCTGCTTCCCAGTTGTCCACTCCCGGAATGAATACTGCTGATAGTGCTATCACATGATTTTCCGCCCAGCGAAGAATCCTTGCAGCTTCTGCCATTGCCCTCCTGCTTCTTGTGCCACCCTGTCTGTTTACGTGGGTGACTGCCGTGATGTTGTCCGACTGGATCAACACCGGCTGACCTTGAAGCAGAGGTCTTGCTAAGCTTAGAGCATTGTTAATGGCCCTTAGCTTCAGGATATTTATGTGAAGTGATGTCTCCAGGCTTGACCATAAGCCCTGGAAATTCCTTCCCTGTGTGACTGCTCCCCAGCCTCGCAGGCTGGCATCCGTGGTCACCAGGACCCAGTCCTGAAAGCCGAATCTGCGGCCCTCTAGAAGATGAGCACTCTGCAACCACCACAGGAGGGACACCCTTGTCCTTGGTGACAGGGTTATCCGCTGATGCATCTGAAGATGCGACCCGGACCATTTGTCCAGCAGGTCCCACTGGAAAGTTCTTTCGTGGAATCTGCCGAATGGAATTGCTTCGTAGGAAGCCACCATTTTTCCCAGAACCCTTGTGCATTGATGCACTGAGACTTGGCTCGGTTTTAGGAGGTTCCTGACTAGCTCGGATAACTCCCTGGCTTTCTCCTCCGGGAGAAACACCTTTTTCTGGACTGTGTCCAGGATCATCCCTAGGAACAGAAGACGAGTCGTCGGAACCAGCTGCGATTTTGGAATATTGAGAATCCAACCGTGCTGCCGCAACACTACCTGAGATAGTGCTACACCGACCTCCAACTGTTCTCTGGATCTTACCCTTATCAGGAGATCGTCCAAGTAAGGGATAACTAAAACTCCCTTCCTTCGAAGGAGTATCATCATTTCGGCCATTACCTTGGTAAAGACCCGGGGTGCCGTGGACCATCCAAACGGCAGCGTCTGAAACTGATAGTGACAGTTCTGTACCACAAACCTGAGGTACCCTTGGTGAGAAGGGTAAATTGGGACATGAAGGTAAGCATCCTTGATGTCCAGAGACACCATGTAGTCCCCTTCTTCCAGGTTCGCAATCACTGCTCTGAGTGACTCCATCTTGAATTTGAACTTCTGTATGTAAGTGTTCAAAGATTTTAGATTTAAAATCGGTCTCACCGAGCCGTCCGGCTTCGGTACCACAACAGTGTGGAATAATACCCCTTTCCCTGTTGCAGGAGGGGTACCTTGATTATCACCTGCTGGGAATACAGCTTGTGAATGGCTTCCAAAACTGCCTCCCTGTCGGAGGGAGACGTCGGTAAAGCCGACTTTTGGAAACGGCGAGGGGGAGACGTCTCAAATTCCAATTTGTACCCCTGAGATACCACCTGAAGGATCCAGGGGTCTACTTGCGAGTGAGCCCACTGCGCGCTGAAATTCATCGAGACGGGCCCCCACCGTGCCTGAGTCCGCTTGTAAAGCCCCAGCGTCATGCTGAGGGCTTGGCAGAGGCGGGAGAGGGCTTCTGTTCCTGGGAACTGGCTGATTTCTGCAGCCTTTTTCCTCTCCCTCTGTCACGGGGCAGAAATGAGGAACCTTTTGCCCGCTTGCCCTTATGGGAACGAAAGGACTGCGCCTGATAATACGGCGTCTTCTTATGTTGAGAGGCGACCTGGGGTAAAAACGTGGATTTCCCAGCTGTTGCCGTGGCCACCAGGTCTGAAAGACCTACCCCAAATAACTCCTCCCATTTATAAGGCAATACTTCCATATGCCGTTTGGAATCCGCATCACCTGACCACTGTCGTGTCTATAACCCTCTTCTGGCAGAAATGGACAACGCACTTACTCTTGATGCCAGTCGGCAAATATTCCGCTGTGCATCACGCATATATAGAAATGCATCTTTTAAATGCTCTATAGGCAATAATATACTGTCCCTATCTAGGGTATCAATATTTTCAGTCAGGGAATCCGACCACGCCAACCCAGCACTGCACTTCCAGGCTGAGGCGATTGCTGGTCGCAGTATAACACCAGTATGTGTGTAAATACCTTTTAGGATACCCTCCTGCTTTCTATCAGCAGGATCCTTAAGGGCGGCCATCTCAGGAGAGGGTAGAGCCCTTGTTTTTACAAGCGTGTGAGCGCTTTATCCACCCTAGGGGGTGTTTCCCAACGCACCCTAACCTCTGGCGGGAAAGGATATAATGCCAATAACTTTTTATCGGGGGAAACCCACGCTTCATCACACACCTCATTTAATTTCTCAGATTCAGGAAAACTACAGGTAGTTTTTCCTCACCGAACATAATACCCCTTTTGGTGGTACTCGTATTATCAGAAATGTGTAAAACATTTTTCATTGCCTCAATCATGTAACGTGTGGCCCTACTGGAAGTCACATTTGTCTCTTCACCGTCGACACTGGAGTCAGTATCCGTGTCGGCGTCTGTATCTGCCATCTGAGGTAACGGGCGCTTTAGAGCCCCTGACGGCCTATGAGACGTCTGGACAGGCACAAGCTGAGTAGCCGGCTGTCTCATGTCAACCACTGTCTTTTGTAAAGAGCTGACACTGTTAATTTCTTCCAACAGTTCACCCACTCAGGTGTCGACCCCCTAGGGGGTGACATCCCTATTACAGGCAATTTGCTCCGCCTCCACATCATTTTCCTCCTCATACATGTCGACACAAACGTACCGACACACAGCACACACACAGGGAATGCTCTGATAGAGGACAGGACCCCACTAGCCCTTTGGGGAGACAGAGGGAGAGTTTGCCAGCACACACCAGAGCGCTATATATATACAGGGATAACCTTATATAAGTGTTTTTCCCCTTATAGCTGCTGTATTGTTAATACTGCGCCTAATTAGTGCCCCCCTCTCTTTTTTTAACCCTTTCTGTAGTGTAGTGACTGCAGGGGAGAGCCAGGGAGCTTCCCTCCAACGGAGCTGTGAGGGAAAATGGCGCCAGTGTGCTGAGATAGGCTCCGCCCCTTTTTCGCGGACTTTTCTCCTGCTTTTTTATGGATTCTGGCATGGGTTAAAATTCATCCATATAGCCCTGGGGGCTATATGTGATGTATTTTCGCCAGCCAAGGTGTTTTTATTGCTGCTCAGGGCGCCCCCCCCTAGCGCCCTGCACCCTCAGTGACCGAAGTGTGCTGAGGAGCAATGGCGCACAGCTGCAGTGCTGTGCGCTACCTTGGTGAAGACAGGATGTCTTCCGCCGCCGATTTTCCGGACCTCTTCTTGCTTCTGGCTCTGTAAGGGGGCCGGCGGCGCGGCTCTGGGACCGGACTCCATGGCTGGGCCTGTGTTCGATCCCTCTGGAGCTAATGGTGTCCAGTAGCCTAAGAAGCCCAATCCACTCTGCACGCAGGTGAGTTCGCTTCTTCTCCCCTTAGTCCCTCGATGCAGTGAGCCTGTTGCCAGCAGGTCTCACTGAAAATAAAAAACCTAAAACTAACTTTTCACTAAGCAGCTCAGGAGAGCCACCTAGTGTGCACCCTTCTCGTTCGGGCACAAAAATCTAACTGAGGCTTGGAGGAGGGTCATAGGGGGAGGGGCCAGTGCACACCAGGTAGTCCTAAAGCTTTACTTTTGTGCCCAGTCTCCTGCAGAGCCGCTATTCCCCATGGTCCTTACGGAGTCCCCAGCATCCACTAGGACGTCAGAGAAATAACATTTTATGTTATTAATTTACTGAATGCTCTCTTGGATCTAAACTGGAATCACTATAGTCGACACTGGAATTCGTGTCCGTGTCGGAATCAGTATGTAACATTTCTAATCTCTTACTGATAGGCTTCCTATTGGCATTCAAGACATTCACTCAGTCAGGAGTCGGCGATGCCGACACAGTCACCCCCTCATACGTCTGTCCCCCTAATATAGCTTCCTCCTGGGAAGAGCCCTCAGCCTCAGACATGTCGACCAACAAACACACCGCCTTATATGAGACAGACCCACAGTAAGACTGTCAGATGGACACAGAGGATTTTTACCAGCTCACAACTCAGCGCAATCATACAAAGTCTGTGAATAGACTCATGATAACAGACTTGCAGCGCTTTATCTGAAATACCCTGCCCAAATTACACTGTGCCCCGCCCCCCTTTTTTTAGCACCCTGAGACTTGTGTCAACAGTGAGGGAGGACCAGCGTCTCCGCAGCATGTAGGAGAAAAAGGCGATGAGCTGTGCTGGCCAAGTGAGGAAGAAGTCCCGCCCCTGTAATGGCGCGCTTCTTCCAGCTCTTAAATAAATAATGTCTCTGGCGGGGGTAGGACAGAGCCTAGGCACTAATGTCCCCTTCTGCCAGCCAAAAAGAGGAATTATACATGCTGCCCAGGGCACCCCCCCCCCCCCCCTGCAGTGCCTGTGAACCGGGAGCATGGCGCGCAGCGTTCTCGCCTGCCGTGCGGTACCTCATAATGCCGTCACTGAAGTCTTCTTTTCTTCTGCTACTCATCTGTCTTCTGGCTCTGTAAGGGGGTGACGGCAGGCTGTGGGAGCGAGCATCTGAGCGTACCCAGCGATCAAACCCTCAGGAGCTAATGGTGTCCTGTTGCCAGCAGAGCCCTTGAACTCACTAGAAGTGGGTCATACTTCTCTCCCCTTAGTCCCACGAAACAGGGAGGTTGTTGCCAGCAGCCTCCCTGAACATAAAAAACCTAACAAAAAAGTATTTTCAGAGAAACTCAGTAGAGCTCCCTGTAGTGCATCCAGTCTCACTGGGCACAATTCTAAAACTGGAGTCTGGAGGAGGGGCATAGAGGGAGGAGCCAGTTCACACCCTTTGAAAGTCTTAAAGTGTCCATGTCTCCTGCGGATCCAGTCTATACCCCATGGTTCTGAATGTGATCCCAGCATCCTCTAGGACGTATGAGAAAATGGGCAAGTATAGGACACTGCATAAAACCGATGGTAGGGAAGTATGAGGGGCACGGGACTAAGGGGGTGATTCAGATATGATCGTAGATGCGCTAAATTTAGCACATCTACGATCAGTTGCTCTGACATGTGAGGGGACGCCCAGCATAGGGCTAGTCCGCCCTGCACGTCAGGCCCTACCCCCCCTGCAAGGGTGCAAAAGTATCACAGGGCGACTATGCTTTTGCACCCGCTGAGTAGCTCCATGCCTGCGTAGCCTAGCGCCAGCTGCCAGGCTAGCCACCGCGTCCTGGATCGCAACGGCTGCGTGCGACTTCACACAGCTGCCGCAACCCGCAACGGTCCGGACACACCTGCGTTGTCCAGAACACGCCCCGCCAACAGCATTCTAAAGCCGTTGGCACGCCCCCTCCCGCAACCGTCTCTGCCTGTCAATCAGGCAGAGGCGATCACAGCCCTGAGATGCTGTTAGCATTTCCCTGGGCTTCCCGGTGCACCCGCTGCACATTTGCACTCCACAAAGTATAATTACTGCAGACCATTGCTACTTTCTTGTTAAAGATCTATTTGATAATTACTGCAGACCATAGCACATTACATTGCATGTTTAGAAAATTGTTTTAAGTGGATTAATAACTGTAGTCTGCAAAAACTTATAGTGATTGACTGGGGTTTACTGACCTCACATTTGGTAGTTGTGATTAACACCTTTTGGTGGAGGGTTGCTGTGTGGGGGAGGGGGTTGTAATCAGAAAGGACATGTGTTTGTAGACTTATTTATTCAGTATAGCCTAGGACGCCAGTCCTATAGGACACTGCAGTGGCTAGTTTATGAAGTGGCTAGTTATCAAGTGGCAGCTAAAATCAACAGCAGTGTTATACCTGTGTTAAACCGAAGGAAAACAGAAGGCAAACAAACTAACAAGATAACAGAAGGACTGCATTACAACCACAAAACTCTGGAACTTTATGTGGCCTCTCCTCGCCTCAAACATGAGAACACCAAGACCAGGCTTACCACCACTCTGGCTGAGAACATCAAGTCTGCCCCTGGGCCTAACCATCAAGATGAACAGGGAACTGTGGGGGCACAGCACCAGGACCAGGCTCTGCAGGGACATCCCCATTGCTTCTGAGTATGCCCCCCACATTCTCCTACCCACCCGTACTAAGATCTGATCAAAATAATGTTATCCCAATCCTACTTCTGCCACTAGTTACCTGCTATTGTGTTTTTTTCCCCATTCCTCGCTTCCACCCCACCATGTGTTTTTCCTGTAATGTTTACCTCCACTGATTGCACACTTTTCCATTGTGCCCTACATGCAGGGTACATCATACTACTACATAAGCATCAGTTTTCCCATATATGAACTTGGCCCTTGTATGGCTCACCTCCCACAGTGTAACCTTCAAAGTGCGCCCAACATGGCTGCCCCATATGGTACACTTGTGGATGGGATGAAAAATACATAGGCCTGATGGTTTTGATGGAACCCTACTCTGAACTGTAGGACTCTGAAATCACCCCCATTTTGTGTCATCTCTTCTAGGGGTGGACTATTCCACCCTGGGTAATCCTACGCTGAGCGCCCAAGATGGCTGCCGCACTTGGTACCTTGTGAGGGTGGAATACACAACCCTTGGAAGTTATTACCCAAAATGCCTACACCAATCCTGCATTATGCTTTCTGTGTGCTTAAGGTTTTCTTTTATATCTGTGTGGCTTATCTATTGTATTACTCATGTGCATTGTTTCTGATATCTGTAAAGCGCGTTGAGTCCTGTTGGAGAAAGAGCGCTATATAAATAAAATTATTATTATTAAAGTGCTTCAGACTGCGATCGCCACCACGGTCCAGTCTGAATTTCCTCCAAGAACAAGTTAGCTAGGACCCTAATGATTTTAACTGAGGGATCCCTGGGACCCACATTTTTTCGCTCAGCGCAATTACTTATATCTTAAATATCTTCCTAATAGTTCAACTGATAACAAATTATGGATAATAATTACTTTATTTGCTAATATCACTATGTAATAATGAACACACACAAAAAATACATCCTGTAAAAAAACTTAATCACATTGATACTTAACTACACTATATTTTGTGTAGTAACAATGGCAACATTTTACTCCTCACATAATAGATTAAATAATTATGTATGTATACACTTAATGGATGCCAGCCCAAAAACAAAACTCATTTTCTTCAGCCAGCTGAAATTTGTTTCAAAAGGAAACAAAATATGTTTATAAAGTGTTTAGAAATTACTGCATACTCATACTTTGTAGTAGATCCTGTGACATTTTTATACAATGTTACATAACAACTTGGAATTCGTGCAAGAGATACCTCTTTAATATATAAATGTAAATATAAGTTGCAAAAAAATGTTTTTTTTTGTTTTTTTTTTAAAAAGCAATATTGAAATCCTTTAAAGGACAGAAATGTGAGTCAATGATTCCAACTATGAGTACACACAAATCATGAGGTGCTGATCCCCTGGAACACTATTCTGCCGAATACACCAGTTACCATACAATATACCAAGCAAACTGACTGTCATGACATGAAATGGTGTTAATGTCTGCTTAAAAAAAAAGATCTTTTTTTGCGTTAAGTATGTTTTTTAAATGTTATTTATGTCTGCTTCCTCTTCTCTTCATGGCAGCAGTACACTGTGGGCAATACCATTTGCCTTTAGGAGCCTCCGACAATCCAACACATCCATAATGAAACCATTCAATAGGGCACTGAAAACAAAAAAAATGTATTACAAAGGTAATTTACAGAAAGTTGGTTAATAATCTTAATCTTCAAACTCAACCACTGATATATGGTATTCCTTACACATAGAACAGAAAGAATGTTTTTGCATTTTGTGATCTATTCCAATCAGATGACCTAGCTTTCACAAGAGATTAGTGATATTTTATGCATATTATTTTATTGGAAATATGTTTTTGTTAAGTGGTATTCAAAATGTAATGATCAAAACTTACACAATTTAACATAGAAAAACAGACTTCATTTTCTGCAACAGTTAACTTAGGTCTGCAATACAACACTGCTACAACAAATTGTTTTAGCATGAGGTATATTTGGCAAATAAGACTCATAGGGGTATATTCAATTGAAGTCGAAAACTGCCGTCTGTCGAAAAGACGGCAGTTTGACTTTTTTTGGTCGAATCCTGATTCAACATATTCAATATTTTGCAACAAATTTCGACAAGTCGATAAATGCGACATGTCGAAAAGCATGTGGATCAGCGGAATAGCTGCCGATCCACGTGTTAATGTCGAAAACGGGGCCAAATCCAACAGGTTTTGGCCCCGTTTTTTACCATCTCAGTCCGACATCAAAATGTCGGAATGAGATGGACCCAGAGGAGGCAGGGGGGAGTTGGGCCGCAGGGACAGCAGGCAGGCATACAGGGAGATCAGCGCTACAGTAGCGCTGCAGCTGGATGTCACTCACCCGCCCGACCTCACGGCAGCTTCCGCCCGGCTCCAGCACGCTGATCTCCTCTGGCTGCCGCCGGCTGTCCCCCAGCGGCTCGCCCCCCCCTTTTCCTCCTCTGGGTCCCATCTAAATTCGACTTGAAAAAGTCGAATTTTAGATGGGATTGAATAGGGGTTGTCGGATCCATTCCGACAAATACATGTCGGTATGGATCCGACTTTAATTGAATATACCCCATAATATACACTGTGGCCATTTTTTTTTTTATATTTGGTGTTCCCAGATGCACATTGGCAACAGATTGCTAAAGTATGGCATCACTTAGTGTAAAAAAAAGTTTTAATCTACTGTATCTGGAAAATGCATGTGCTTTTAAAGGGCCATCAAAACAGAAGCAGATAAGTTCTACATTTCAAGCAACATAAATATACAAAGTCATAACCATGTTACAACAAAGTGTGGTTGCACCAGGAAGACACAGCTGTAGAAAACACAGCTGTAGACAGAAAAGAACTGTATGATAAATGTTTTAGACCTAGCAGAGGGAAAAAAAAAAAAAAAGGACTCATGCACATGGTATTATAAAGCCCGGAGAACATGCCAATAGAATGTTTGTTCTAGTGATAAAAGAACTACAAATGGGATGTTTTTTTAAGCGACAAAAGAAGTACAAAATTCAACCCGCTGTCCCTTTCCTATATGTAGTAGAACGCCTCTTTAAACTCCATCAGGTTCTAAAACTTTTACATTATGGGCCTAAATAAACCACGAGAGAACATAGTATCTATAGGAAAGCAAATTATAAGAGAAGCCCATAAAGAAAGCTTCTGCTATAGTAACCTGCAGACTCACATTTGGAGGACACAAAAGCAAAAATGTGTCGAACCTCCATCATTAGAGACAGTCACACACAATAAAACAGAAGTTCATAAACAGGGAAATGGACTGTGCACAAGTTATGATCTCACCATCAATTGGAGGAAGCAAATACACCTTAAGGTGCCAACATGTGGAAGTCAGCATCCTAACAGCTAAAACGCATCAAGGTCGAAAATAAGAATTTACTTACCGATAATTCTATTTCTCGGAGTCCGTAGTGGATGCTGGGGTTCCTGAAAGGACCATGGGGAATAGCGGCTCCGCAGGAGACAGGGCACAAAAAGTAAAGCTTTAGGATCAGGTGGTGTGCACTGGCTCCTCCCCCTATGACCCTCCTCCAAGCCTCAGTTAGGATACTGTGCCCGGACGAGCGTACACAATAAGGAAGGATTTTGAATCCCGGGTAAGACTCATACCAGCCACACCAATCACACTGTACAACCTGTGATCTGAACCCAGTTAACAGTATGATAACAGCGGAGCCTCTGAAAAGATGGCTCACAACAATAATAACCCGATTTTTGTAACTATGTACAAGTATTGCAGATAATCCGCACTTGGGATGGGCGCCCAGCATCCACTACGGACTCCGAGAAATAGAATTATCGGTAAGTAAATTCTTATTTTCTCTATCGTCCTAGTGGATGCTGGGGTTCCTGAAAGGACCATGGGGATTATACCAAAGCTCCCAAACGGGCGGGAGAGTGCGGATGACTCTGCAGCACCGAATGAGAGAACTCCAGGTCCTCCTTAGCCAGGGTATCAAATTTGTAGGATTTTACAAACGTGTTTGCCCCTGACTAAGTAGCCGCTCGGCAAAGTTGTAAAGTCGAGACCCCTCGGGCAGCCGCCCAAGATGAGCCCACCTTCCTTGTGGAATGGGCATTTACATATTTTGGCTGTGGCAGGCCTGCCACAGAATGTGCAAGCTGAATTGTATTACACATCCAACTAGCAATAGTCTGCTTAGAAGCAAGAGCACCCAGTTTGTTGGGTGCATACAGGATAACAGCAAGTCAGTTTTCCTGACTCCAGCCGTCCTGGAACCTATATTTTCAGGGCCCTGACAACATCTAGCAACTTGGAGTCCTCCAAGTCCCTAGTAGGCGCAAGGCACCACAATAAGCTGGTACAGGTGAAACACTGACACCACCTTAGGGAGAGAACTGGGGACGAGTCCGCAGCTCTGCCCTGTCCGAATGGACAAACAGATATGGGCTTTTTTGAGAAAAAAACCACCAATTTGACACTCGCCTGGCCCAGGCCAGGGCCAAGAGCATGGTCACTTTTCATGTGAGATGCTTCAAATCCACAGATTTGACTGGTTTTAAACCAATGTGATTTGAGGAATCCCAGAACTACGTTGAGATCCCACAGTGCCACTGGGGGCACAAAAGGGGGTTGTATATGCAATACTCCCTTGACAAACTTCTGGACTTCAGGAACTGAAGCCAATTCTTTCTGGAAGAAAATCGACAGGGCCGAAATTTGAACCTTAATGGACCCCAATTTGAGGCCCATAGACACTCCTGTTTGCAGGAAATGCAGGAATCGACCGAGTTGAAATTTCTTCGTGGGGCCTTCCTGGCCTCACACCACGCAACATATTTTCGCCACATGTGGTGATAATGTTGTGCGGTCACCTCCTTCCTGGCTTTGACCAGGGTAGGAATGACCTCTTCCGGAATGCCTTTTTCCCTTAGGATCCGGCGTTCCACCGCCATGCCGTCAAACGCAGCTGCGGTAAGTCTTGGAACAGACATGGTACTTGCTGAAGCAAGTCCCTTCTTAGCGGCAGAGGCCATAAGTCCTCTGTGAGCATCTCTTGAAGTTCCGGGTACCAAGTCCTTCTTGGCCAATCCGGAGCCATGAGTATAGTTCTTACTCCTCTACGTCTTATAATTCTCAGTACCTTAGGTATGAGAGGCAGAGGAGGGAACACATACACCGACTGGTACACCCACGGTGTTACCAGAACGTCCACAGCTATTGCCTGAGGGTCTCTTGACCTGGCGCAATACCTGTCCCGTTTTTTGTTCAGACGGGACGCCATCATGTCCACCTTTGGTATTTCCCAACGGTTCACAATTATGTGGAAAAACTTCCCGATGAAGTTTCCACTCTCCCGGGTGGAGGTCGTGCCTGCTGAGGAAGTCTGCTTCCCAGTTTCCATTCCCGGAATGAAACACTGCTGACAGTGCTATCACATGATTTTCCGCCCAGCGAAAAGTCCTTGCAGTTTTTGCCATTGCCCTCCTGCTTCTTGTGCCGCCCTGTCTGTTTACGTGGGCGACTGCCGTGATGTTTTTCCCACTGGATCAATACCGGCTGACCTTGAAGCAGAGGTCTTGCTAAGCTTAGAGCATTATAAAAGTACCCTTAGCTCCAGTATATTTATGTGGAGAAAAGTCTCCAGACTTGATCACACTCCCTGGAAATTTTTTCCTTGTGTGACTGCTCCCCAGCCTCTCGGGCTGGCCTCCGTGGTCACCAGCATCCAATCCTGAATGCCGAATCTGCGGCCCTCTAGAAGATGAGCACTCTGTAACCACCACAGGAGAGACACCCTTGTCCTTGGATATTTGGTTATCCGCTGATGCATCTGAAGATGCGATCCGGACCATTTGTCCAGCAGATCCCACTGAAAAGTTCTTGCGTGAAATCTGCCGAATGGAATTGCTTCGTAGGAAGCCACCATTTTTACCAGGACCCTTGTGCAATGATGCACTGACACTTTTCCTGGTTTTAGGAGGTTCCTGACTAGCTCGGATAACTCCCTGGCTTTCTCTTCCGGGAGAAACACCTTTTTCTGGACTGTGTCCAGAATCATCCCTAGGCACAGCAGACGTGTCGTCGGGATCAGCTGCGATTTTGGAATATTTAGAATCCACCCGTGCTGTTGTAGCAGTATCCGAGATAGTGCTACTCCGACCTCCAACTGTTCCCTGGACTTTGCCCTTATCAGGAGATCGTCCAAGTAAGGGATAATTAAGACGCCTTTTCTTCGAAGAAGAATCATCATTTCGGCCATTACCTTGGTAAAGACCCGGGGTGCCGTGGACAATCCAAACGGCAGCGTCTGAAACTGATAGTGACAGTTCTGTACCACGAACCTGAAGTACCCTTAGTGAGAAAGGCAAATTTGGGACATGGAGGTAAGCATCCCTGATGTCCCGGGACACTATATAGTCCCCTTCTTCCTGGTTCGTTATCACTGCTCTGAGTGACTCCATCTTGATTTGAACCTTTGTAAGTGTTCAAATTTTTTAGATTTAGAATAGGTCTCACCTAGCCTTCTGGCTTCAGTACCACAATATAGTGTGGAATAATACCCCTTTCCTTGTTGTAGGAGGGGTAATTTGATTATCACCTGCTGGGAATACAGCTTGTGAATTGTTTCCCATACTGCCTCCTTGTCGGAGGGAGACCTTGGTAAAGCAGACTTCAGGAGCCTGCGAGGGGGAAACGTCTCGACATTCCAATCTGTACCCCTGGGATACTACTTGTAGGATCCAGGGGTCCTGTACGGTCCCAGCGTCATGCTGAGAGCTTGGCAGAAGCGGTGGAAGGCTTCTGTTCCTGGGAATGGGCTGCCTGCTGCAGTCTTCTTCCCTTTCCTCTATCCCTGGGCAGATATGACTCTTATAGGGACGAAAGGACTGAGGCTGAAAAGACGGTGTCTTTTTCTGCAGAGATGTGACTTAGGGTAAAAACGGTGGATTTTCCAGCAGTTGCCGTGGCCACCAGGTCCGATGGACCGACCCCAAATAACTCCTCTTCCTTTATACGGCAATACACCTTTGTGCCGTTTGGAATCTGCATCACCTGACCACTGTCGTGTCCATAAACATCTTCTGGCAGATATGGACATCGCACTTACTCTTGATGCCATAGTGCAAATATCCCTCTGTGCATCTCGTATATATAGAAATGCATCCTTTAAATGCTCTATAGTCAATAAAATACTGTCCCTGTCAAGGGTATCAATATTTTTAGTCAGGGAATCCGACCAAGCCACCCCAGCTCTGCACATCCAGGCTGAGGCGATCGCTGGTCGCAGTATAACACCAGTATGTGTGTATATACTTTTTATGATATTTTCCAGCCTCCTGTCAGCTGGCTCCTTGAGGACGGCCCTATCTATAGACGGTACCGCCACTTGTTTTGATAAGCGTGTGAGCGCCTTATCCACCCTAAGGGGTGTTTCCCACCGCGCCCTAACTTCTGGCGGGAAAGGGTATACCGCCAATAATTTTCTATCGGGGGGAACCCACGCATCACACACTTCATTTAATTTATCTGATTCAGGAAAAACTACAGGTAGTTTTTTCACATCCCACATAATACCCTCTTTTGTGGTACTTGTAGTATCAGAAATATGTAACACCTCCTTCATTGCCCTTAACAAGTAACGTGTGGCCCTAAAGGGAAATACGTTTGTTTCTTCACCGTCGACACTGAAATCAGTGTCCGTGTCTGTGTCTGTCGACCGACTGAGGTATTTCTAAGCAGCTCTTTAGGAGAGCCACCTAGATTGCACCCTTCTCGGCCGGGCACAAAAACCTAACTGAGGCTTGGAGGAGGGTCATAGGGGGAGGAGCCAGTGCACACCACCTGATCCTAAAGCTTTACTTTTTGTGCCCTGTCTCCTGCGGAGCCGCTATTCCCCATGGTCCTTTCAGGAACCCCAGCATCCACTAGGACGATAGAGAAAATATCTTTTATTGCGATGAGCCATCATTGCTTTATTTGTAGTCCTGCATGGAAATAGTTAGCTAGTATTCACGCTAGACTGTTTTAACAGGGCGCCGCACCCTGCCTTTTTTTAAAGTGGCAAAATGCGCCCTGCCCTTATCGAGTCGCCCTGCTGAAACAGCCTGCTCAGGGCAGTCCCTGCTCACGGGTTTCAGTGTGCCATGGGTGAGAAGATATGCAGTTTCTGATCGCAGCCAGGGGAACAGATACCATGCGTACAGCATCTATTCACATTGAGGGAAGCCAAGCACCTCCTAAGTGCTGGGCCGCACCCTCTTCGCCCAATCCGGCCCCCTTTTCAGAAGCGATCCCCACATATCAGCGCACTGTCCCTGTTCTGCCAGGAACAGTATAAGCTTGAGGCAAACTACAGTCTTAGATGAACACCGTCCAAAGAACCAATGAAAAACAAGATCAGGTCAGCATAAAAACTCTGAATGAGGGCAGCCTAATTTAGCAATAATGCTTGCTCTCTCTCTCCATCCATCAATAAAAGTTACTTTACAATGCAGTAGAGGCAAGTGATGCTATATACAGAGATCTAGCACAGAAAGCCCACCACTGGAAGAGCACACGTTACCCAAATCTTGGAACCCCATGAACTCCGCCACAACTAGCAGGGGTCTAGATACTGGTGTCTGACTTGCAGATATCCTAACCATTTCTTTCCTCATGGTATAGTGCATGACTTGATCGGTCATAACCGGAGTAGTGTTAGCGTTTCTTTAGCAGTCAATTTATTGTCTTTTGTTGCATTAAAATTCAGAACGGCAGTCCCTTCATATTAAATCAGCAAATACTGGATAGCAAATAGTACAGTAATCAACTTAAGGTAGTTAACATTCCTCTAGAGACCAACAACTCTGCCAGTGTTTGTAATGATATACTGCTCTATTTTTAGTAAAAAAAGCTGATAAACTAGAATAATAAGATTTTAACCCTACCGGTAAATCCTTTTCTCCTAGTCCGTAGAGGATGCTGGGGACTCCGTAAGGACCATGGGGTATAGACGGGCTCCGCAGGAGACATGGGCACTCTAAAGACTTTAGATGGGTGTGCACTGGCTCCTCCCTCTATGCCCCTCCTCCAGACCTCAGTTAGAGAACTGTGCCCAGAGGAGACGGACAGTACGAGGAAAGGATTTTTGTTAATCTAAGGGCAAGATACATACCAGCCCACACCATCCACACCGTACAACTTGGAACATACGAACCAGTTAACAGTATGAAACAAAACAGCATCAGCCAGAGACTGATCAAAACTGTAACATAACCCTTATGTAAGCAATAACTATATACAAGTCTTGCAGAATTTTGTCCGCACTGGGACGGGTGCCCAGCATCCTCTACGGACTAGGAGAAAAAGATTTACCGTTTTTTTTTAAACATTAAATTTTTATTGAATGGTGAGAGGGAAGAAAAAAGGAATCCTCCTCTCTCTTTTTGTACAAATAAGTCAGGGGAACAGAAAAAAAAAAGAAGTAGGGAAAACATTGGGGGGGGGGGTTCAGAGTCAGACATAAAGTGAAATACACTACAATACATGGTTACATACTTTTGGTGAAGTGTACAAAAATATACTGTAAAGATCTACGATAGGCACATATGCATAAATAGGCTAATGCACAGGATACAGAGAGAATTAGGCGGTCAGGGGACATTGAGCTCATTTAACTCTGTCACAGCAAATAGCGGGGCAACTACAAATGAAGAATCTAGTTCGGTATTATATGTAGACCATTTGGACCATTTCATGAGAATAGAGGAAGAAGAGGGCAAGTATCTGGCTTCAGCAGTTTCATAAACAAAATGCCTATGGACTTTTTGTTGTATAACTACCAGGGACGGGACATTATCTGTTTTCCATAATTGAGCTATAGCAGCTTTAGTGGCAACTAAGATCTGGCCCAAGACGTATCTGTCGCCTGGAGGGAGGTGGTCTGTATAAAGGTGGAAGAGCGCTAAAGCGGGGTCCATAGGGATAGAGGAGCCCAAAACCGTATTAATCAGTTGGAATACATCACTCCATAGGCGGTTGAGTAAAGGGCATTTCCAGAAGACATGAAAGATGTCTCCTGTATATCCGCAGTTTCTCCAGCAGAATTTGGATTGTGAGGGCCAGATTCTGTGCTGCTTTTCTGGGGTAAAGTAAGCCCTCTGTATGAGCTTAAAGAACATTTCAGAGTGATTTATGCATTTTGAAATTGTGAAACAGGATCTAAATATTCCGTCCCAGTCCTCATTCGAGAGGGCTCTGTTTAAGTCCCTCTCCCATAGAGTCTGGGCCCTCAATTTGGTATGTGTGGAGTTAGCTAATTGGAGTTTATACCACCAGGAGATCCCGCCCCTATACCTCGGTGACAACAAATGGAGCTTAATATATGCTGGGAGAGAGGGTCTAGAGCCATCAAACTTAGGAAAGGAGTGTATCCAACTCCTCAACTGTAGGTATTTAAAAAAATCTTGAGACCGTATGCCATATAGCTCCTGTAGTCGGGAGAAGGGAGCCTGCCACATACAAGTCACTTAGGGAGGAGAGGCCTTTCCTCCTCCAGTCGCTGAGGTCTATATTAAAAATCATGGTAGAGAAGGAGTCTAGCGATAGAAGGGAGCATGGCAAAGTAATCTCATCTGAAGACAATACCAACTTGTGCCACGCACCCAGAGTAGTTTCAACGGACTTACAGGACCTTCCCTTGGCTTTCGCAGCGGAAGGAGGCATCCACAAGAGATCAGGGAGCGCAACCGGGTGCATGCAAGTGGCCTCCACCATCACCCATGATTTCGGATTCTCGACGGTGAACCAATCCCTAGTTTGGTTCAAGATACAGGCCATATGGTATAGTTCCAAATCAAATCCAAAGCAACGCCACCCGCACTTTTGGGCAAAACCAGGGTCTTTTTAGCAACTCTTGGCCGGGAGCCTCTGCACACATACTTGGTTATGATTTGATTAAATTTAATATATAACAGCTTGGGGAGGGGCCTCGGTATGGCACGAAACAAGTACATAAGTTTGGGGAGGAGCACCATTTTAGCCGCGGCAATCCGACCTAGCCAAGAGACCTCATGCATCATCCATTCCCCAGTCAGCTCCGCAAAAGCTTTTAATAAAGGGTCAAAAATAAGAATTTACTTACCGATAATTCTATTTCTCATAGTCCGTAGTGGATGCTGGGGACTCCGTAAGGACCATGGGGAATAGCGGCTCCGCAGGAGACTGAGCACATCTAAAGAAAGATTTAGGACTATCTGGTGTGCACTGGCTCTTCCCCCTATGACCCTCCTCCAAGCCTCAGTTAGGATACTGTGCCCGGACGAGCGTACACAATAAGGAAGGATTTTGAATCCCGGGTAAGACTCATACCAGCCACACCAATCACACCGTATAACCTGTGATCTGAACCCAGTTAACAGCATAACAGAGGAGCCTCTGAAAGATGGCTCACAACAATAATAACCCGATTTTTGTAACAATAACTATGTACAAGTATTGCAGACAATCCGCACTTGGGATGGGCGCCCAGCATCCACTACGGACTATGAGAAATAGAATTATCGGTAAGTAAATTCTTATTTTCTCTAACGTCCTAAGTGGATGCTGGGGACTCCGTAAGGACCATGGGGATTATACCAAAGCTCCCAAATGGGCGGGAGAGTGCGGATGACTCTGCAGCACCAAATGAGAGAACTCCAGGTCCTCCTCAGCCAGGATATCAATTTTGTAGAATTTTACAAACGTATTTGCTCCTGACCAAGTAGCTGCTCGGCAAAGTTGTAAAGCCGAGACCACTCGGGCAGCCGCCCAAGATGAGCCCACCTTCCTTGTGGAGTGGGCATTTACAGATTTTTGGCTGTGGCAGGCCTGCCACAGAATGTGCAAGCTGAATTGTACTACAAATCCAACGAGCAATAGTCTGCTTAGAAGCAGGAGCACCCAGCTTGTTGGGTGCATACAGGATAAACAGCGAGTCAGATTTCCTGACTCCAGCCGTCCTGGAAACATATATTTTCAGGGCACTGACAACGTCTAGCAACTTGGAGGCCTCCAAGTCCCTAGTAGCCGCAGGCACCACCAATAGGTTGGTTCAGGTGAAACGCTGAAACCACCTTGGGGAGAAACGGAGGACGAGTCCTCAATTCCGCCCTGTCCGAATGGAAAATCAGATAAGGGCTTTTTCAGGATAAAGCCGCCCATTCTGACACGCGCCTGGCCCAGGCCAGGGCCAAAAGCATGACCACTTCTCATGTGAGATATTTTAACTCCACAGATTTAAGTGGTTCAAACCAATGTGACTTTTGGAACCCAAAACTACATTGAGATCCCAAAGTGCCACTGGAGGCACAAAAGGAGGCTGTATATGCAGTACCCCTTTTACAAACGTCTGAACTTCAGGGACTGAAGCTAGTTCTTTTTTGGAAGAAAATTGACAGGGCCGAAATTTGAACCTTAATGGACCCCAATTTTAGGCCCATAGACACTCCTGTTTGCAGGAAATGTAGGAATCGACCCAGTTGAATTTCCTCCGTCGGGCCTTACTGGCCTCGCACCACGCAACATATTTTCGCCAATTGCGGTGATAATGTTTTTGCGGTTACATCCTTCCTGGCTTTGATCAGGATAGGGATGACTTCATCCGGAATGCCTTTTTTCCTTCAGGATCCGGCGTTCAACCGCCATGCCGTCAAACGCAGCCGCGGTAAGTCTTGGAACAGACAGGGTCCTTGCTGGAGCAGGTCCCTTCTTAGAGGTAGAGGCCACGGATCTTCCGTGAGCATCTCTTGAAGTTCCGGTTACCAAGTTCTTCTTGGCCAATCCGGAACCACGAATATAGAGCTTACTCCTCTCCATCTTATCAATCTCAGTACCTTGGGTATGAGAGGCAGAGGAGGGAACACATACCCTGACTGGTACACCCACGGTGTTACCAGAGCGTCTACAGCATATTGCCTGAGGGTCCCTGGACCTGGCGCAATACCTGTCGAGTTTTTAATCATGTGGGAGACTTCTGGGTGAAGTCCCCACTCTCCCGGGTGGAGGTCGTGCTGAGGAAGTCTGCTTCCCAGTTGTCCACTCCCGGAATGAATACTGCTGACAGTGCTATCACATGATTTTCCGCCCAGCGAAGAATCCTTGCAGCTTCTGCCATTGCCCTCCTGCTTCTTGTGCCACCCTGTCTGTTTACGTGGGTGACTGCCGTGATGTTGTCCGACTGGATCAACACCGGCTGACCTTGAAGCAGAGGTCTTGCTAAGCTTAGAGCATTGTAAATGTCCCTTAGCTTCAGGATATTTATGTGAAGTGATGTCTCCAGGCTTGACCATAAGCCCTGGATATTCCTTCCCTGTGTGACTGCTCCCCAGCCTCGCAGGCTGGCATCCGTGGTCACCAGGACCCAGTCCTGAATGCCTAATCTGCGGCCCTCTAGAAGATGAGCACTCTGCAACCACCACAGGAGGGACACCCTTGTCCTTGGTGACAGGGTTATCCGCTGATGCATCTGAAGATGCGACCCGGACCATTTGTCCAGCAGGTCCCACTGGTGCGTGGAATCTGTCGAATGGGATTGCTTCGTAGGAAGCCACCATTTTACCCAGAACCCTTGTGCATTGATGCACTGAGACTTGGCTCGGTTTTAGGAGGTTCCTGACTAGCTCGGATAACTCCCTGGCTTTCTCCTCCGGGAGAAACACCTTTTTCTGGACTGTGTCCAGGATCATCCCTAGGAACAGAAGACACGTCGTCGGAACCAGGTGCGATTTTGGAATATTGAGAATCCAATCGTGCTGCCGCAACACTACCTGAGATAGTGCTACACCGACCTCCAACTGTTCCCTGGATCTTACCCTTATCAGGGAATTGTCCAAGTAAGGGATAACTAAAATTCACTTCCTTCGAAGGAATATCATCATTTCGGCCATTACCTTGGTAAAGACCCGGGGTGCCGTGGACCATCCATACGGCAGCGTCTGAACTGATAGTGACAGTTCTGTACCATAAACCTGAGGTACCCTTGGTGAGAAGGGTAAATTTTGACATGAAGGTAAGCATCCTTGATGTCCCGAGACATCATGTAGTCCCCTTCTTCCAGGTTCGCAATCACTGCTCTGAGTGACTCAATCTTGAATTTGAACCTCTGTATGTAAGTGTTCAAAGATTTTAGATTTAGAATCGGTCTCACCGAGCCGTCCGGCTTCGGTACCACAACAGTGTGGAATAATACCCCGTTCCCTGTTGCAGGAGGGGTATCTTGATTATCACCTGCTGGGAATACAGCTTGTGAATGGCTTCCAAAACTGTCTCCCTGTCAGAAGGAGACATCGGTAAAGCCGACTTTAGGAAACGGCGAGGGGGAGACGTCTCGAATTCTAATTTGTACCCCTGAGATATCACCTGAAGGATCCAGGGGTCTACTTGCGAGTGAGCCCACTGCGCGCTGAAATTCATTGAGACGGGCCCCCCCACCGTGCCTGATTCTGCTTGTAAAGCCCCAGCGTATACTGAGGGCTTGGCAGAGGCGGGAGAGGGTTTCTGTTCCTGGGAACTGGCTGATTTCTGCAGCCTTTTTCCTCTCCCTCTGTCACGGGGCAGAAATGAGGAACCTTGTCCACGAAAAGACTGCGCCTGATAATACGGCGTCTTCTCATGTTGAGAGGCGACCTGGGGTACAAACGTGGAATTCCCAGCTGTTGCCGTGGCCACCAGGTCTGAAAGACCGACCCCAAATAACTCCTCCCCTTAATAAAGCAATACTTCCAAATGCCGTTTGGAATACGCATCACCTGACCACTGACGTGTCCATAACCCTCTACTCGTAGAAATGGACAACGCGCTTAGACTTGATGCCAGTCGGCAAATATTCCGCTGTGCATCACGCATATATAGAAATGCATCTTTTAAATGCTCTATAGGCAAAAATATACTATCCCTATCTATGGTATCAATATTTTCAGTCAGGGAATCCGACCACGCCAACCCAGCACTGCACATCCAGGCTGAGGCGATTGCTGGTCGCAGTATAACACCAGTATGTGTGTAAATACCTTTTAGGATATCCTCCTGCTTTCTATCAGCAGGATCCTTAAGGGCGGCCATCTCAGGCGAAGGTAGAGCCCTTACAAGCGTGTGAGCGCTTTATCCACCCTAAGGGGTGTTTCCCAACGCACCCTAACCTCTGGCGGGAAAGGATATAATGCCAATAACATTTTAGAAATTATCAGTTGTTATCGGGGGAAACCCACGCTTCATCACACACCTCATTTAATTTCTCAGATTCAGGAAAACTACAGGTAGTTTTTCCTCACCGAACACAATACCCCTTTTTTGGTGGTACTCGTATTATCAGAAATGTGTAAAACATTTTTCATTGCCTCAATCATGTAACGTGTGGCCCTACTGGAAGTCACATTCGTCTCTTCACCGTCGACACTGGAGTCAGTATCCGTGTCGGCGTCTATATCTGCCATCTGAGGTGACGGGCGCTTTAGAGCCCCTGACGGCCTATGAGACGTCTGGACAGGCACAAGCTGAGTAGCCGGCTGTCTCATGTCAACCACTGTCTTTTATACAGAGCTGACACTGTCACGTAATTCCTTCCAACAGTTCATCCACTCAGGTGTCGACCCCCTAGGGGGTGACATCACTATTACAGGCAATCTGCTCCGTCTCCACATCATTTTTCTCCTCATACATGTCGACACAAAAGTACCGACATACAGCACACACACAGGGAATGCTCTGATAGAGGACAGGACCCCACTAGCCCTTTGGGGAGACAGAGGGAGAGTTTGCCAGCACACACCAGAGCGATATATATATATATATACAGGGATAACCTTATATAAGTGTTTTTCCCCTTATAGCTGCTGTATAGTTAATACTGCGCCTAATTAGTGCCCCCCTCTCTTTTTTTTAACCCTTTCTGTAGTGTAGTGACTGCAGGGGAGAGACAGGGAGCTTCCCTCCAACGGAGCTGTGAGGGAAAATGGCGCCAGTGTGCTGAGGAGATAGGCTCCGCCCCTTTTTCGCGGACTTTTCTCCTGCTTTTTTATGGATTCTGGCAGGGGTTAAATGCATCCATATAGCCCAGGAGCTATATGTGATGCATTTTTTTTGCCATCCAAGGTGTTTTTATTGCGTCTCAGGGCGCCCCCCCCCAGCGCCCTGCACCCTCAGTGACCGAAGTGTGAAGTGTGCTGAGAGCAATGGCGCACAGCTGCAGTGCTGTGCGCTACCTTGTTGAAGACAGGACGTCTTCTGCCGCCGATTTTCCGGACCTCTTCTGCCTTCTGGCTCTGTAAGGGGGCCGGCGGCGCGGCTCTGGGACCCATCCAAGCTGGGCCTGTGATCGTCCCTCTGGAGCTAATGTCCAGTAGCCTAAGAAGCCCAATCCACTCTGCACGCAGGTGAGTTCGCTTCTTCTCCCCTTAGTCCCTCGATGCAGTGAGCCTGTTGCCAGCAGGTCTCACTGAAAATAAAAAACCTAATCTAAAACTTTCACTAAGAAGCTCAGGAGAGCCCCTAGTGTGCACCCTTCTCGTTCGGGCACAGAGATCTAACTGAGGCTTGGAGGAGGGTCATAGGGGGAGGAGCCAGTGCACACCAGATAGTCCTAAAGCTTTCTTTAGATGTGCCCAGTCTCCTGCGGAGCCGCTATTCCCCATGGTCCTTACGGAGTCCCCAGCATCCACTTAGGACGTTAGAGAAATTACGATTAATCAGCTCCTCCTCTCCAGCCAAATGAATCCCTAAGTACTTCAAGGAATGGGTCTGCCAGGCATATCTGTATAGGTCTTTCATTCTAGAGATCGCGTTTAAAGAAATGTGGAACGGAAGGGCTTCCGTTTTAGAGGTGTTGAGTCTATAATATGAAACGTCTGAGTATTGTTGAAGGACCGAGTGTAGGGTCAGGAGGGAGTCTTCGGGATCTGTTAAGCATAGTAAGACATCGTCTGCAAATAGGCTAACTTTATGTGCTACACCTCCTATAATTAATCCCTTAATCGAATCATGAGATCTGATCCTAACAGCCAGGGGTTCAACTGCCATAATAAAAATAAGAGGGGATAGAGGGCACCCCTGTCGGGTGCCGTTAGTAATATCAAAACTCGGAGAGGTGCATCCGTTCACATAAACCCTTGCCGAGGGCAAGGAGTATAATGCTAGGATAGAGTCCATGATCCGTCCGGCGAAGCCAAACTTCTCCAGCGTCAGCTGCATGAAATCCCAATTTAGTCTATCGAACGCCTTCTCGGCGTCCAATGAGAGAACTAGAAGAGGTTCCCGTTTTGCTGAGCAGTGCTCAATGATGTCTATTACCTTCCGTGTATTGTCCGGGGCTTGGCGGTTTGGCACAAAGCCAACCTGGTCAGGGTGAATTAGGGAAGGGAGAAGAGGACTAATACGATTAGCGACCATTTTGGCATATATCTTAAGATCTGAGTTCAGCAGAGCAATTGGTCTGAAGTTTTGTACAGAGGTATGGGACTTCCCTGGTTTAGGGATGGCTACAATTTGAGCTTCCACATTTCTTTGGGGAAACTACCCCTCTCTGAGGCCTCATTGAACACTGAAAGCAAAACCGGGGCCAGACTGTCTCTGAAGGATTTATAAAAAGCTGAGGGATAGCCATCCGGGCCCGGTGTCTTATCTTTAGGTAAAGAATCTATAGCTACTTCTATCTCGGTTAAGGTCCAGGGGGAACTAATATCTCTACACATTTCTGGAGACAACGAGGGGAGCTCGAGACCATCAAGGAAGTCCCGGATGGCACCCCTAGTGGGCTGAAAGGTAGAACTGTCGTCTTTTAAATTGTAAAGTTTAGAGTAGTAAGTCGCAAACACTGTCGCAATTTCGTCCGGATCATGGACTCTAGCACCCTTATCCGAGTAAATAGTATGTATCTTACCCCTAGCCTTTCTACCTCGTAGTTTGCTTGCCAGTAGTCTACTGGCTCGGTTTCCATGTACATAGAACTTTTGATTTAACCTGTGTATGTTACGGTGGACCTCCGCCAAATAGAAGGAGTTTACCACATCTCTAGCAGTCTGCAGCTGTTTCAAGAGAGGCCGGTTATGCGGGTCTCTTTTATGGGAGACTTCCAAAGAGGAAACTTTGCGTTCAGCAGAGGCAAGGTTTTTTCGGTATTCCCGTTTGAGTCTCGCCGCTATTTGTATTGCAGTTCCCCGAAGCACTGCCTTAAGGGCGCACCAAAAGTTAAAGACTGATGTGTCCCGAGGGCAGTTCTCGGAGAGATAATGGGTTATAGTAGATTGGATAGCCTGCTTAGTTTCTGGGTTGAGAAGACTTTGTTTACCCAAGCGCCAGGGACCAGCAGAGACGAGTCTATTGGCTATGTGCCACTTAATAAACAATGGGGAGTGATCGGACCATGACATGGGGAGGATAGATATGGCGCTAATGGACTGGGAGGTCCATTTGTCTGCTAAAGCAAAATCAATTCTGGAGTAGGTGGAGTGTACATGTGAATAGTATGTGTAATCCCGGACGGTCGGGTGTTTAACGCGCCAGACGTCCAGCAAGTCATGTTCCGCCAATAGTTGGCGGAATCCCTGCGCATTCCTACGAAGCTGACCGGGACACGGAGTCTGTCTGCGGGAGTTGTCAATTTCAGGATCAGCAGTGAGGTTAAAGTCGCCTAGCAGGAGCAACGTGCCTTTGGACAGTTGTCGCACCTTGGCGCAGAGTTTTCTACAAAACATCAGCTGTTTAGTATTAGGGGCGTAACAGGACACTAAAGTTACCTCCTTATTTTCAAGTTGACCTGACACAATTAGATATCTCCCTTCGGGGTCACTATATTGCGAGGTGAAAGAACGGACAGTGCTGAGAAATCAGAATTGCAACCCCGGCCTTCTTTGCCGGGCCATTCGCGAAGTAACAGTGTGGGAATCGCGTATTAGAGAACTGCGGGGGTGCGGACTTAATAAAATGTGTCTCTTGGAGGGCAACTATGTGCGCTTTAAGTTTGTGAAAGTAATTGAGGGCCAACTTCCTTTTATGGGGGGAGTTAAGCCCCTTCACATTCATAGATACTATGTTAACCATTGTAGTATTACAACAGATAAAATAAAGACGTATGCAACCAGACCAATCATTACAACTTTGACAGTATGACTCGAGAACCCGGGGGGACTATCTAACAGGGAGGGGCGACAGAAGAGAAAAAAAGAGTAGACAAAGCAGAAGGAAAGAAAAATTTGCCCCTCTCGGGGGCACATTTGGACGCCTAACCATGGCGTCTCTAAACTAGACTGGGGGGTTAGTGGCCTAACTGCCCTCACCTTTAAAGAAACAAACATTTTAAGACGTAGCTCTACCATATTCCATATCCGTACCCTCGGGCCTCCCACGCCCCCACCCAAGGTACCCTCCGCATGAGGATCAGGTGAAACAGAGAGATGGGACTGAGGGCACCCAGAGGACACCCATGAGGACCTCAAAACTTCCTAAACATTATTGGAGCCCGGTGCTGAAACAAAATGAGATCCCACAATAAGTACATCCAACATTGTAGAGCTACTAGTAAGACATGACTAAGGTAAACATGAACAAGAACAATGCAAACAGGAGATAGAAAGTATACTCAAACAATCGCCACCGACTAGGCCCAGTCCCGCTGGAGGCCACCGTCAGAAGATGCTTGTGGGAGAAGGCTTGCAATGTTCCATTTCGCGAGGATCTTTTTACCATCCTCGACATTCGTAATTGCCACAGTGGAGCCCTCTCGGGAAATCAGCAATTTTGTAGGGAAGCCCCATCGATACATAATGTTCTCTTTACGTAGAATGGAAGTAATGTGGTGTAGAGAGCGTCTTTTAGCCAAAGTGTCACGGGACAGGTCTCCAAACAGCTGTAACTCTCCTAGGACTTCTGAAGAATCTTCCGAGGGCCTGGCAGCCTTTAAGAGGGCCTCCTTCACGTGGTAATAGTGCATCCTCATGAGCACGTCTCGGGAATCTACGTCCGGAGCGTTCCTTGCCTTGGGGAGTCTATGAATACGGTCGATAAGGAAGTCTGCCTGCTTGTATGGTGGGAGAAGCTTGCCGAAAAGTGACACTGCAAAATCATTCAAAGCACTGTTGGAGACATTCTCCGGAACACCGCGTAGTTTCAAATTGTTCCGTCTCGATCTGTCTTCTGCTTCAGAGATTTTATCTTTAAGGGCAGACACTTCGGCCTGTAACAGCTCGTGGGAGGAAATGAGGTCGTTATGGGAGGTCACTACTTCTCCCATTTTTGTTTCCAGGGTGTCAGTGCGGCCCCCAATATCATCTATCGACTTCTGGCATTCTCTCATAGTGGCCCTGAATTCTGCAGCCATTTCGTCTTTAAACTGCGCCAGTACACTTTTCAATACATCCACCGTAAGAGAGACAGTGTCCCCGAGGGAGCCGGCCGGGCTGCCGGTTGGAGCTGGAGGGGGTGGCTGTGAAGGTGGTGAAGATATGAGGCTGGTGTCCTTGGGGGCCTTGCTTTTTTCCTCCTTGGATTTAGAAGCCATGGGAGACGGTCTGAAAAACGCTACCTGGGAGACCGCCTTGTCCCCTTTATTGCGTTTAGGAGGCATGGCGGGTACTATGCGGAATAAAACGGCACGTGCTAGAGAGATATCCAAGAAATCAAACAGAGAGGGCTCCACGTGGAAGGCAAAGTGTCATGTCATAGCATAGAAGGAGTAGGTGAGGCAGACATGCGGTGAGTAATTCACATCAGGGGGGAGCAGCAGGCAAGAGTTGTTGTGTCAATTTCCCAAGGGTTAAACACAGAGACCCCCTGTAGAAGCTGCTGCAGGTGAGATGGATGTTTTAGCAGGTCCAGGCAGCAGAAGGGAGAGTGTGACTTGCAGCGTGTGCATCCACAGTGACATCTAGAGAGCCTCAGGAGCACTGCACCAGGGTGTACCAAGATGGCCGCCGCCGGGAGCACAGGCAGGCAGGGGATTTCACTCACTAACTACAGCCACAGCAGACAGGGAGGGCGCTTCCCCGCTTCCAAAGGTACCTGAGGGTCTTATGTAGGCAGGAGACTCTGTGTGGGTGAGTTCAGGCAGGAGGGGGAGCAGCTGCAGGTCCCGTTTTGGCTGCAATCCAGTCCTGGAGCTCGTTTCTGGGTAGGCTCTAAACTCGAGGCCCCGGCTTCACAGCAAAAAGTAGGCCTCAGGCAGTGAACAGCTGTAAAAAGCACCCGGCGGCAGCCCCGAGCACAGGGCAACGTCCCCAGCAGTGGGTAAGGCTGGGCTGGTAGACAGAGACACAGGGGCAGGCAGCAATTGGTGATATTAACCCTGTAGTGGACAGAGCTGTGTCAGCACATCCACTCAGAGCAGCATCCAGGCCACGCCCCAGATTTAAAATCTTATTTTCTCTTACGTCCTAGAGGATGCTGGGGACTCCGTAAGGACCATGGGGATTATACCAAAGCTCCAGACCGGGCGGGAGAGTGCGGATGACTCTGCAGCACCGATTGAGCAAACATAAGGTCCTCCTCAGCCAAGGTATCAAACTTGTAGAATTTAGCAAAAGTGTTTGAACCCGACCAAGTCGCCGCTCGGCAAAGCTGTAATGCCGAGACGCCTCGGGCAGCTGCCCAAGAAGAGCCCACCTTCCTAGTGGAATGGGCCTTTACCGAATTTGGTAACGGCAATCTAGCCGTTAGATGAGCCTGCTGAATCGTGTTACAGATCCAATAGTCTGTTTAGAAGCAGGAGCGCCAAGCTTGTTGGCTGCATACAGGACAAACAGTGCCTCTGTTTTCCTAACCCGAGCCGTCCTGGCTACATAAATCTTGTGTTCCCTTCACCAGAAGGACTTTCTCTTCTTCATAAGGACCTTTGCGGTCAGAAGTTTTTACAGATCTTTTAAATAGCAGAGCGTTATTACGGTACAAAAAAGAACAGTGATATACAAAGAGTGTACCTTGGGACAAGAGCACTTTAATAATTATAGACAGAGTAAAACGCTGACGCGTATCGGTCTTTCTTATACTGTCTTGTATTGTCTGTGTATATTTGTTTTGTATACCGGTATTAGGATTGTTTTATTTTATATATTTTTATAATTATATAATTCTTATTTAAATCATTCAAATAAACACATTTATTTACAAAGAATATATGCCTAGACTTTGTTTATAGTGAGTGCGGGAGATCCTTTTCTATTTTCACAGGACAAACAGTGCCTCTGTTTTCCTAACCTGAGCCGTCCTGGCTACATAAATCTTTAAGGCCCTGACTACATCAAGGGACTTGGAATCCTCCAAGTCAGCCGTAGCCATTTTTCCCAGTACTCGAGTGTATTGATGGACTGACACTTTTTTCGGTTTTAACAGGTCTCTGACCATGTTCTGGAGTTCCTGGGCTTTTTCCATCGGGAGAAAAACCCTCTTTTGTGCCGTGTCCAGAATCATGCCTAAGAAAGATAGCCGAGTCGTTGGAATCAACTCTGACTTCGGTAGATTTAGAATCCAGCCATGCTGCTGCAGCACTCTCAGGGAGAGTGACACGCTTTTCTGCAATTGATCTCTCGATCTCGCTTTTATCAGGAGATCGTCCAAGTACGGGATAATTGTGACTCCCTGCTTGCGCAGGAGCACCATCATTTCCGCCATTACCTTGGTAAAAATTCTCGGGGCCGTGGAAAGCCCAAACGGCAACGTCTGAAACTGGTAATGACAGTCCTGTACAGCGAATCTCAGGTACGCCTGATGAGGGGGATATATGGGGACATGAAGGTATGCATCCTTTATGTCTAGTGACACCATAAAATCCCCCCCCTCCAGGCTGGAGATAACTGCCCGGAGCGATTCCATCTTGAATTTGAACTTTTTCAAGTACAGGTTTAGGGATTTTAGATTTAGAATGGGTCTGACGAGCCATCCGGTTTCGGGACCACAAACAGGGTTGAATAGTACCCCTTCCCCTGTTGAACTAGGGGCACCTTGACAATCACTTGTTGCTGACACAGTTTTTGAATTGCAGCTCAAACTATCTCCCTTTCTGGGGGAGAAGCTGGTAAAGCCGATTTGAAAAATCGTCGAGGAGGCACGTCTTCGAATTCCAGCTTGTAGCCTTGGGATACAATCTCCATCACCCAAGGATCCACGTCTGACTGAACCCAGACCTGGCTGAAGAGCCGAAGACGTGCCCCCACCGGCGTGGACTCCCTCAGTGGAGCCCCAGCGTCATGCGGTGGATTTAGTAGAAGCCGGGGAGGACTTCTGCTCCTGGGAACTAGCCGTAGCAGGCATTCTTTTCCCTCTACCCTTACCTCTGGCGAGAAAGGAAGAGCCCCGACCTCTTCTGGACTTATGCGACCGAAAGGACTGCATCTGATATTGCTGTGTTTTCTTTTGCTGTGGGGGAACATAAGGTAAAAAGGTAGATTTACCCGCGGTAGCTGTGGAAACCAGGTCCGCGAGACCTTCCCCAAATAAAACCTCACCCTTGTAAGGCAAAACTTCCATATGTCTCTGAGTCGGCATCACCCGTCCATTGACGGGTCCACAAGGCTCGCCTAGCAGAAATCGCCATGGCGTTGGCTCTTGAACCTAACAGCCCAACGTCTCTGGAAGCGTCTCTCATATATAAGACTGCATCTTTAATATGACCTAAGGTCAATAAAATGCTATCCCTATCTAGGGTATCAATGTCAGATGACAAGGTATCTGCCCAAGCTGCTACAGCGCTAAAAACCCAAGCCGACGCTATTGCCGGTCTGAGCAAGGCACCCGTATGTGCATAAATAGATTTTAGGGTAGTTTCCTGTCTGCGATCAGCAGGATCCTTGAGGGCTGCCGTATCTGGAGATGGTAGCGCCACCTTTTTGGACAAGCGCGTTAAAGCCTTGTCCACCTTGGGCGAGAATTCCCACCGTAACCTGTCCTGTGCAGGGAAAGGATACGCCATAAGAATTCTCTTGGGAATCTGCAGTTTCTTGTCTGGAGTTTCCCAAACCTTTTCAAATAACTCGTTCAGCTCATGAGATGAGTAAGAATCCGTGTCGTTATCAGTGTCTGTTACTTGGGACAGGGGACGTTTCTGAGACCCCGGAGGGCCCTGTGATACAGCCAAAGCCATGGCTCGACTCCCTGACTTTTCTCTGGACTCTGCTTTGTCCATTCTCTTATGTAATGAAGACACATTTGCATTTAAAACATTCCACATATCCAGCCAATCAGGTGTCGGCGTTGCCGACGGAGACACCACGATCATCTGCTCCACCTCCTCCTTAGATGAGCCTTCCGCTTCAGACATGCCGACACACATGTACCGACACCCCCACACACTCAGGGATAGATAGAGAGAGAGAGAGAGAGAGAGAGAGAGAGAGAGAGAGATAGATATATATATAGACAGTCCCCCAATAAGGCCCCTTGGAGAGACAGAGAGAGAGTATGCCAGCACACTCCCAGCGCCACCGGATACTGGAATAAAATCCCAGCCAGTACAGCGCTTTTATAAATATGCTCACTGCGCCAAATAAATGTGCCCCCCTCTTTTTTGCCCTCTGTATGTGATCTGGAGGGGAGAGTTCGGGGAGCCAGCTTCTCTGCAGCGTGCTGTGGAGAAAATGGCGCTGGTTAGTGCTGAGGGATCAAGCTCCGCCCCCTCACCGGCGGCCTTCGATCCCGCTCAAATCTTTATACTGGCGGGGGTTTTTGTCATATACTGCCTCCGCAGTATATATCTCTGCCAGTGTCCCTAAAAGGTTAATAATTGCTGTCCAGAGCGCCCCCCCTGCGCCCTGCACCCATACAGTGCCGCCAGTGTGTGTGTGTGTTGGGAGCAATGGCGCGTAGCGTTACCTCATAGAAGATCCAAAGTCTTCTGCCGCCTTTGAAGTCTTCTTTCTTCTCATACTCACCCGGCTTCTATCTTCCGGCTCTGTGAGGAGGACGGCTGCGCGGCTCCGGGACGAACGGCGAGGGTGAGACCTTCGTTCTGACCCTCTGGAGCTAATGGTGTCCAGTAGCCTAAGAAGTAGAGCCTATCATTTAAGTAGATCTGCTTCTCTCTCCTCAGTCCCACGATGCAGGGAGCCTGTTGCCAGCAGTGCTCCCTAAAAATAAAAAACCTAACAAAAGTCTTTTACAGAGAAACTCAGTAGAGCTCCCCTGTAGTGCACCCAGTCTCCTCTAGGCACAGGATCTAACTGAGGTCTGGAGGAGGGGCATAGTGGGAGGAGCCAGTGCACACCCATCTAAAGTCTTTAGAGTGCCCATGTCTCCTGCGGAGCCCGTCTATACCCCATGGTCCTTACGGAGTCCCCAGCATCCTCTAGGACGTAAGAGAAAATAGCATGCAGAAATGAGAAGGTATTCATCTACCAACTGGAGTGGACATACAGTATGTGACAAAGAAAGTTCTCAACTCTAAAACAAAATTGGGGGTCCATATGAAACCTTGAGACTTTGAAGTTCTCCAATATTGGGACCTTAAACTCTGCAGTTTCATGGTTCACCAGAACGTGGTTAAAGTTTAAGTTTTCCATTTTATTATGTATTGCCGACTGAACACCACTGACTGAAATGCCTTCAATGTCCAAACAGAACATAAAAATAAGAAGATGAAATAACAACACACTGGGGGGAATTCAAATGTTTGAAAAGTCGGTTGGGTGTCTGTTTTTTACTGTCTATTAGATAGGAAAAAACAGACACCCAACTGACTTTTCAAACATTTAAAATTCCCCCCTATATATGCATTACACTATGCTGAGACTAAAACATAAAAATAGGTGTTGCATAGAGAACTTCTTGTCCCAAGCATTCAACACGTCATCTAAGTACTAAATTACATATATTCCATTACTGAAAATTATAATTTCCAAGAATAGCATTACAAAAAAACACTCAATATGCCAGTCAAACACTTAGGTAGGGTCTTGCATTGCATGCAGTCACACACATAATAAGGATATTTTTGGCAATTTCACAAAACTGAAGTGTGGAAATATGAATCAATATCCAAGGACACTAGGCATTGATGTCAAACCACAATTTAGATAAAAGCGAAAAACCACCAGAGGAAATCACCTGCCTTTTCAAACAACCAGGGTTTAGAAAACACACCTTTTTAAATGGTCAAAAGATATTAAATAAACTGCATCTTTCATAAAAAAAGATCAACTTTTGGATCTTTCTACAGCTAGGGGGGGAAGGAAAATGAAGAAGGAATGGTAGAGTTTAAATGTGGCATCCCCTAAAGGACCTGCTATTCGTTGAAGAACATCAAAACAGAATTACGAGAGTAGGTTTTAACCGCAAAATAGCCAAAATCTATCCTGTGAGTTTTCATTAATCTAGAGCCCCATATATCGCAAAAATAAACAAGGACCAATAGGATTACATCAGATGAAGCAACGTCTGGGTTTTTTACAGTACATTAATCATAAATTATTTCTCTAACCAGGCAGCTTCAAACACATGGCACAATGCACTTAAACTTCTAAAAATGCTTTTCAAAGACACTGACCAATATTATTATTATTTTTTTTAATACGATGTGCTAGCAGTGATTCTCCCAGTAGTTTTGTTGCTCCCTTTAACAAGCGGTAAAGTCAAGCATTGCTTTGAAGTGTTTTCCCTTTGTAAATAACAGAAGATCATTTATGTGTACGTATAGAATGTGTTCTATTGAAATCACATTTCATTGAATCAAATTCAAAAGACTTCATATTAGCTATGTAACATAGTAAATATGTATCAGATTATTATTTTTTTATTATTGTAAATTATGTATATATTTAATGGCTGATAGTTTAAAGATACTTACATCTTGGTTGTCGCAGCCTACCATTTCACCATAGGATACCTAGAACAGAAAAGTCACAGCTTACATCTGAACTGAAATTAATGTATATGAAGGTTTTGAAACTCCTGACATACACATGACAAACTAGATAAATAAAACTATGTATTGGTTTAAATATGTTTAGAGGTAACATATATAACAATACTTATTGCAATTGTATGCATGTAGTTTTTATTTTTGAATAACTATTTTTAGGAGACAATTAAGGCAAGTCATATTTAGAAGAGATCCAGTATTTTACAGTATCTTAAAAGCAACAGTAAAAATAATATGGTAGTTCTAGGACAGCAAATATAAGTATGAGGGAGGGGAAGGAGGAGGATGGGAATATGCTGGGGGAGGGGATACAGATGAGAAGGAAACTGCAGTCAGGAATTTCCCCAAGAAAAAAAAGAAGTTGGGGCATGGGAAAAGCCCTTGCAGCTGGGGCATGGGAAAAGCCCTTGCAGCTGGGGCATGGGAAAATAAGATTTTACTCACCGGTAAATCTATTTCTCGTAGTCCGTAGTGGATGCTGGGAACTCCGAAAGGACCATGGGGAATAGCGGCTCCGCAGGAGACTGGGCACAACTAAAGAAAGCTTTTAGGTCACCTGGTGTGCACTGGCTCCTCCCACTATGACCCTCCTCCAAGCCTCAGTTAGGACACTGTGCCCGGACGAGCTGACATAATAAGGAAGGATTTTGAATCCCGGGTAAGACTCCTACCAGCCACACCAATCACACCGTATAACTCGTGATACTATACCCAGTTTAACAGTATGAAAACAACTGAGCCTCTCAACAGATGGCTCAACAATAACCCTTTAGTTAACAATAACTATGTACAAGTATTGCAGACAATCCGCACTTGGGATGGGCGCCCAGCATCCACTACGGACTACGAGAAATAGATTTACCGGTGAGTAAAATCTTATTTTCTCTGACGTCCTAGTGGATGCTGGGAACTCCGAAAGGACCATAGGGATTATACCAAAGCTCCCAAACGGGCGGGAGAGTGCGGATGACTCTGCAGCACCGAATGAGAGAACTCAAGGTCCTCCTCAGCCAGGGTATCAAATTTGTAGAATTTTGCAAACGTGTTTGCCCTTGACCAAGTAGCAGCTCGGCAAAGTTGTAAAGCAGAGACCCCTCGGGCAGCCGCCCAAGATGAGCCCACCTTCCTTGTGGAATGGGCTTTTACCGATTTAGGATGCGGCAGTCCAGCCGCAGAATGCGCCAGCTGAATTGTGCTACAAATCCAGCGAGCAATAGTCTGCTTAGAAGCAGGAGCACCCAGTTTGTTGGGTGCATACAGGATAAATAGCGAGTCAGTTTTCCTGACTCTAGCCGTCCTGGAAACATAAATTTTCAAGGCCCTGACTACGTCCAGTAACTTGGAATCCTCCAAGTCCCTAGTAGCCGCAGGCACCACAATAGGTTGGTTCAAGTGAAAAGCTGATACCACCTTAGGGAGAAACTGAGGACGAGTCCTCAATTCCGCCCTATCCATATGGAAAATCAGATAAGGGCTTTTACATGACAAAGCTGCCAATTCGGACACACGCCTGGCTGAAGCCAAGGCCAATAACATGACCACTTTCCACGTGAGATATTTTAGATCCACGGTTTTAAGTGGCTCAAACCAATGTGATTTTAAGAAACTCAACACCACGTTGAGATCCCAAGGTGCCACTGGAGGCACAAACGGGGGCTGAATATGCAGCACTCCTTTCACAAACGTCTGAACTTCAGGTAGTGAAGCTTGTTCTTTCTGGAAGAAAATCGACAGAGCCGAGATCTGTACCTTAATGGAGCCTAATTTCAGGCCCATAGTCACTCCTGTTTGTAGGAAATGCAGAAATCGACCTAGTTGAAATTCCTCTGTTGGGGCCTTATTGGCCTCACACCAAGCAACATATTTCCGCCATATGCGGTGATAATGCTTTGCAGTTACATCTTTCCTGGCTTTAATCAGCGTAGGAATGACTTCCTCCGGAATGCCCTTTTCCTTCAGGATCCGGCGTTCAACCGCCATGCCGTCAAACGCAGCCGCGGTAAGTCTTGGAACAGACAGGGCCCCTGCTGCAGCAGGTCCTGTCTGAGCGGCAGAGGCCATGGGTCCTCTGAGATCATCTCTTGAAGTTCCGGGTACCATGCTCGTCTTGGCCAATCCGGAACCACGAGTATTGTTCTTACTCCTCGTCTTCTTATTATTCTCAGTACCCTTGGTATGAGAGGCAGAAGGAGGGAACACAAACTGACTGGTACACCCACGGTGTCACTAGAGCGTCCACAGCTATCGCCTGAGGGTCCCTTGACCTGGCGCAATAATAAGATTTTACTTACCGATAAATCTATTTCTCGGAGTCCGTAGTGGATGCTGGGGTTCCTGAAAGGACCATGGGGAATAGCGGCTCCGCAGGAGACAGGGCACAAAAAGTAAAGCTTTTTCAGATCAGGTGGTGTGCACTGGCTCCTCCCCCTATGACCCTCCTCCAGACTCCAGTTAGGTACTGTGCCCGGACGAGCGTACACAATAAGGGAGGATTTTGAATCCCGGGTAAGACTCGTACCAGCCACACCAATCACACCGTACAACCTGTGATCTAAACCCAGTTAACAGTATGATAACAGCGGAGCCTCTGAAAGATGGCTTCCTTCAACAATAACCCGAATTAGTTAACAATAACTATGTACAATTTATGCAGACAATCCGCACTTGGGATGGGCGCCCAGCATCCACTACGGACTCCGAGAAATAGATTTATCGGTAAGTAAAATCTTATTTTCTCTATCGTCCTAGTGGATGCTGGGGTTCCTGAAAGGACCATGGGGATTATACCAAAGCTCCCAAACGGGCGGGAGAGTGCGGATGACTCTGCAGCACCGAATGAGAGAACTCCAGGTCCTCCTTAGCCAGAGTATCAAATTTGTAAAATTTTACAAACGTGTTCTCCCCTGACCACGTAGCTGCTCGGCAAAGTTGTAATGCCGAGACCCCTCGGGCAGCCGCCCAAGATGAGCCCACCTTCCTTGTGGAATGGGCCTTTACAGATTTAGGCTGTGGCAGGCCTGCCACAGAATGTGCAAGTTGGATTGTGCTACAGATCCAACGAGCAATCGTCTGCTTAGACGCAGGAGCACCCATCTTGTTGGGTGCATACAATATAAACAACGAGTCAGATTTTCTGACTCCAGCTGTCCTTGCAATATATATTTTTAATGCTCTGACAACGTCCAGTAACTTGGAGTCCTCCAAGTCACTTGTAGCCGCAGGCACTACAATAGGCTGGTTCAGATGAAATGCTGACACCACCTTAGGGAGAAAATGCGGACGAGTCCGCAGTTCTGCCCTGTCCGAATGGAAAATCAGATATGGGCTTTTGTAAGATAAAGCTGCCAATTCTGATACTCTCCTGGCAGAAGCCAGGGCTAGAAGCATGGTCACTTTCCAAGTGAGATATTTCAAATCCACCTTATTTAGTGGTTCAAACCAATGAGATTTTAGAAAGTCCAAAACCACATTGAGATCCCACGGTGCCACTGGAGGCACCACAGGAGGCTGTATATGCAGCACTCCCTTAACAAAGGTCTGGACTTCAGGGACTGAAGCCAATTCTTTTTGAAAGAAAATCGACAGGGCCGAAATTTGAACCTTAATAGATCCCAATTTGAGACCCATAGACAATCCTGATTGCAGGAAATGTAGGAATCGACCCAGTTGAAATTCCTCCGTCGGAGCACTCCGATCTTCGCACCACGCAACATATTTTCGCCAAATTCGGTGATAATGTTGCACGGTTACTTCCTTCCTTGCTTTAATCAAAGTAGGAATGACTTCTTCCGGCATGCCTTTTTCCTTTAGAATCCGGCGTTCAACCGCCATGCCGTCAAACGCAGCCGCGGTAAGTCTTGAAACAGACAGGGACCCTGCTGAAGCAAGTCCCTCCTTAGAGGTAGAGGCCACGGATCTTCCGTGATCATCTCTTGAAGTTCCGGGTACCAAGTCCTTCTTGGCCAATCCGGAACCACTAGTATCGTTCTTACGCCTCTTTGCCGTATAATTCTCAATACTTTTGGTATGAGAGGCAGAGGAGGAAACACATACACCGACTGGTACACCCAAGGCGTTACCAGCGCGTCCACAGCTATTGCCTGCGGATCTCTTGACCTGGCGCAATACCTGTCCAGTTTTTTGTTGAGGCGAGACGCCATCATGTCCACCATTGGTCTTTCCCAACGGGTTACCAGCATGTGGAAGACTTCTGGATGAAGTCCCCACTCTCCCGGGTGAAGATCGTGTCTGCTGAGGAAGTCTGCTTCCCAGTTGTCCACTCCCGGGATGAACACTGCTGACAGTGCTATCACATGATTCTCTGCCCAGCGAAGAATCCTTGCAGCTTCTGCCATTGCACTCCTGCTTCTTGTGCCGCCCTGTCTGTTCACATGGGCGACTGCCGTGATGTTGTCCGACTGGATCAACACCGGTTTTCCCTGAAGCAGAGGTTCTGCCTGGCTTAGAGCATTGTATATTGCTCTTAGTTCCAGAATGTTTATGTGAAGAGACGTTTCCAGGCTCGTCCATACTCCCTGGAAGTTTCTTCCTTGTGTGACTGCTCCCCAGCCTCTCAGGCTGGCGTCCGTGGTCACCAGGATCCAATCCTGTATGCCGAATCTGCGGCCCTCCAATAGATGAGGACTCTGCAACCACCACAGAAGAGACACCCTTGTCCTTGGAGACAGGGTTATCCGTAGGTGCATCTGAAGATGCGACCCTGACCATTTGTCCAACAGATCCCTTTGGAAAATTCTTGCGTGGAATCTGCCGAATGGAATTGCTTCGTAAGAAGCCACCATTTTTCCCAGGACTCTTGTGCATTGATGTACAGACACCTTTCCTGGTTTTAGGAGGTTCCTGACAAGCTCGGATAACTCCTTGGCTTTTTCCTCCGGGAGAAAAACCTTTTTCTGAACCGTGTCCAGAATCATCCCTAGGAACAGCAGACGAGTTGTCGGCATTAACTGGGATTTTGGAATATTCAGAATCCACCCGTGCTGTTTTAGCACTTCTTGAGACAGTGCTAATCCCATCTCTAGCTGTTCTCTGGACCTCGCCCTTATTAGGAGATCGTCCAAGTATGGGATAATTAATATGCCTTTTCTTCGAAGAAGAATCATCATCTCGGCCATTACCTTTGTAAAGATCCGAGGTGCCGTGGACAATCCGAACGGCAGCGTCTGAAACTGATAGTGACAGTTTTGTACAACGAACCTGAGGTACCCCTGGTGTGAGGGGTAAATTGGAACGTGGAGATACGCATCCTTGATGTCCAAGGATACCATAAAGTCCCCCTCTTCCAGGTTCGCTATCACTGCTCTGAGTGACTCCATCTTGAACTTGAACTTCTTTATGTACAGGTTCAAGGATTTCAGATTTAGAATAGGCCTTACCGAGCCATCCGGCTTCGGTACCACAAAAAGAGTGGAATAATACCCCTTCCCTTGTTGTAGAAGAGGTACCTTGACTATCACCTGCTGAGAGTACAGCTTGTGAATGGCTTCCAAAACCGTCTCCCTTTCGGAGGGGGACGTTGGTAAAGCAGACTTCAGGAAACGGCGAGGTGGATCTGTCTCTAATTCCAACCTGTACCCTTGAGATATTATCTGCAGGATCCAGGGATCTACCTGCGAGTGAGCCCACTGCGCGCTGTAATTTTTGAGACGACCGCCCACCGTCCCCGAGTCCGCTTGAGAAGCCCCAGCGTCATGCTGAGGCTTTTGTAGAAGCCGGGGAGGGCTTCTGTTCCTGGGAAGGAGCTGCGTGTTGCTGTCTCTTCCCTCGACCTCTGCCTCGTGGCAGATATGAATAGCCCTTTGCTCTCTTATTTTAAAAGGAACGAAAGGGCTGCGGTTGAAAAGTCGGTGCCTTTTTCTGTTGGGGAGTGACTTGAGGTAGAAAGGTGGATTTCCCGGCTGTAGCCGTGGCCACCAAATCTGATAGACCGACTCCAAATAACTCCTCCCCTTTATACGGCAAAACTTCCATATGCCGTTTTGAATCCGCATCGCCTGTCCACTGTCGCGTCCATAAAGCTCTTCTGGCCGAAATGGACATAGCACTTACCCGTGATGCCAGTGTGCAGATATCCCTCTGTGCATCACGCATATAAAGAAATGCATCCTTTATTTGTTCTAACGACAGTAAAATATTGTCCCTGTCCAGGGTATCAATATTTTCAATCAGGGACTCTGACCAAACTACCCCAGCACTGCCCATCCAGGCAGTCGCTACAGCTGGTCGTAGTATAACACCTGCATGTGTGTATATACTTTTTTGGATATTTTCCATCCTCCTATCTGATGGATCTTTAAGTGCGGCCGTCTCAGGAGAGGGTAACGCCACTTGTTTAGATAAGCGTGTTAGCGCCTTGTCCACCCTAGGAGGTGTTTCCCAGCGCTCCCTAACCTCTGGCGGGAAAGGGTATAATGCCAATAATTTCTTTGAAATTATCAGCTTTTTATCAGGGGCAACCCACGCTTCATTACACACGTCATTTAATTCTTCTGATTCAGGAAAAACTATAGGTAGTTTTTTCATACCCCACATAATACCCTGTTTAGTGGTACCTGTAGTATCAGCTAAATGTAACGCCTCCTTCATTGCCAAAATCATATAACGTGTGGCCCTACTGGAAAATACGGTTGAATCGTCACCGTCACCACTGGAGTCAGTGCCTGCGTCTGGGTCTGTGTCGACCGACTGAGGCAAAGGGCGTTTCACAGCCCCTGACGGTGTTTGAGTCGCCTGGACAGGCACTAATTGATTGTCCGGCCGCCTCATGTCGTCAAACGACTGCTTTAGCGTGTTGACACTATCCCGTAGTTCCATAAATAAAGGCATCCATTCTGGTGTCGACTCCCTAGGGGGTGACATCCTCATATTTGGCAATTGCTCCGCCTCCACACCAATATCGTCCTCATACATGTCGACACCCACGTACCGACACACAGCAGACACACAGGGAATGCTCCTAACGAAGACAGGACCCACTAGCCCTTTGGGGAGACAGAGGGAGAGTTTGCCAGCACACACCAAAAGCGCTATATATATATCAGGGATAGCCTTATAATAAGTGCTCCCTTATAGCTGCTTTGTTATATCAAAATATCGCCATAAATTTGCCCCCCCCTCTCTGTTTTACCCTGTTTCTGTAGTGCAGTGCAGGGGAGAGACTTGGGAGCCGTCCTGACCAGCGGAGCTGTGAGAGGAAATGGCGCCGTGTGCTGAGGAGATAGGCCCCGCCCCTTTTCTGGCGGGCTCGTCTCCCGCTATTTAGAAAAATCAGGCAGGGGTTAAATATCTCCATATAGCCTCTAGGGGCTATATGTGAGGTATTTTTAGCCTTTATAGGTATTCATTTGCCTCCCAGGGCGCCCCCCTCCCAGCGCCCTGCACCCTCAGTGACTGCCGTGTGAAGTGTGCTGAGAGGAAAATGGCGCACAGCTGCAGTGCTGTGCGCTACCTTTAGAAGACTGCAGGAGTCTTCAGCCGCCGATTCTGGACCTCTTCTGACTTCAGCATCTGCAAGGGGGCCGGCGGCGCGGCTCCGGTGACCATCCAGGCTGTACCTGTGATCGTCCCTCTGGAGCTTGATGTCCAGTAGCCAAGAAGCCAATCCATCCTGCACGCAGGTGAGTTGACTCCTTCTCCCCTCAGTCCCTCGCTGCAGTGATCCTGTTGCCAGCAGGAATCACTGTAAAATAAAAAACCTAGCTAAACTTTTTCTAAGCAGCTCTTTAGGAGAGCCACCTAGATTGCACCCTTCTCGGCCGGGCACAAAAATCTAACTGGAGTCTGGAGGAGGGTCATAGGGGGAGGAGCCAGTGCACACCACCTGATCTGAAAAAGCTTTACTTTTTGTGCCCTGTCTCCTGCGGAGCCGCTATTCCCCATGGTCCTTTCAGGAACCCCAGCATCCACTAGGACGATAGAGAAATCTCTCTAGTTTTTTGTTTAGGCGGGACGCCATCATGTCCACCTGTGGTCGTTCCCATCGATTTACAATCAGCGTGAAGACTTCTGGATGAAGTCCCCACTCTCCCGGGTGGAGGTCGTGCCTGCTGAGAAAGTCTGCTTCCCAGTTGTCCACTCCCGGAATGAACACTGCTGACAGTGCTAGTACGTGATTGTCCGCCCATCGGAGAATCCTTGTGGCTTCTGCCATTGCCATCCTGCTTCTTGTGCCGCCCTGTCGATTTACATGGGCGACTGCCGTGATGTTGTCTGACTGGATCAGTACCGGTTGGTGTAGAAGCAGGGATTTTGCCTGACTTAGAGCATTGTAAATGGCCCTTAGTTCCATAATATTTATGTGTAGGGAAGTCTCCTGACTCGACCATAGTCCTTGGAAGTTTCTTCCCTGTGTGACTGCCCCCCAGCCTCGAAGGCTGGCATCCGTGGTCACCAGGACCCAGTCCTGTATGCCGAATCTGCGGCCCTCTAGAAGATAAGCACTCTGCAGCCACCACAGTTCTTGGAGACAGGGTTATTAGGCGATGCATCTGAAGATGCGATCCGGACCATTGGTCCAACAGGTCCCACTGAAAGATTCTGGCATGGAACCTGCCGAAAGGAATTGCTTCGTAAGAAGCCACCATCTTTCCCAGGACCCGCGTGCAGTGATGCACCGATACCTGTTTTGGTTTCAGGAGGTCTCTGACTAGAGATGACAGCTCCTCGGCTTTCTCCTCCGGGAGAAACACTTTTTTCTGGACTGTATCCAGAATCATACCCAGGAACAGTAGACGTGTCGTCGGAACCAGCTGTGATTTTGGAATATTCAGAATCCAACCGTGCTGGTGTAGCACCTCCTGAGATAGTGCTACTCCCACCAATAACTGCTCCTTGGACCTCGCCTTTATTAGGAGATCGTCCAAGTACGGGAAAATTAAAACTCCCTTTCTTCGAAGGAGTATCATCATTTCCGCCATTACCTTGGTAAACACCCTCGGTGCCGTGGAGAGTCCAAACGGCAGCGTCTGGAATTGGTAATGGCAATCCTGTACCACAAATCTGAGGTACTCCTGGTGAGGATAGTAAATGGGGACATGCAGGTAAGCATCCTTGATGTCCAGGGATACCATGTAATCCCCCTCGTCCAGGCTTGCAATAACCGCCCTGAGCGATTCCATCTTGAACTTGAATTTTTTTATGTATGTGTTCAAGGATTTCAAATTTAAAATGGGTCTCACCGAACCGTCCGGTTTCGGTACCACAAACAGTGTGGAATAGTAACCCCGTCCTTGTTGAAGTAGGGGCACCTTGATTATCACCTGCTGGGAATACAGCTTGTGAATTGCCGCTAGCACAGCCTTCCTGTCTGAAGGAGTAATCGGCAAGGCAGATTTTAGGAACCGGTGGGGTGGAGACGCCTCGAATTCCAGTTTGTACCCTTGAGATACTATTTGCACGATCCAGGGATCCACCTGTGAGCGAGCCCACTGATCGCTGAAATTTTTGAGGAGGCCCCCCACCGTACCTGGCTCCGCCTGTGGAGCCCCACCGTCATGCGGCGGACTTGGAAGAAGCGGGGGAGGACTTTTGCTCCTGGGAACCTGCTGTTTGTTGCAGCCTTTTTCCCCTACCTCTGCCTCTGGACAGAAAGGACTCGCCTTTTCCACGCTTGTTTTTCTGAGTCCGAAAGGACTGTACCTGATAAAACGGCGCCTTTTTAGGCTGTGAGGGAACATGGGGTAAAAATGCTGACTTCCCAGCAGTTGCTGTGGAAACTAGGTCCGAGAGACCATCCCCAAATAACTCCTCACCCTTATAAGGCAAAACTTCCATGTGCCTTTTTGAATCTGCATCCCCTGTCCACTGGCAAGTCCATAAGCCTCTCCTAGCAGAAATGGACAATGCACTTATTTTAGATGCCAGCCGGCAGATCTCCCTCTGTGCATCTCTCATGTATAAGACTGAGTCTTTTATATGCTCTATGGTTAGCAGAATAGTGTCCCTGTCTAGGGTGTCAATATTTTCTGACAGGGAATCTGACCACGCAGCGGCAGCACTGCACATCCATGCTGACGCAATAGCTGGTCTAAGTATAATGCCTGAGTGTGTATATACAGACTTCAGGATCGCCTCCTGCTTTCTATCAGCAGGTTCCTTGAGGGCGGCCGTATCCGGAGACCTTTTTAGACAAACGTGTGAGCGCTTTATCCACCCTAGGGGGTGTCTCCCAACGTGACCTATCCTCTGGCGGGAAAGGGAACGCCATTAGTAACTTCTTAGAGATTACCAATCTTTTATCAGGGAAAGCCCACGCTTCTTCACACACTTCATTTAATTCTTCTGATGGGGGAAAAACTACGGGTAGTTTTTTCTCCCCAAACATAATACCCTTTTTAGTGGTACCTGGGTTTATATCAGAAATTTGTAACACCTCTTTCATTGCTTCAATCATGCAACGAATGGCCTTAGTGGACATTAGACTAGACTCATCGTCGTCGACACTGGTGTCAGTATCCGTGTCGACATCCGCGTCTGCCATCTGAGGTAGCGGGCGTTTTAGAGCCCCCGATGGCCTTTGAGACGCCTGGACAGGCACGAGCTGAGAAGCCGGCTGTCCCGCATTTGGCATGTCGTCAAATTTTTTGTGTAAGGAGTCGACACGTGCACGCAATTCCTTCCATAAGTCCATCCACTCAGGTGTCTGCCCCGCAGGGGGTGACATCCCTTCTATAGGCATCTGCTCCGCCTCCACATCATTATCCTCATCAAATATGTCGACACAGCCGTACCGACACACCGCACACACACAGGGAATGCTCTAACAGAGGACAGGACCCACAAAAGCCCTTTGGGGAGACAGAGTGAGAGTATGCCAGCACACACCAGAGCGCTATATAATGCAGGGACTAACTGAATTATGTCCCCTATAGCTGCTGTTATATATACTGCGCCTAAATTTAGTGCCCCCCATCTCTTTTTTACCCTTTTCTGTAGTGTAGACTGCAGGGGAGAGCCAGGGAGCTTCCTTCCAGCGGAGCTGTGAGGGAGAAATGGCGCCAGTGTGCTGAAGGAGATAGCTCCGCCCCTTTTTCGCGGACTATTCTCCCGCTTTTTCATGGATTCTGGCAGGGGTAATTATCACATATATAGCCTCTGGGGCTATATATTGTGGTATTTTTGCCAGCCAAGGTGTTTTTATTGCTGCTCAGGGCGCCCCCCCCTAGCGCCCTGCACCCTCAGTGACCGGAGTGTGAAGTGTGTATGAGGAGCAATGGCGCACAGCTGCAGTGCTGTGCGCTACCTTGGTGAAGACTGATGTCTTCTGCCGCCGATTTTCCGGACCTCTTCTTGCTTCTGGCTCTGTAAGGGGGACGGCGGCGCGGCTCCGGGACCGAACACCAAGGCCAGTTCCATGCGGTCGATCCCTCTGGAGTTAATGGTGTCCAGTAGCCTAAGAAGCCCAAGCTAGCTGCAAGCAGGTAGGTTCGCTTCTTCTCCCCTTAGTCCCTCGCTGCAGTGAGCCTGTTGCCAGCAGGTCTCACTGTAAAATAAAAAACCTAATTATATACTTTCTTTTTAGAAGCTCAGGAGAGCCCCTAGTGTGCATCCAACCTCGGCCGGGCACAAAATCTAACTGAGGCTTGGAGGAGGGTCATAGTGGGAGGAGCCAGTGCACACCAGGTGACCTAAAAGCTTTCTTTAGTTGTGCCCAGTCTCCTGCGGAGCCGCTATTCCCCATGGTCCTTTCGGAGTTCCCAGCATCCACTAGGACGTCAGAGAAAAGCCCTTGCAGTTGGGGCATGGGAAAAGCCCTTGCAGTTGGGGCATGGGAAAAGCCCTTGCAGGCTGCAAGTTTAGCTTCTGAAGGGCACTTGATGCTACAATCAGATTGTTTATTTTACTGAAGAGGTAACTACAATTTTGAGGGAAAGTAGAATGCTGCACACTTCTTTAAAGAACTAGCATACTATTTGAGATGTATGTTTCTTTTGTACAAGGTGGTATGGGCCATATAATTGTGTTTTACAGTAACAGTTATCAAGTTGGAAAAAAATAATTATCGTTTATCACCACACATTGGGGGTATTTCTGCACCGCATTTGAAGTGTGACACTCAACTCATGCTACCATGGCTCATACAAAGTTTATTTTGTATGTTTAAGTTTTCTTTCTAAAAAGTGGTGGTTCATATATTTAATTAGCTAATAATTATTTGTAATAATTGCCTTGAATGCAAAAAAAAAAAGGCTTCTCAAGAAATGCTCAAAAGAATGCATGGTTGATTACAACTCCACAGTAAACAGACAACGCATAAACAAACATTTTTACTAGGTCTTACAGCTGTACAGCTTTTATACATTCATTTTCACATCTCCGCCTGAAGTCAGTGGATTAATGATATTTATAACTACTATTAATATAGTGAACAACCTATCTACTGGCAAGGGCATGCACTGATAAGAAACAATAAGAATTTACTTACCGATAATTCTATTTCTCATAGTCCGTAGTGGATGCTGGGGACTCCGAAAGGACCATGGGGAATAGCGGCTCCGCAGGAGACTGGGCACAAAAGTAAAAGCTTTAAGACTACCTGGTGTGCACTGGCTCCTCCCCCTATGACCCTCCTCCAAGCCTCAGTTAGGATACTGTGCCCGGACGAGCGTACACAATAAGGAAGGATTTTGAATCCCGGGTAAGACTCATACCAGCCACACCAATCACACCGTACAACTTGTGATCTGAACCCAGTTAACAGCATGATAACAGAGGAGCCTCTGAAAAGATGGCTCACAACAATAATAACCCGATTTTTTGTAACAATAACTATGTACAAGTATTGCAGACAATCCGCACTTGGGATGGGCGCCCAGCATCCACTACGGACTATGAGAAATAGAATTATCGGTAAGTAAATTCTTATTTTCTCTGACGTCCTAGTGGATGCTGGGGACTCCGAAAGGACCATGGGGATTATACCAAAGCTCCCAAACGGGCGAGAGAGTGCGGATGACTCTGCAGCACCGAATGAGAGAACTCCAGGTCCTCCTCAGCCAGGGTATCAAATTTGTAGAATTTAGCAAACGTGTTTGCCCCTGACCAAGTAGCTGCTCGGCAAAGTTGTAAAGCCGAGACCCCTCGGGCAGCCGCCCAAGATGAGCCCACTTTACGTGTGGAATGGGCTTTTACAGATTTTGGCTGTGGCAGGCCTGCCACAGAATGTGCAAGCTGAATTGTACTACAAATCCAACGAGCAATAGTCTGCTTAGAAGCAGGAGCACCCAGCTTGTTGGGTGCATACAGGATAAACAGCGAGTCAGATTTTCTGACTCCAGCCGTCCTGGAAACATATATTTTCAGGGCCCTGACTACGTCCAGCAACTTGGAATCCTCCAAGTCCCTAGTAGCCGCAGGCACCACAATAGGCTGGTTTAAGTGAAATGCTGAAACCACCTTAGGGAGAAATTGAGGACGAGTCCTCAATTCTGCCCTGTCCGTATGAAAAATTAGGTAAGGGCTTTTATAGGATAAAGCCGCCAATTCTGAGACACGCCTGGCTGAGGCCAGGGCTAACAGCATTACCTCTTTCCATGTGAGATATTTTAAGTCCACAGTGGTGAGTGGTTCAAACCAATGTGATTTTAGGAACCCCAAAACTACATTGAGATCCCAAGGTGCCACTGGAGGCACAAAAGGAGGCTGTATATGCAGTACCCCCTTGACAAACGTCTGAACTTCAGGAACTGAAGCTAGTTCTTTTTGGAAGAATATTGACAGGGCCAAAATTTGAACCTTAATGGACCCTAATTTTAGGCCCATAGACAGTCCTGTTTGCAGGAAATGCAGGAAACGACCCAGTTGAAATTCCTCTGTAGGGGCCTTCCTGGCCTCACACCACGCAACATATTTACGCCAAATACGGTGATAATGTTGCACAGTTACATCCTTCCTGGCTTTGATCAGGGTAGGGATGACTTCATCCGGAATGCCTTTTTCCTTCAGGATCCGGCGTTCAACCGCCATGCCGTCAAACGCAGCCGCGGTAAGTCTTGGAACAGACATGGTCCCTGCTGGAGCAGGTCCTTTCTTAGAGGTAGAGGCCACGGGTCTTCCGTGAGCATCTCTTGAAGTTCCGGGTACCAAGTCCTTCTTGGCCAATCCGGAGCCACGAGTATAGTTGAGGCGGGACGCCATCATGTCCACCTTTGGTTTTTCCCAACGGTTCACAATCATGTGGAAGACTTCTGGGTGAAGTCCCCACTCCCCCGGGTGGAGATCGTGTCTGCTGAGGAAGTCTGCTTCCCAGTTGTCCACTCCCGGAATGAACACTGCTGACAGTGCTATCACATGATTTTCCGCCCAGCGAAGAATCCTTGCAACTTCCGTCATTGCCCTCCTGCTTCTTGTGCCGCCCTGTCTGTTTACGTGGGCGACTGCCGTGATGTTGTCCGACTGGATCAGCACCGGCTGACCCTGAAGCAGAGGCCTTGCCTGACTTAGGGCATTGTAAATGGCCCTTAGTTCCAGGATATTTATGTGAAGTGACGTTTCCATGCTTGACCACAAGCCCTGGAAATTTCTTCCCTGTGTGACTGCTCCCCAGCCTCTCAGGCTGGCATCCGCGGTCACCAGGACCCAGTCCTGAATGCTGAATCTGCGGCCCTCTAGAAGATGAGCACTCTGCAACCACTACAGGAGAGACACCCTTGTCCTTGGAGACGGGGTTATCCGCTGATGCATTTGAAGATGCGATCCGGACCATTTGTCCAGCAGATCCCACTGAAAAGTTCTTGCGTGGAATCTGCCGAATGGAATCGCTTCGTAAGAAGCCACCATTTTTCCCAGGACCCTTGTGCATTGATGCACTGACACTTGGCCTGGTTTTAGGAGGTTCCTGACTAGGTCGGATAACTCCCTGGCTTTCTCCTCCGGGAGAAACACCTTTTTCTGTACAGTGTCCAGAATCATCCCTAGGAACAGCAGACGTGTCGTCGTAATCAGCTGCGATTTTGGAATATTTAGAATCCATCCGTGCTGTCGTAGTACTACTTGAGATAGTGCTACTCCGACCTCTAACTGTTCTCTGGACCTTGCCCTTATCAGGAGATCGTCCAAGTAAGGGATAATTAAGACGCCTTCTCTTCGAAGAAGAATCATCATTTCGGCCATTACCTTGGTAAAGACCCGGGGTGCCGTGGACAATCCAAACGGCAGCGTCTGAAACTGATAGTGACAGTTCTGTACCACAAACCTGAGGTACCCTTGGTGAGAAGGGCAAATTGGGACATGGAGGTAAGCATCCTTGATGTCCAGAGACACCATATAGTCCCCTTCTTCCAGGTTCGCTATCACTGCTCTGAGTGACTCCATCTTGAATTTGAACCTTTGTATGTAAGTGTTCAAGGATTTCAGATTTAAAATAGGTCTCACCGAGCCGTCCGGCTTCGGTACCACAAACAGCGTGGAATAATACCCCTTTCCCTGTTGTAGGAGGGGTACCTTGATTATCACCTGCTGGGAATACAGCTTGTGAATGGCTTCCAATACCGCCTCCCTGTCGGGGGGAGACGTTGGTAAAGCAGACTTCAGGAACCGGCGAGGGGGAGACGTCTCGAATTCCAATTTGTACCCCTGAGATACTACCTGCAGGATCCAGGGGTCCACTTGCGAGTGAGCCCACTGCGCGCTGAAATTCTTGAGACGGGCCCCCACCGTGCCTGAGTCCGCTTGTAAGGCCCCAGCGTCATGCTGAGGACTTGGCAGAAGCGGGGGAGGGCTTCTGTTCCTGGGAAGAGGCTGTCTGCTGCAGTCTTTATCCCCTTCCTCTGCCCCGGGGCAGATACGAGTGGCCTTTTGCCCGCTTGCCCTTATGGGGACGAAAGGACAGCCTGAAAAGACGGTGTCTTTTTCTGCTGAAAGGTGACCTGGGGTAAAAAGGTGGATTTCCCAGCCGTTGCCACCAGGTCCGATAGACCGACCCCAAATAACTCCTCCCCTTTATACGGCAATACTTCCATATGCCGTTTGGAATCCGCATCACCTGACCACTGTCGCGTCCATAACCCTCTTCTGGCAGAAATGGACAGCGCACTTACTCTTGATGCCAGAGTGCAAATATCCCTCTGTGCATCTCTCATATATAGAAATGCATCCTTTAAATGCTCTATAGTCAATAATATATTGTCCCTGTCCAGGGTATCAATATTTTCAGTCAGGGAATCCGACCAAGCCACCCCAGCACTGCACATCCAGGCTGAGGCGATTGCTGGTCGCAGTATAATACCAGTATGTGTGTATATACTTTTTAGGATATTTTCCAGCTTCCTATCAGCTGGTTCCTTGAGGGCGGCCGTATCAGGAGACGGTAACGCCACTTGTTTTGATAAGCGTGTGAGCGCCTTATCTACCCTAGGGGGTGTTTCCCAACGCGCCCTAACCTCTGGCGGGAAAGGGTATAATGCCAATAATTTTTTAGAAATTAGCATTTTTTTTTATCGGGGGAAACCCACGCTTCATCACACACCTCATTTAATTCATCTGATTCAGGAAAAAATAAGAATTTACTTACCGATAATTCTATTTCTCGTAGTCCGTAGTGGATGCTGGGGACTCCGTAAGGACCATGGGGAATAGCGGCTCCGCAGGAGACAGGGCACAAAAGTAAAAGCTTTAGGATCAGGTGGTGTGCACTGGCTCCTCCCCCTATGACCCTCCTCCAAGCCTCAGTTAGGATACTGTGCCCGGACGAGCGTACACAATAAGGAAGGATTTTGAATCCCGGGTAAGACTCATACCAGCCACACCAATCACACTGTACAACCTGTGATCTGAACCCAGTTAACAGCATGATAACAGCGGAGCCTCTGAAAAGATGGCTCACAACAATAATAACCCGATTTTTGTAACAATAACTATGTACAAGTATTGCAGACAATCCGCACTTGGGATGGGCGCCCAGCATCCACTACGGACTACGAGAAATAGAATTATCGGTAAGTAAATTCTTATTTTCTCTGACGTCCTAAGTGGATGCTGGGGACTCCGTAAGGACCATGGGGATTATACCAAAGCTCCCAAACGGGCGGGAGAGTGCGGATGACTATGCAGCACCGAATGAGAGAACTCCAGGTCCTCCTCAGCCAGGGTATCAAATTTGTAAAATTTTTCAAACGTGTTTGCCCCTGACCAAGTAGCAGCTCGGCAAAGTTGTAAAGCCGAGACCCCTCGGGCAGCCGCCCAAGATGAGCCCACCTTCCTTGTGGAATGGGCATTTACATATTTTGGCTGTGGCAGGCCTGCCACAGAATGTGCAAGCTGAATTGTACTACACATCCAACTAGCAATCGTCTGCTTAGAAGCAAGAGCACCCAGTTTGTTGAGTGCATACAGGATAACAGCAAGTCAGTTTTCCTGACTCCAGCCGTCCTGGAAATATATATTTTCAGGGCCCTGACAACATCTAGCAACTTGGAGTCCTCCAAGTCCCTAGTAGCCGCAGGTACCACAATAAGCTGGTTCAGGTGAAACGCTGACACCACCTTAGGGAGAAACTGGGGACGAGTCCGCAGCTCTGCCCTGTCCGAAAGGACAATCAGATATGGGCTTTTGTGAGACAAAGCCGCCAATTCTGACACTCGCCTGGCCGAGGCCAGGGCCAACAGCATGGTCACTTTCCATGTGAGATATTTCAAATCCACAGATTTGAGCGGTTTAAACCAATGTGATTTGAGGAATCCCAGAACTACGTTGAGATCCCACAGTGCCACTGGAGGCACAAAAAGGTGATTTTTGTTACTTACCGTAAAATCTCTTTCTCTGATTCCATCTGGGGGACGCTGCGCCATTACTTGTGGGTTAGAGGTGTGTGGTTGTGGAGTTTGGCACAGAACTATTAAAACCTGACTCCTCCCCCCTCTAACCCCTCCCATCTCCTTCCTGCCTAGCCAGTACCTCAGTTAACGTTTAGCCAAGCCAAAGGAGATAGATCAAAGAAAATTAACTGGTTAAACCAGACAAACATCTGGGAGGGATCGCAGCGTCCCCCAGATGGAATCAGAGAAAGAGATTTTACGGTAAGTAACAAAAATCACCTTTTCTCTTTCATCCATCTGGGGGACGCTGCGCCATTACTTGTGGGATTTCCCAAAGCAAGCTAATAAGAGGAGGGAGACGGGGACGGCATAGCCGTCTTTAATATACGACGCCCAACAGCGGCAGTCTCCAAACCAAAAGTATGAAAACGGTGAAAGTATGTGTGAAAGTATGAATTGACGACCAGGTTGCCGCCCTGCACAGTTGCTCAACAGATGCACCACCGCGAACAGCCCCAAGAGGCTCCAACAGCTCTAGTAGAATGAGCCCTAATTGAGTCAGGAACCGAAACATTAGCAGACACGTAAGCCTGTCTTACGGCCGAAGTTATCCAACGGGCCACAGTATTTTTGGAGGCCGGCCAACCTCGTTTCGGAGCATCAATCAAAACCAGCAAGTTATCCGTACGCCGGAATGACTCGGTGCGAGACAAATAGACACGTAAAGCTCGAACCACATCCAGGAGAGCTAAATGAGAGTCCTCCCCAGGAGAAGATGTCGGAGTAAAGGCCGGAAGGACAATGTCCTGATTTAAATGGAATTTTGAAACAACCTTTGGAAGGAAAGAAGGCTTAGTCCGTAGAACCACCCGGTTCTCATGAAACACTAACAAGGGGGGTCTGCAAGAAAGAGCCGCCAACTCAGATACTCGTCTAGCTGAGGCAATAGCCAACAGAAAAACAACTTTCTGTGTCAGATAACGGAGTTCAACCGATTCTAAGGGTTCAAATGGAGAGGTCTGAAGAGTCGTAAGGACCAAGTTTAAATCCCAGGGAGGAACCGGAGGGACAAAAGGTGGTTGAATCCGAAGTACTCCCTGCAGGAATGTTTGAACCTCTGGAATATTTGCTAGTTTCTTCTGAAAAAGAACCGATAAAGCTGAAACCTGACCTTTTAGTGAAGAAAGCTTTAGGCCCTTGTCGAGACCCTCCTGAAGGAAAGAGAGTAGGCGAGGTAGCCTAAACAAATGCGGAGTTAGTCTCCGTTTTTCGCACCCTGCAATGTAAATACGCCATATCCTATGGTAAATGCCAGAGGTCACCGGTTTCCTTGCTCGAATCATCATCTGAACAACCGATCGAGAAAGACCTTTTGCCTTCAAAATCTTGGATTCAAGAGCCAAGCCGTCAAAGCCATCCTATGTAAATCTGGGTGGCGACAAGGTCCTTGAATAAGAAGATCTGGTCGCAGAGGTAGGCGAAAGGAGTCTGACGACCATACTTGCGCAGTAGAGTGTACCACTGTCGACGCGGCCAATCTGGAGCCACTAGAATCACTGCGAGACCCTGTCACCGAATGCGTTGAAGTAGACGCGGGATCAGTGGAATTGGCGGAAACACATATCCCAGTTGAAACTGCCATGGAGCAGTTAGAGCATCGATCAGGAATGCCTGTGGATCCTGAGTCCTTGCGCCGTAGTGAGGAAGTTCTGCGTTGAGGCGGGACGCCATCAGGTCTATGTCTGGCATTCCCATCGGTCCACTAGAGAGAGGAACACCTCCTGATGAAGTTCCCATTCTCCCAGATGAATCGTGTGATGACTCAAAAAGTCTGCTTCCCTCCTGGAATGTGGATCGCGGAGATCACCGGAACCCAACGTTCCGCCCACGCGAGGATCTGAGCGACTTCTCTCATTGCGGACCAGCTGCGAGTTCCTCCCTGTTTGTTGATGTAAGCCACTGCGGTGGCATTGTCGGACTGCACACGAACTGGTTGACCCTGTACCATGGTTTGAATGTGAAGGAGTGCATACCGAATCGCCCTTAGTTCCAGAATGTTGATTTGCAATTTTGACTCCTGATTGCTCCAGCGTCCCTGGAAGTGAGGAGTCTGGAACACTGCCCCCCAACCACTGAGGTTTGCATCCATGGTGACCATGATCCAAGACCAGATAGTGAAAGGTGTACCCTTTTTCAAATTCCGACTGTGAAGCCACCATTGAAGAGACTGACGAGTCTTTACCGACAAGCGGATCAACTGTAATTCGAGACGCGGTTCCGTCCGAGTCCAACAGTTGAGAATCTGAGTCTGGAGAGGTCGGGCATGAAATCTGGCATATGGAACTGCCTCGAAAGAGGATACCATCTTGCCCAACACCTGCATACATCTGAGGACCGACACTACTGGTAAGTGTAACAGGGTTCGGATTCTGGACTGTAGTCCCTGAATCTTGTCCGCCGGAAGAAACACCTTCTGGCTGTTGGTGTCGAATAGAAGTCCTAGAAAAATCATTGTCTGAGAAGGAAGTAGAGATGACTTTGGAAAGTTGATTATCCACCCGAACGATTGTAGCGTCTCCATCGTGAGATGCAGGTTCTGAGTGAGAATCTCCGCTGATGGTGCCTTGACCAACAGGTCGTCCAAATATGGAGTGATGTTGACCCCTTGACAACGGAGAACTGCGACTACATGACCTATGACCTTTGTAAAAAACCCAGGGAGCCGTAGAGAGACCAAAGGGAAGAGCCTGAAACTGAAAGTGCTCCGGGCCCACTGCAAATCTCAGTAGAGATTGATGTCCTACCCAAATCGGGACATGTAAGTAAGCGTCTTTTATGTTCTTGAATTTTTGGGTTGAGGGATACGGGTTGAGAGCCTTCAGATTCAGAATGGTTCGAAACGAACCATCCGGCTTGTCTACGAGAAAAAGACCTGAGTAAAAACCCCGACCCCTCTGATGAGAGGGAACCGGAATGATTACTCCATTTTGTAAGAGGGTTGTTATTGCCTGAAGGAGAGCTTGACGTCTGGAGGGATCGTCTGGGAGAGGTGTTATAAATAGTCGGGTTGGGACTGTTTCTTCGAAATCCAACATATATCCTCTGGATATGACTCCCATTATCCACCGATCCGGTTTCGATAGGAGCCACACATCCTTGAACTGAAGTAACCGGGCCCCAACCTTCTTTGATCCCTCCAGGAGACCTGAGGCGTCATGGCTCAGGTTTGTCGGCAGGCTTACTGGCCGGCCTGCGAATAGCCTGGGATCCTCTTCCTCTGAAAGACCCCCGTCTTGGAAATCTGTAGGAAGCACGAAAGGATTGGAAACTACCTCTGCCCTGTGTACGAAAGGACCGAAACCTTGTAGGTTTTGGTTTGTGAGGTGTAGATGGAAGGAAAGGGCTCTTTCCTCCAGTAGTGTCTGAAATAATCTTCTTTAACTCTGATCCAAAAAGAAACTCACCTTCAAAAGGCACTGCCGTCAAGGTTTGCTTTGAGTCAGAATCAGCATTCCAAACTCTAAGCCACAAGGAGCGTCTTGCGGATACTGTCAAGGCTGAAACCCGAGACTGTAGCGCAACTGAATCCAACCAGGCCTCACCCACATAAGTGAGGGCCTCCGAAATCTGCTCTGCTAATTGGATGGCTTCTGACGGATCGTCCGACTGCATTCCCGATACCACCTGTGCAAGCCATTCATCCACGGCCTTAAGTACCCAGGCACTCGCCAGTACTGGACGGAGGGAAACACCTGATAAAGAAAACATAGATTTTAGTAATGCTTCTATCTTCCTATCGGTAGTGTCTTTTAAGGTCACAGACTGTACCGACGGAATCACCGTAGCTTTTGCCAGATGTGAAATAGGAGCGTCTACCTTTGGGTCCGTCTCCCAAAATTTTGTATCTTCCTCCGTAAAGGGATATAGAAACTTTAACTTTTTAGGCGCCTGAAAACGAGAATCCGGCTTAAGCCAGGGTTCTTTTAAAATATCTGCAAAGTGAGAATAAGAAGGGAAGGCAGTAACCTGTCTCTTCTGTCGTTTGAAGAAGGGGGAAGGAGTCTCCTCCACCGCCGCGTCCTGAATATTAAGAGTCTGACGAATGGCTTCTATTAGCAATCTAACTTCCCAAGCCGAAACTTCATCCCATTCAGGATCTACCTCCCCCTCCTCCAAAGGAGATGACAGAGTGTCCGCCTCCTTACCTGGAAACGCTATAGCTGGTAACGGCTGCGATCGCTTAGTAGCAGTCGAACTGCTGGCCGCATTTACAAACTTATTTAAAGGACTGAGTTAAATCAGTGATACTCCTGCCCATATTCTGGGCCCTCAAGGGCTCCACCTGAGTCCGAGCAGATTCAGTCTCTCTAGACTGACGCAAATCTGAAATTGCACCAGAACATGCTGTACATAGGGTACCCGCGTCAGTACTACATTTTGCTAGCTTTGAGCCACACTGAGAGCAGGAAAATTAAACCACTGAGGCCGTTTTTCCCTTTGAAGGTTTGTCCGGTTTACTAGTCATTTTCTCTATTCTGAATGTACTAAAGAAAGTAGCATACAATTGTGACTAGTGACCTTTCAATAAGAAATTTATAGCTTGAAGAGATCTCTGGGACTGTAACCCAGTATGCTGGCTCTCTTTGCCAAGTAATAAACAGCCTTAGCTCATTAGCTTGATTGTAATCTCCCCCTATGAATAGCCCCTCTATACTTGCGGTTTTGTAAATAAAGTCTCCCCCTGAGAGGCTCTCCTGTACTGCACAGCGTCCCCTCCGGAAGATGGCGTCAGGCAAAGTGACGCGCGCGCGGGCAGAGCAGGGCGGGAAGCCGTCCCTGCACTCTCTGTTACTACGCGATCAACCGGAAGTTCGGGCTGCCGCGCGTTGCTAAGTATAGCGACTTACGCGGCGGCTTCTCCGGGATCCCCGTCCGTCCCCACAGCCCCTCAGACACTACTGCGGGTGTAGGGATACAGGTCTCCGGCATAGCTCCCGCTGGCGGGCTTGCGCCGGGGGAGAGGGGGTCGTGAAATATTAATAATCAAATAAATAAATATTAAATAAAATAATAATAATAATAATAAAATAATAATAAAAGCAGTTAGGGACAGCCCAATACTGTCAGTGACAGATTGTGGCTGTCCAGTACCTTTTTGATCTGTCGTTTTAGTGAATAAAAAGGCCCCAGTGACCAAGGTATGGTGGCCCTTTCTGACAGCATCCTTGTTCCATTTATACCTGTCACCTGTAGACAGGGACTAGGTATAGAAAAATAAGAAAGGAAAAAGAAAAAAAAAAAAAAAAAATCTAAGGAGAAAGAAAAACTGTGTCTGTACTCCACAGGCACAAAACTAAAACTGAGGTACTGGCTAGGCAGGAAGGAGATGGGAGGGGTTAGAGGGGGGAGGAGTCAGGTTTTAATAGTTCTGTGCCAAACTCCACAACCACACACCTCTAACCCACAAGTAATGGCGCAGCGTCCCCCAGATGGATGAAAGAGAAAGGGGTTGTATATGCAGTACTCTCTTGACAAACTTCTGGACTTCAGGAACTGAAGCCAATTCTTTCTGGAAGAAAATCGACAGGGCCGAAATTTGAACCTTAATGGACCCAATTTTGAGGCCCATAGACACTCCTGTTTGCAGGAAATGCAGGAATCGACCGAGTTGAAATTCCTCCGTGGGGGCCTTCCTGGCCTCACACCATGCAACATATTTTCTCCAAATGCGGTGATAATGTTGTGGGGTCACCTCCTTCCTGGCTCTGACCAGGGTAGGGATGACCTCTTCCGGAATGCCTTTTTCCCTTAGGATCCGGCGTTCAACCGCCATGCCGTCAAACGCAGCCGCGGTAAGTCTTGGAACAGACATGATCCTTGCTGAAGCAAGTCCCTTCTTAGTATCTCTTGAAGTTCCGGGTACCAAGTCCTTCTTGGCCAATCCGGAGCCACGAGTATAGTTCTTACTCCTCTCCGTCTTATAATTCTCAGTACCTTGGGTATGAGAGGCAGAGGAGGGAACACATACACCGACTGGTACACCCACGGTGTTACCAGAGCGTCCCAGCTATTGCCTGAGGGTCTCTTGACCTGGCGCAATACCTGTCCAGTTTTTTGTTCAGACGGGACGCCATCATGTCCACCTTTGGTCTTTCCCAACGGTTCACAATCATGTGGAAGACTTCCAGATGAAGTCCCCACTCTCCCGGGTGGAGGTCGTGCCTGTTGAGGAAGTCTGCTTCCCAGTTGTCCACTCCCGGAATGAACACCGCTGACAGTGTTATCACATGATTTTTCGCCCAGCGAAGAATCCTTGCTGCCATTGCCCTCCTGCTTCTTGTGCCGCCCTGTCTGTTTACGTGGGCGACTGCCGTGATGTTGTCCGACTGGATCAGCACCGGTTGACTTTGAAGCAGAGGTCTTCCTAGGCTCAGAGCATTGTAAATTGCCCTTAGCTCCAGTATATTTATGTGGAGAGAAGTCTCCAGACTTGACCACACTCCTTGGAAATTTCTTCCCTGTGTGACTGCTCCCCAGCCTCTCAGGCTGGCATCCGTGGTCACCAGGACCCAGTCCTGAATGCCGAATCTGCTGCCCTCTAGTAGATGAGCACTCTGCAGCCACCACAGAAGAGACACCCTTGTCCTTGGAGACAGGATTATCCGCTGATGCATCTGAAAATGCGATCCGGACCATTCGTCCAGCAGATCCCACTGAAAAATTCTTGCGTGAAATCTGCCGAATGGAATCGCTTCGTAAGAAGCCACCATTTTTCCCAGGACTCTTGTGCATTGATGCACTGACACTTGGCCTGGTTCTAGGAGGTTCCTAACTAGCTCGGATAACTCCCTGGCTTTCTCCTCCGGGAGAAACACCTTTTTCTGGACTGTGTCCAGAATCATCCCTAGGAACAGCAGACGTGTCGTCGGAATCAGCTGCGATTTTGGAATATTTAGAATCCACCCGTGCTGTAGTAGAACTACTTGAGATAGTGCTACTCCGACCTCCAACTGTTCTCTGGACCTTGCCCTTATCAGGAGATCGTCCAAGTAAGGGATAATTAAGACGCCTTTTCTTTGAAGAAGAATCATCATTTCGGCCATTACCTTGGTAAAGACCCGGGGTGCCGTGGACAATCCAAACGGCAGCGTCTGAAACTGATAGTGACAGTTCTGTACCACAAACCTGAGGTACCCTTGGTGAGAAGGGCAAATTGGGACATGGAGGTAAGCATCCTTGATGTCCAGGGACACCATATAGTCCCCTTCTTCCTGGTTCGCTATCACTGCTCTGAGTGACTCCATCTTGATTTGAACCTTTTTATGTAAGTGTTCAAAGATTTCAGATTTAGAATAGGTCTCACCGAGCCGTCTGGCTTCAGTACCACAAATAGTGTGGAATAATACCCCTTTCCTTGTTGTAGGAGGGGTACTTTGATTATCACCTGCTGGGAATACAGCTTGTGAATCGTTTCCAATACTGCCTCCCTGTCGGAGGGAGACGTTGGTAAAGCAGATTTCAGGAACCTGCGAGGGGGAGACGTCTCGAATTTCCAATCTGTACCCCTGGGATACTACTTGTAGGATCCAGGGGTCCACTTGCGAGTGAGCCCACTGCGCGCTGAAACTCTTGAGACGACCCCCCCCACCGCACCTGAGTCCGCTTGTACGGCCCCAGCGTCATGCTGAGGACTTGGCAGAAGCGGTGGAGGGCTTCTGTTCCTGGGAAGGGGCTGCCTGCTGCAGTCTTCTTCCCTTTCCTCTACCCCTGGCCAGATATGACTGGCCTTTTGCCCGCTTGCCCTTATGGGGACGAAAGGACTGAGGCTGAAAAGATGGTGTCTTTTTCTGCTGAGATGTGACTTGGGGTAAAAAAGGTGGATTTTCCAGCTGTTGCCGTGGCCACCAGGTCCGATGGACCGACCCCAAATAACTCCTCCCCTTTATACGGCAATACTTCCATGTGCCGTTTGGAATCCGTATCACCTGACCACTGTCGTGTCCATAAACATCTTCTGGCAGACATGGACATCGCACTTACTCTTGATGCCAGAGTGCAAATATCCCTCTGTGCATCTCGCATATATAGAAATGCATCCTTTAAATGCTCTATAGTCAATAAAATACTGTCCCTGTCAAGGGTATCAATATTTTCAGTCAGGGAATCCGACCAAGCCACCCCAGCGCTGCACATCCAGGCTGAGGCGATCGCTGGTCGCAGTATAACACCAGTATGTGTGTATATACTTTTTAGGATATTTTCCAGCCTCCTATCAGCTGGCTCCTTGAGGGCGGCCGTATCTGGAGACGGTAACGCCACTTGTTTTGATAAGCGTGCGAGCGCCTTATCCACCCTAGGGGGTGTTTCCCAACGCGCCCTAACTTCTGGCGGGAAAGGGTATAACGCCAATAATTTTCTATCGGGGAAAACCCACGCATCATCACACACTTCATTTAATTTATCTGATTCAGGAAAAACTACAGGTAGTTTTTTCACACCCCACATAATACCCTTTTTTGTGGTACTTGTAGTATCAGAAATATGTAACACCTCCTTCATTGCCCTTAACATGTAACGTGTGGCCCTAATGGAAAATACGTTTGTTTCTTCACCGTCGACACTGGAGTCAGTGTCCGTGTCGACCGACTGAGGTAATGGGCGTTTTAAAGCCCCTGACGGTGTTTGAGACGCCTGGACAGGTACTAATTGGTTTGCCGGCCGTCTCATGTCGTCAACCGACCTTGCAGCGTGTTGACATTATCACGTAATTCCCTAAATAAGCCATCCATTCCGGTGTCGACTCCCTAGAGAGTGACATCACCATTACAGGCAATTGCTCCGCCTCCTCACCAACCTCGTCCTCATACATGTCGACACACACGTACCGACACACAGCACACACACAGGGAATGCTCTGATAGAGGACAGGACCCCACTAGCCCTTTGGGGAGACAGAGGGAGAGTTTGCCAGCACACACCAAAACGCTATAATTATACAGGGACAACCTTATATAAGTGTTTTCCCTTATAGCATCTTAATATATTATAATATCGCCACCAAAATGCCCCCCCTCTCTGTTTTAACCCTGTTTCTGTAGTGCAGTGCAGGGGAGAGCCTGGGAGCCTTCCTAGCAGCGGAGCTGTGTAGGAAAATGGCGCTGTGTGCTGAGGAGAATAGGCCCCGCCCCCTTTTCGGCGGGCTTCTTCTCCCGTTTTTCTGACAACCTGGCAGGGGTTAAATACATCCATATAGCCCCAGAGGCTATATGTGATGTATTTTTAGCCAGCATAGGTACTTTCATTGCTGCCCAGGGCGCCCCCCCCAGCGCCCTGCACCCTCAGTGACCGTTGGTGTGAAGTGTGCTGAGAGCAATGGCGCACAGCTGCCGTGCTGTGCGCTACCTTAAGAAGACTGGGAAGTCTTCAGCCGCCGATTTCTGGACCTCTTCTCTCTTCAGCATCTGCAAGGGGGTCGGCGGCGCGGCTCCGGTGACCCATCCAGGCTGTACCTGTGATCGTCCCTCTGGAGCTAGTGTCCAGTAGCCTAAGAAGCCAATCCATCCTGCACGCAGGTGAGTTTACTTCTTCTCCCCTAAGTCCCTCGTTGCAGTGAGCCTGTTGCCAGCAGGACTCACTGAAAATAAAAAACCTAACAAAACTTTTACTCTAAGCAGCTCTTTAGGAGAGCCACCTAGATTGCACCCTTCTCGGCCGGGCACAAAAACCTAACTGAGGCTTGGAGGAGGGTCATAGGGGGAGGAGCCAGTGCACACCACCTGATCCTAAAGCTTTTACTTTTGTGCCCTGTCTCCTGCGGAGCCGCTATTCCCCATGGTCCTTACGGAGTCCCCAGCATCCACTTAGGACGTCAGAGAAACTACGGGTAGTTTTTTCACACCCCACATAATACCCTTTTTTGTGGTACTTTTAGTATTAGAAATGTTCAAAACCTCCTTCCTTGCCGTGATCATGTAACGTGTGGCCCTACTGGAAAATACGTTTGTTTCCTCACCGTCGACACTGGAGTCAGTGTCCGTGTCTGGGTCTGTGTCGACCACCTGAGGTAACGGGCGCTTTAGAGCCCCTGACGGTGTTTGAGACGCCTGTACAGGTATTAACTGATTTGCCGGCTGTCTCATGTCGTCAACAGTCTTTTGTAAAGTGCTGACACTATCACGTAATTCCTTCCATAAGACCATCCAGTCAGGTGTCGACTCCCTAGGGGGTGACATCACTAATACAGGCAATTTCTCCGCCTCCATACCATTTTTCCTCCTCATACATGTCGACACAACGTACCGACACACAGCACACACACAGGGAATGCTCTGATAGAGGACAGGACCCCACTAGCCCATTGGGGAGACAGAGGGAGAGTTTGCCAGCACACACCAGAGCGCTATATATACACAGGGATAACCTTATACAAGTGTTTTCCCCTTATATAGCTGCTGTATAGATTTATCTGCCAAATTAGTGCCCCCCCTCTCTTGTTTTACCCTGTTTCTGTAGTGCAGGACTGCAGGGGAGAGCCAGGGAGCTTCCCTCCAACGGAGCTGTGAGGAAAAATGGCGCCAGTGTGCTGAGGAGATAGGCTCCGCCCCCTTCTCCCGCTTTTTTATGGAAAAACAGGCATGAGTTAAATGCATCCATATAGCCCAGGAGCTATATGTGATGCATTTTTTGCCCCCTAAGGTGTTTATATTGCGTCTCAGGGCGCCCCCACCCAGCGCCCTGCACCCTCAGTGACCGGAGTGTGAAGTGTGCTGAGAGCAATGGCGCACAGCTGCGGTGCTGTGCGCTACCTTATTGAAGACAGGACGTCTTCTGCCGCCGATTTTTCCGGACCTCTTCTGCTCTTCTGGCTCTGTAAGGGGGACGGCGGCGCGGCTCTGGGACCCATCCATGGCTGGGCCTGTGATCGTCCCTCTGGAGCTAATGTCCAGTAGCCTAAGAAGCCCAATCCACTCTGCACGCAGGTGAGTTCGCTTCTTCTCCCCTTAGTCCCTCGATGCAGTGAGCCTGTTGCCAGCAGGTCTCACTGAAAATAAAAAACCTAAAACTAAACTTTTTTCTAAGCAGCTCAGGAGAGCCACCTAGACTGCACCCTTCTCGTTCGGGCACAAAAATCTAACTGAGGCTTGGAGGAGGGTCATAGGGGGAGGAGCCAGTGCACACCAGGTAGTCTTAAAGCTTTTACTTTTGTGCCCAGTCTCCTGCGGAGCCGCTATTCCCCATGGTCCTTTCGGAGTCCCCAGCATCCACTAGGACGTCAGAGAAAATAAGAATTTACTTACCGATAATTCTATTTCTCATAGTCCGTAGTGGATGCTGGGGACTCCGTAAGGACCATGGGGGATAGCGGCTCCGCAGGAGACTGGGCACATCTAAAGAAAGCTTTAGGACTAACTGGTGTGCACTGGCTCCTCCCCCTATGACCCTCCTCCAAGCCTCAGTTAGGATACTGTGCCCGGACGAGCGTACACAATAAGGAAGGATTTTGAATCCCGGGTAAGACTCATACCAGCCACACCAATCACACCGTATAACCTGTGATCTGAACCCAGTTAACAGCATGATAACAGAGGAGCCTCTGAAAGATGGCTCACAACAATAATAACCCGATTTTTGTAACAATAACTATGTACAAGTATTGCAGACAATCCGCACTTGGGATGGGCGCCCAGCATCCACTACGGACTATGAGAAATAGAATTATCGGTAAGTAAATTCTTATTTTCTCTAACGTCCTAAGTGGATGCTGGGGACTCCGTAAGGACCATGGGGATTATACCAAAGCTCCCAAACGGGCGGGAGAGTGCGGATGACTCTGCAGCACCAAATGAGAGAACTCCAGGTCCTCCTCAGCCAGGATATCAATTTTGTAGAATTTTACAAACGTATTTGCTCCTGACCAAGTAGCTGCTCGGCAAAGTTGTAAAGCCGAGACCCCTCGGGCAGCCGCCCAAGATGAGCCCACCTTCCTTGTGGAGTGGGCATTTACAGATTTTTGGCTGTGGCAGGCCTGCCACAGAATGTGCAAGCTGAATTGTACTACAAATCCAACGAGCAATAGTCTGCTTAGAAGCAGGAGCACCCAGCTTGTTGGGTGCACACAGGATAAACAGCGAGTCAGATTTCCTGACTCCAGCCGTCCTGGAAACATATTTTCAGGGCACTGACAACGTCTAGCAACTTGGAGGCCTCCAAGTCCCTAGTAGCCGCAGGCACCACCAATAGGTTGGTTCAGGTGAGACGCTGAAACCACCTTGGGGAGAAACTGAGGACGAGTCCTCAATTCCGCCCTGTCCGAATGGAAAATCAGATAAGGGCTTTTTCAGGATAAAGCCGCCAATTCTGACACGCGCCTGGCCCAGGCCAGGGCCAACAGCATGACCACTTTCCATGTGAGATATTTTAACTCCACAGATTTAAGTGGTTCAAACCAATGTGACTTTTGGAACCCAAAACTACATTGAGATCCCAAAGTGCCACTGGAGGCACAAAAGGAGGCTGTATATGCAGTACCCCTTTTACAAACGTCTGAACTTCAGGGACTGAAGCTAGTTCTTTTTGGAAGAAAATTGACAGGGCCGAAATTTGAACCTTAATGGACCCCAATTTCAGGCCCATAGACACTCCTGTTTGCAGGAAATGTAGGAATCGACCCAGTTGAATTTCCTCCGTCGGGCCTTACTGGCCTTGCACCACGCAACATATTTTCGCCAATTGCGGTGATAATGTTTTTGCGGTTACATCCTTCCTGGCTTTGATCAGGATAGGGATGACTTCATCCGGAATGCCTTTTTTCCTTCAGGATCCGGCGTTCAACCGCCATGCCGTCAAACGCAGCCGCGGTAAGTCTTGGAACAGACAGGGTCCTTGCTGGAGCAGGTCCCTTCTTAGAGGTAGAGGCCACGGATCCTCCGTGAGCATCTCTTGAAGTTCCGGTTACCAAGTCCTTCTTGGCCAATCCGGAGCCACGAATATAGTGCTTTCTCCTCTCCATCTTATCAATCTCAGTACCTTGGGTATGAGAGGCAGAGGAGGAAACACATACACTGACTGGTACACCCACGGTGTTACCAGAGCGTCTACAACTATTGCCTGAGGGTCTCTTGACCTGGCGCAATACCTGTCGAGTTTTTTAATCATGTGGACGACTTCTGGGTGAAGTCCCCACTCTCCCGGGTGGAGGTCGTGCTGAGGAAGTCTGCTTCCCAGTTGTCCACTCCCGGAATGAATACTGTTGACAGTGCTATCACATGATTTTCCGCCCAGCGAAGAATCCCTGCAGCTTCTGCCATTGCCCTCCTGCTTCTTGTGCCACCCTGTCTGTTTACGTGGGTGACTGCCATGATGTTGTCCGACTGGATCAACACCGGCTGACCTTGAAGCAGAGGTCTTGCTAAGCTTAGAGCATTTGTAAATGGCCCTTAGCTTCAGGATATTTATGTGAAGTGATGTCTCCAGGCTTGACCATAAGCCCTGGATATTCCTTCCCTGTGTGACTGCTCCCCAGCCTCGCAGGCTGGCATCCGTGGTCACCAGGACCCAGTCCTGAATGCCGAATCTGCGGCCCTCTAGAAGATGAGCACTCTGCAACCACCACAGGATGGATACCCATGTCCTTGGTGACAGGGTTATCCGCTGATGCATCTGAAAATGCGACCCGGACCATTTGTCCAGTAGGTTCCACTGGAAAGTTCTTGCGTGGAATCTAACGAATGGGATTGCTTCGTAGGAAGCCACCATTTTTACCCAGAACCCTTGTGCATTGTTGCACTGAGACTTGGTTCGGTTTTAGGAGGTTCCTGACTAGCTCGGATAACTCCCTGGCTTTCTCTTCCGGGAGAAACACCTTTTTTCTGGACTGTGTCCAGGAACATCCCTAGGAAACAGAAGACAAGTCGTCGGAACCAGCTGCGATTTTGGAATATTGAGAATCCAATCGTGCTGCCGCAACACTACCTGAGATAGTGCTACACCGACTTCCAACTGTTCCCTGGATCTTACCCTTATCAGGGAATCGTCCAAGTAAGGGATAACTAAAATTCCCTTCCTTCGAAGGGATATCATTTCGGCCATTACCTTGAGAGCCTGAGTGATCTGGGCCTGGGGTTGCCAGGGCAGAGATCAAATGGCCAGGGGAGAGATTATCTTCGTGGATATTACTCAAATAGCCACAGACAGAGGAGAGCTGGGTATGGTTCCGGACGGGTAAATCCAGGATGGCATCTAAACCCCGTGAGAGGCTGGAAGCGGTGTCCACGCAGAGAAAGACGGCAGAAGCGTGGAAAGAGGGCTGGAGTGAGGGTGAGACTACAGTTTTGTCCCGTAAAGCCCCCTTTGCCCAGTTTACTTTTGGCAAATGTGCGTTCCCTGATAAATAAATTGGATGACTTTCAAGCAGAGATAGCAAACAAACGGTGCCTGAAAAATGGCTCCTTATTAGTTCTTACAGAGACTTGGTTGACTGCGTCTGTTCCTGATTCCGCTCTGGGACTCACGGACAGAATTTTATTTAGAGCTGATAGAACAAATGCATCGGGGAAATGTAGGGGTGGTGGGGTTTGTATTTATGTGAATACGCTTTGGTGTTCAAATGCTGTCTTTGTTGAATCTTACTGCACTGAGGATTTAGAATTCTTAGTGATCAAGTGCAGGCCTTATTATTTGCCCCGTGAATATTCTGTTATCTTGGTTATGGCTGTTTACATTTGCCCGCAAGCCACTGCAGGTTATGCACTCGACACTTTATATGACAGGTTAACTAGTTTACAGGCTAAATACGTGGATGCCGCTTTTATTATTGCTGGAGATTTTAATCAGACTGACTTACAGTCGGTCTTACCTAAATTTTATAAAAATATTCAGGTGCTAACACGTGGCGATAATATTTTAGATCAGGTATACACAAATATGGATCTTGCTTATGAGACTGTTGTCCTCCCACATATTGGGAAATCAGACCATGTTTCCCTGTTCCTGATCCCTAAGTATATACCTCTGGTAAAACGGGTTAGGCCCACAAAGAAAACTATTACTGTTAGGCCGGAAAATGCGGTAGAAAGGCTCCAGGACTCTTTAGCTTTTACAAATTGGGAGTTGTTAATTGAGGAGTCCATGAGGAGCGGGTCTATTGATATTGATCTATTAGCTATTTCGGTGATAGGCTATATAAACTGCTGCACTGAAAGTGTTACATCCAAGCGGTGCTTTAAAGTCTTTGCGAACGAGAAACCCTGGTTAAACTCCGAAGTCCGCTCATTGTTAAAGTCAAGGGACATAGCTTTTAAAACAGGGGATAAGGAAGCATACTCAATGGCCAGAGCAGATTTGAGGAGAGGGATAAAAAAGGCTAAAAGGGAATTTTCAACTGAAATGGAGGTCAAGTTAAAACAGTGCAATGACACTAAGAGTATGTGGCGTAGCCTGCAAGATATTACGGATTATAAACCTAGGAAGGCGGTGTCAAGTGCAGTAAATAGCACTATGGCGGAAGATTTAAATGTCTTCTATTCAAGATTTGACAGACATGATTCAACTAGTGTTGAAGCGGTTGGGATTAGACCTGGTGAGGCCTCGTTAGTCTTGGATGAGCAAGAGGTGCTGAAGTGTCTAAGAGGTGTTAGCACGGGCAAATCCGCTGGCCCAGATGGGATTCATGGGAAAGTTCTTAGGAAATGTTGTAATGAATTAGCTGGGATTTTTACAGTATTATTTAATATCTCTTTGCAGGTCTGTAAAATACCCAAGTGTTTTAAGCATACAGAAATCATCCCCCTACCCAAAAAGGGTGTACCAAAGTGCTTGGATGATTATCGGCCCATTGCGCTAACTTCATTAGTTATGAAATGCTTCGAACGGCTGATGTTAAAACATATTAAATCCCACTTTCCTGCGAACTTTGATCCTTTTCAATTTGCGTATCGGCAGAATAGGTCTACAGAGGACGCAGCCCTGACTGTTTTACATCAGGCACAGACCCATTTAGAGAAGAAAGGGACCTATGTGAGAATTTTATTTGTGGATTTTAGTTCCGCATTTAATACTATTGTACCAACATCTTTGGTCTCTAAGCTTTTTAACCTAGGCGTAAACGGGTTCACGTGCAATTGGATTTTAAATTTTTTGACAGCAAGGCCGCAAGTAGTTAGGCTTGGTAAATTTATGTCTAGTGAGATCTGTATAAGTACGGGGGGTTCCACAAGGGTGCGTTTTGAGCCCGTTATTATATTCTCTATTTACGTATGATTGTTTCTCAACTTCTGATTCCGTCAAAGTAGTGAAATTTGCAGATGACACGGCGGTTGTCGGCTTGATAAGTGGTAATGATGAGTCATCTTATAGATTTGAAATTTTACGTTTACTGGAATGGAGTAATATAAATTGTTTGGTTTTAAACACGTCTAAAACAAAGGAGATGGTTGTTGATTTTAGGCGAGGTTGTAATAGACCACTATTTCCTGTGTCTTTGGATGGAAAACCGATAGAGGAGGTGGTCTCTTTTAAATTTTTAGGTACATATATCACAAACGACCTAACTTGGTCTACGAACAGTGTCTTCTTGATTAAAAAGGCGCAGCAACGCCTTTTTTTTTTTTGAGGAGGCTTAGAGCTGTTTGCTTAAGTACAAGCACTTTGGTTAGGTTTTATCACAGTATCGTAGAGAGCGTTTTAACATATGGGATGATAGTGTGGTTTGGAAATTGCACTACAGCAGAACGAATAGCTTTTGTGAGGGTGGTTAAAACTGCCAGTAGGATCATTGGGGTGCCTCTGCCAAGTATGAAAGACTTGTATACTAGAAATGTATTAAGGAAAGCTAGGAGTATATTTACTGATGAGAGTCATCCAAATTGTTTGATCTTTGAAAAATTGCCATCCTTAAAACGGTTCAGGAGTATCCGCGCTCATTCAAACCGCATGTTAAACAGCTTTTTTCCAACTGCTATCCGGCTGCTAAATGATCAGTAGGCTGTGTGCAATTGTTTTCCAAATGTAGCAAATGTTACTGTTATTTTTATGGCTTTGTGAGACTCCTATTGCTTTTTCATTTACATTTTCGTTGTCGATTTTGTTAATGACAAATAAAGTATATTATTATTATTATTATTAAAGACCCGGAGTGTCGTGGACCATCCCTACGGCAGCGTCTGAACTGATAGTGACAGTTCTGTACCATAACCTGAGGTACCCTTGGTGAGAAGGGTAAATTTTGACATGAAGGTAAGCATCCTTGATGTCCCGAGACATCATGTAGTCCCCTTCTTCCAGGTTCGCAATCACTGCTCTGAGTGACTCAATCTTGAATTTGAACCTCTGTATGTAAGTGTTCAAAGATTTTAGATTTAGAATCGGTCTCACCGAGCCGTCTGGCTTCGGTACCACAATAGTGTGGAATAATACCCCGTTCCCTGTTGCAGGAGGGGTACCTTGATTATCACCTGCTGGGAATACAGCTTGTGAATGGCTTCCAAAACTGCCTCCCTGTCAGAGGGAGACGTCGGTAAAGCCGACTTTTGGAAACGGCGAGGGGGAGACGTCTCGAATTTCAATATATACCCTTGAGATATTACCTGAAGGATCCAGGGGTCTACTTGCGAGTGAGCCCACTGCGCACTGAAATTTATTGAGAACGGGCCCCCACCGTGCCTGAGCTTGTAAGGCCCTAGCGTCATACTGAGGGCTTTGCAGAGGCGGGAAAGGATTTCTGTTCCTGCGAACTGGGTAATCTCTTCAGCCTTTTTCCTCTCCCTCTGTCACGAGCAGAAAAGAGGAACCTTTTGTCCGCTTGCCAACAAAGGACTGCGCCTGATAATACGGCGTCTTATTTTGAGAGGCGACCTGGGGTACAAACGTGGATTTCCCAGTTGTTGCCGTGGCCACCAGGTCTAAAAGACCGACCCCAAATGTCCCCTTTCAAAGGCAATACTTCCAAATGCCGTTTGGAATCCGCATCACCTGACCATTTTACTGGTAGAATTGGACAACGCACTTATACTTGATGCCAGTCAGCAAATATTCCGCTGTGCATCCTGCATATATAGAAATGCATCTTTTAAATGCTCTATAGGCAATAATATACTATCCTTATCTAGGATATCAATATTTCCAGTCAGGGAATCCGACCATGCCAACCCAGCACTGCACCTCCAGGCTGAGGCGATTGCTGGTCGCAGTATAACACCAGTATGTGTGTGAATACATTTTTGGATACCCTCCTGCTTTCTATCAGCAGGATCCTTAAGGGCGGCCATCTCATGAGAGGGTAGAGCCCTTGTTCTTACAAGCGTGTGAGCGCCTTATCCCCCCTAGGGGGTGTTTCCCAACGCACCCTAACCTCTGGCGGGAAAGGGTATACAGCCAATACTTTTTAAGAAATTATCAATTGTTATCGGGGGGAAACCCACGCATCATCACACACCTCATTTTATTTCTCAGATTCAGGAAAACTACAGGTAGTTTTTCCTTCACCGAACATAATACCCCTTTTTGGTGGTACTCGTATTATCAGAAATGTATAAAACATTTTCCATTGTCTCAATCATGTAACGTGTGGCCCTACTGGAAATCACGGTGGTCTCTTCACCGTCGACACAGGAGTCAGTATCCGTGTCGGCGTCTGTATCTGCCATCTGAGGTAACGGGCGCTTTAGAGCCCCTGACGGCCTATGAGACGTCTGGACAGGCACAAGCTGAGTAGCCGGCTGTCTCATGTCAACCACTGTTTTTTTATACAGAGCTGACACTGTCACGTAATTTTCAACAGTACATCCACTCAGGTGTCGACCCCCTAGGTGGTGACATCACTGTTACAGACACTCTGCTCCGTCTCCACATCATTTTTCTCCTCATACATGTCGACACAAACGTACCGACACACAGCACACACACAGGGAATGCTCTGATAGAGGACAGGACCCCACTAGCCCTTTGGGGAGACAGAGGAAGAGTATGCCAGCACACACCAGAGCGCTATATATATATATATATATATATATATATATATATATATATATATATATACAGGGATAACCTTATATAAGTGTTTTTCCCCTTATAGCTGCTGTATGTTTTAATGCTGCGCCTAATTAGTGCCCCCCTCTCTTTTTTTAACCCTTTCTGTAGTGTAGTGACTGCAGGGAAGAGCCAGGGAGCTTCCCTCCAACTGAGCTGTGAGGGAAAATGGCGCCAGTGTGCTGAGGAGATAAGGCCGCCGAAAAGGGGGCGGAGCCTATCACCCGTTTTTCTGTATATTCTGGCAGGGGTTAAATGCATCCATATAGCCCAGGAGCTATATGTGATGTATTTTTTGCCATGTAAGGTATTTTTATCATGTTTTATTGCGTTTCAGGGCGCCCCCCCCAGCGCCCTGCACCCTCAGTGACCGGAGTATGAAGTGTGCTGAGAGCAATGGCGCACAGCTGCAGTGCTGTGCGCTACCTTATTGAAGACAGGAACGTCTTCTGCCGCCGATTTTTCCGGACCTCTTCGCTCTTCTGGCTCTGTAAGGGGGCCGGCGGCGCGGCTTCGGGACCCATCCAGGCTGGGCCTGTGATCGTCCCTCTGGAGCTAATGTCCAGTAGCCAAGAAGCCCAATCCACTCTGCACGCAGGTGAGTTCGCTTCTTCTCCCCTTAGTCCCTCGATGCAGTGAGCCTGTTGCCAGCAGGTCTCACTGAAAATAACAAACCTAAACTAAAACTTTCACTAAGAAGCTCAGGAGAGCCCCTAGTGTGCACCCTTCTCGTCGGGCACAGAAATCTAACTGAGGCTTGGAGGAGGGTCATAGGGGGAGGAGCCAGTGCACACCAGTTAGTCCTAAAGCTTTCTTTAGATGTGCCCAGTCTCCTGCGGAGCCGCTATCCCCCATGGTCCTTACGGAGTCCCCAGCATCCACTTAGGACGTTAGAGAAATTATGTTATCAAGCTTACTGTTGTCTGGACATTAATTCTGAAAGATCGCGAATTTAGGGTCAGGACCTTCAACCATCACCAAGAGCTAAGTGAAATAACACCACACAAGTGGGGTAGAGTATTGTTACTGTTCTTTTTTTACTGTAACTGTGCAGGTCTCTAAAGGGGCTTTGTAGTACACCTCTCTACTAAGTCTCCTCCTGTCTTAAAGTACGATGATGTGGTAACAGCACTACCATATCTTTGGAGTTGCCCAGCTCTCACCATAACAGAAGATAATAATTAAAAGCTTTAGATCTGCTATGTTGGCTCTCCCCTGCTATACTCACGAATACTAATTATTTAGTGCAAGGGTTATTTAAAGCGGAAAATCACTATTAACAACTGCAACAAATATGTACACTAATAGGCAGAAAACCAACCTGATTACAGATGCAGTAACGAGGTTCATTTGGATCATATGTCCAATCAACTTGGCTATTCGAATCGGATTCTGGAATGGCTGCTGCCTGCTGAGACAGTTCGTGCGCTAAAGCAGATGACGATGAGCAAGAAGACAGAGAGGAAGAGGACGAGGAGGATGAAGACTGCTGGCTTGATGATTTATTGTTGCTCCTTAAACAAAAAATAAAAGCACAAATTAGTAAATATATTTTCAGGTACTACTATTTAAATGAAATTACAAATATTGATGCTCCTCAATAAGTAATTAACATCAAAAGGAAGCACTTTCAGATTAAAATGATTGCCAGACGCAACACAATGACAAAAATATATACATCTACAGCAACTCACTTGCTTTTTCGCCCACTTCTAGAATCTGTGGTGGCTGAAGATGTCAAAGTCTGAGTTAGCGTAGAAGCCAGAGCTGAAGAGGAGTAAGTGGATGATTCTCTAGACAAGAACTCCCTCCCAAGCTGGAAGTCATTATTTTTAAAGGCTTCATAACTGGCTTTCATGCTTGATGTTCTTCTACCTTCTTTCATCTATGAATAAATTCATGATCAACAAATCATTGTTTCATACACAAAGAAAATCATGAGCAGTTTGCATTTACAATGTATATACCTGTGCTGTAACCTGAACTGCCTGAGCAGCTGCCATTGTAATAGCACCAGCTCCTGCACCAGCCCCAGTACTAGCTCCAGAGGACAGAGAGCTCAAATTATATGATGCAATTGGCTGAGAAGAATTCACGGTGTAAACATTAGTGGTGGAGGAGGAAGAAGAGGAGGAGGATGAGGACACATTGTTTCTACAACCTGGGGAGACAAAAAAACAACAACTCTGGTAAATTCTCAAAAAAGTCCCCTGCTTTGAGTGCTAGTGGAGAACAGCTCTATACAGATATGTCCACATACACCTTGTCCTTAAATTGTGCCAAATTGCCCAGCGTGGTACGCCACAGTCTTTGCAACTAAGCAGTGCCCATGCTTCCCGTCACACAGTCTTGTGCAATATTATTTCTTCTTCCTTCATATATCTTCTTCACATCTCTAATGTAACAAAGTGTAACTGTAAAAATAAGAATTTACTTACCGATAATTCTATTTCTTGTAGTCCGTAGTGGATGCTGGGGACTCCGTCAGGACCATGGGGATTAGCGGCTCCGCAGGAGACAGGGCACAAAAGTAAAAGCTTTAGGATCAGGTGGTGTGCACTGGCTCCTCCCCCTATGACCCTCCTCCAAGCCTCAGTTAGGATACTGTGCCCGGACGAGCGTACACAATAAGGAAGGATTTTGAATCCCGGGTAAGACTCATACCAGCCACACCAATCACACTGTACAACCTGTGATCTGAACCCAGTTAACAGCATGATAACAGCGGAGCATCTGAAAAGATGGCTCACAACAATAATAACCCGATTTTGTAACAATAACTATGTACAAGTATTGCAGACAATCCGCACTTGGGATGGGCGCCCAGCATCCACTACGGACTACGAGAAATAGAATTATCGGTAAGTAAATTCTTATTTTCTCTGACGTCCTAAGTGGATGCTGGGGACTCCGTCAGGACCATGGGGATTATACCAAAGCTCCCAAACGGGCGGGAGAGTGCGGATGACTCTGCAGCACCGAATGAGAGAACTCCAGGTCCTCCTCAGTCAGGGTGTGCCCCTGACCAAGTATCAGCTCGGCAAAGTTGTAAAGCCGAGACCCCTCGGGCAGCCGCCCAAGATGAGCCCACCTTCCTTGTGGAATGGGCATTTACATATTTTGGCTGTGGCAGGCCTGCCACAGAATGTGCAAGCTGAATTGTACTACACATCCAACTAGCAATCGTCTGCTTAGAAGCAAGAGCACCCAGTTTGTTGGGTGCATACAGGATAACAGCAAGTCAGTTTTCCTGACTCCAGCCGTCCTGGAAACTATATTTTCAGGGCCCTGACAACATCTAGCAACTTGGAGTCCTCCAAGTCCCTAGTAGCCGCAGGTACCACAATAAGCTGGTTCGGGTGAAACACTGACACCACCTTAGGGAGAAACTGGGGATGAGTCCGCAGCTCTGCCCTGTCCGAATGGACAATCAGATATGGGCTTTTTTGAGACAAACGCCGCCAATTCTGACACTCGCCTGGCCGAGGCCAGGGCCAACAGCATGGTCACTTTCCCTGTGAGATATTTCAAATCCACAGATTTGAGCGGTTTAAACCAATGTGATTTTAGGAATCCCAGAACTACGTTGAGATCCCACAGTGCCACTGGAGGCACAAAAGGGGGTTGTATATGCAGTACTCCCTTGACAAACTTCTGGACTTCAGGAACTGAAGCCAATTCTTTCTGGAAGAAAATCGACAGGGCCGAAATTTGAACCTTAATGGACCCCAATTTGAGGCCCATAGACACTCCTGTTTGCAGGAAATGCAGGAAACGACCGAGTTGAAATTTCTTCATGGGGCCTTCCTGGCCTCACACCACGCAACATATTTTCGCCACATGTGGTGATAATGTTGTGCGGTCACCTCCTTCCTGGCTTTGACCAGGGTAGGAATGACCTCTTCCGGAATGCCTTTTTCCCTTAGGATCCGGCGTTCAACCGCCATGCCGTCAAACGCAGCCGCGGTAAGTCTTGGAACAGACATGGTACTTGCTGAAGCAAGTCCCTTCTTAGCGGCAGAGGCCATGAGTCCTCTGTGAGCATCTCTTGAAGTTCCTCGGTACCAAGTCCTTCTTGGCCAATCCGGAGCCACGAGTATAGTTCTTACTCCTCTACGTCTTATAATTCTCAATACCTTGGGTATGAGAAGCAGAGGAGGGAAGACATACACCGACTGGTACACCCACGGTGTTACCAGAACGTCCACAGCTATTGCCTGAGGGTCTTTTGACCTGGCGCAATACTTGTCCAGTTTTTTGTTCAGGCGGGACGCCATCATGTCCACCTTTGGTCTTTTCCAACGGTTCACAATCATGTGGAAGACTTCCCGATGAAGTCCCCACTCTCCCGGGTGGAGGTTGTGCCTGCTGAGGAAGTCTGCTTCCCAGTTGTCCACTCCCGGAATGAACACTGCTGACAGTGCTATCACATGATTTTCCGCCCAGCGAAAAATCCTTGCAGTTTCTGCCATTGCCCTCCTGCTTCTTGTGCCGCCCTGTCTGTTTACGTGGGCGACTGCCGTGATGTTGTCCCACTGGATCAATACCGGCTGACCTTGAAGCAGAGGTCTTGCTAAGCTTAGAGCATTGTAAATTGCCCTTAGCTCCAGTATATTTATGTGGAGAAAAATCTCCAGACTTGATCACACTCCCTGGAAATTTTTTCCCTGTGTGACTGCTCCCCAGCCTCTCAGGCTGGCCTCTGTGGTCACCAGCATCCAATCCTGAATGCCGAATCTGCGGCCCTCTAGAAGATGAGCACTCTGTAACCACCACAGGAGAGACACCCTTGTCCTTGGAGATAGGGTTATCCGCTGATGCATCTGAAAATGCGATCCGGACCATTTGTCCAGCAGATCCCACTGAAAAGTTCTTGCGTGGAATCTGCCGAATGGAATCGCTTCGTAATAAGCCACCATTTTTCCCAGGACTCTTGTGCAATGATGCACTGACACTTTTCCTGGTTTTAGGAGGTTCCTGACTAGCTCGGATAACTCCCTGGCTTTCTCCTCCGGGAGAAACACCTTTTTCTGGACTGTGTCCAGAACCATCCCTAGGAACAGCAGACGTGTCGTCGGAAACGACTGCGATTTTGGATATTTAGAATCCACCCATGCTGTCGTAGAACTACTTGAGATAGTGCTACTCCGACTTCCAACTGTTCTCTGGACCTTGCCCTTATCAGGAGATCGTCCAAGTAAGGGATAATTAAGACGCCTTTTCTTTGAAGAAGAATCATAATTTCGGCCATTACTTTGGTAAAGACCCGGGGTGCCGTGGACAATCCAAACGGCAGCGTCTGAAACTGATAGTGACAGTTCCGTACCACGAACCTGAGGTACCCTTGGTGAGAAGGGCAATTTGGGACATGGAGGTAAGCATCCTTGATGTCCAGGGACACCATATAGTCCCCTTCTTCCTGGTTCGCTATCACTGCTCTGAGTGACTCCATCTTGATTTGAACCTTTGTATGTAAGTGTTCAAAGATTTCCCATTTAGAATAGGTCTCACCGAGCCGTCTGGCTTCAGTACCACAATATAGTGTGGAATAATACCCCTTTCCTTGTTGTAGGAGGGGTACTTTGATTATCACCTGCTGGGAATACAGCTTGTGAATTGTTTCCAATACTGCCTCCCTGTCGGAGGAAGACGTTGGTAAAGCAGACATCAGGAGCCTGCGAAGGGGAGACGTCTCGAATCTCCAGTCTGTACCCCTGGGATACTACTTGTAGGATCCAGGGGTCCACTTGCGAGTGAGCCCCTACGCGCTGAAACTCTTGAGACGACCCCCCACCGCACTTGAGTCCGCTTGTACGGCCCCAGCGTCATGCTGAGGACTTGGCAGAAGCTGTGGAGGGCTTCTGTTCCTGGGAATGGGCTGCCTGCTGCAGTCTTCTTCCCTTTCCTCTATCCCTGGGCAGATATGACTGGCCTTTTGCCCGCTTGCCCTTATGGGGACGAAAGGACTGAGGCTGAAAAGACGGTGTCTTTTTCTGCTGAGATGTGATTTGGGGTAAAAAAGGTGGATTTTCCAGCTGTTGCCGAGGCCACCAGGTCCGATGGACCGACCCCAAATAACTCCTCCCCTTTATACGGCAATACTTCCATGTGCCGTTTGGAATCTGCATCACCTGACCACTGTCGTGTCCATAAACATCTTCTGGCAGATATGGACATCGCACTTACTCTTGATGCCAGAGTGCAAATATCCCTCTGTGTATCTCGCATATATAGAAATGCATCCTTTAAATGCTCTATAGTCAATAAAATACTGTCCCTGTCAAGGGTATCAATATTTTCAGTCAGGGAATCCGACCAAGCCACCCCAGCGCTGCACATCCAGGCTGAGGCGATCGCTGGTCGCAGTATAACACCAGTATGTGTGTATATACCTTTTTAGGATATTTTCCAGCCTCTCAGCTGGCTCCTTGAGGGCGGCCCTATCTGGAGACGGTACCGCCACTTGTTTTGATAAGCGTGTGAGCGCCTTATCCACCCTAAAGGGTGTTTCCCAACGCGCCCTAACTTCTGGCGGGAAAGGGTATACCGCCAATAATTTTCTATCGGGGGAAACCCACGCATCATCACACACTTCATTTAATTTATCTGATTCAGGAAAAACTACAGGTAGTTTTTTCACACCCCACATAATACCCTTCTTGTGGTACTTGTAGTATCAGAAATATGTAACACCTCCTTCATTGCCCTTAACATGTAACGTGTGGCCCTAAAGGAAAATACGTTTGTTTCTTCACCGTCGACACTGGAGTCAGTGTCCGTGTCTGTGTCGACCGACTGAGGTAAATGAGCATTTTACAGCCCCTGACGGTGTTTGAGACGCCTGGACAGGTACTAATTTGTTTGCCGGCCGTCTCATGTCGTCAACCGACCTTGCAGCGTGTTGACATTATCACGTAATTCCTTAAATAAGCCATCCATTCCGGTGTCGACTCCCTAGAGAGTGACATCACCATTTCAGGCAATTGCTCCGCCTCCTCACCAACATCGTCCTCATACATGTCGACACACACGTACCGACACAGCACACACACAGGGAATGCTCTGATAGAGGACAGGACCCCACTAGCCCTTTGGGGAGACAGAGGGAGAGTTTGCCAGCACACACCAAAAACGCTATAATTATACAGGGACAACCTTTATATAAGTGTTTTTCCCTTATAGCATTTTAATATATATATATACATATCGCCAAATAAGTGCCCCCCCTCTCTGTTTTAACCCTGTTTCTGTAGTGCAGTGCAGGGGAGAGCCTGGGAGCCTTCCCACCAGCATTTCTGTGAGGGAAAATGGCGCTGTGTGCTGAAGAGAATAGGCCCCGCCCCCTTTTCGGCGGGCTTCTTCTCCCGTTTTTTTGAGACCTGGCAGGGGTTAAATACATCCATATAGCCCCCAGGGGCTATATGTGATGTATTTTTAGCCAGAATAAGGTACTATCATTGCTGCCCAGGGCGCCCCCCCCCCAGCGCCCTGCACCCTCAGTGACCGCTGCTATGAAGTGTGCTGACAACAATGGCGCACAGCTGCAGTGCTGTGCGCTACCTTATGAAGACTGAAGAGTCTTCTGCCGCCGTTTCTGGACCTTCACTTTTCGGCATCTGCAAGGGGGGTCGGCGGCACGGCTCCGGGACGAACCCCAGGGTGAGACCTGTGTTCCGACTCCCTCTGGAGCTAATGGTGTCCAGTAGCCTAAGAAGCCAATCCATCCTGCACGCAGGTGAGTTCACTTCTCTCCCCTAAGTCCCTCGTAGCAGTGAGCCTGTTGCCAGCAGGACTCACTGAAAATAAAAAACCTAAAAAACTTTTACTCTAAGCAGCTCTTTAGGAGAGCCACCTAGATTGCACCCTTCTCGGCCGGGCACAAAAATCTAACTGAGGCTTGGAGGAGGGTCATAGGGGGAGGAGCCAGTGCACACCACCTGATCCTAAAGCTTTTACTTTTGTGCCCTGTCTCCTGCGGAGCCGCTAATCCCCATGGTCCTGACGGAGTCCCCAGCATCCACTTAGGACGTCAGAGAAAAGCATAGGTGCTCTGTACACTGGCATTGCATGCAGTAGCGATGTGCGACTCAGAGGCTAACATGGGATAAAAGGCAAAAGACTAAGGACCGATGTGAGCGAGTCGTTCCATGCATCATGCCACACAGTGTTTTGCTTAATCTACAACTTTGGGCCTAACTAATTCAGATCTGATCGCAGATATGCTAAATTTAGCACATCTACGATCAGTTACTCAGACATGCGGGGGGACGTGTCTGGCTCTGCCTCCCCCCGCATGGTTGCAAAAGCACTGCACGACGGCGATGCTTTTGCACCCGGCGAGTAGCACCCTGCCTGCGCAGCACCTGCGCGCTGGCAGGGAGCTACCCGCTGTGTCCCGGGTCGCATCGGCTGCGTGTGATGTCATGCAGCCATTGCAGCAACGGACCGGACACGCTGGCGTTATCTGGACCGCGTCCAACCAACAGCATTCTAATGCTGTTGCCACGCCCCCGTCCGCCCCGGTCGGTCAATAAATTTTAGAATCTCACTGGGCCTCCCCGGGTGCACAGTACACAAAGAAAATAAGAATTTACTTACCGATAATTCTATTTCTCGTAGTCCGTAGTGGATGCTGGGAACTCCGTAAGGACCATGGGAAATAGCGGCTCCGCAGGAGACTGGGCACAAAAGTAAAGCTTTAGGACTACCTGGTGTGCACTGGCTCCTCCCCCTATGACCCTCCTCCAAGCCTCAGTTAGGATACTGTGCCCGGACGAGCGTACACAATAAGGAAGGATTTTGAATCCCGGGTAAGACTCATACCAGCCACACCAATCACACTGTACAACCTGTGATCTGAACCCAGTTAACAGTATGATAACAGAGGAGCCTCTGAAAAGATGGCTCACTACAACAATAACCCGATTTAGTTAACAATAACTATGTACAAGTATTGCAGACAATCCGCACTTGGGATGGGCGCCCAGCATCCACTACGGACTACGAGAAATAGAATTAATCGGTAAGTAAATTCTTATTTTCTCTGACGTCCTAGTGGATGCTGGGAACTCCGTAAGGACCATGGGGATTATACCAAAGCTCCCAAACGGGCGGGAGAGTGCGGATGACTCTGCAGCACCGAATGAGAGAACTCCAGGTCCTCCTCAGCCAGGGTATCAAATTTGTAGAATTTAGCAAACGTGTTTGCCCCTGACCAAGTAGCTGCTCGGCAAAGTTGTAAAGCCGAGACCCCTCGGGCAGCCGCCCAAGATGAGCCCACTTTCCGTGTGGAATGGGCTTTTACAGATTTTGGCTGTGGCAGGCCTGCCACAGATTGTGCAAGCTGAATTGTACTACAAATCCAACGAGCAATAGTCTGCTTAGAAGCAGGAGCACCCAGCTTGTTGGGTGCATACAGGATAAACAGCGAGTCAGATTTTCTGACTCCAGCCGTCCTGGAAACATATATTTTCAGGGCCCTGACAACGTCTAGCAACTTGGGAGTCCTCCAAGTCCCTAGTAGCCGCAGGCACCACAATAGGTTGGTTCAGGTGAAACGCTGAAACCACCTTAGGGAGAAACCGAGGACGAGTCCTCAATTCCGCCCTGTCCGTATGGAAAATCAGATAAGGGCTTTTACAGAATAAAGCCGCCAATTCTGACACGCGCCTGGCCCAGGCCAGGGCCAACATCTTTAAGTGGTTCAAACCAATGTGACTTTTGGAACCCAAAAACTACATTGAGATCCCAAGGTGCCACTGGAGGCACAAAAGGAGGCTGTATATGCAGTACCCCTTTTACAAACGTCTGCACTTCAGGGACTGAAGCTAGTTCTTTCTGGAAGAAAATTGACAGGGCCGAAATTTTAACCTTAATGGACCCCAATTTCAGGCCCATAGACACTCCTGTTTGCAGGAAATGTAGGAATCGACCCAGTTGAAATTCCTCCGTCGGGCCTTACTGGCCTCGCACCACGCAACATTTTCGCCAAATGCGGTGATAATGTTTTGCGGTTACATCCTTCCTGGCTTTGATCAGGATAGGGATGACTTCATCCGGAATGCCTTTTTCTTTCAGGATCCGGCGTTCAACCGCCATGCCGTCAAACGCAGCCGCGGTAAGTCTTGGAACAGACAGGGTCCCTGCTGGAGCAGGTCCCTTCTTAGAGGTAGAGGCCACGGATCCTCCGTGAGCCTCTCCTGAAGTTCCGGGTACCAAGTCCTTCTTGGCCAATCCGGAGCCACGAATATAGTGCTTACTCCTCTCCATCTTATAATTCTCAGTACCTTGGGTATGAGAGGCAGAGGAGGGAACACATACACTGACTGGTACACCCACGGTGTTACCAGAGCGTCTACAGCTATTGCCTGAGGGTCCCTTGACCTGGCGCAATACCTGTCGAGTTTTTTGTTGAGGCGGGACGCCATCATGTCCACCTTTGGTTTTTCCAACGGTTTATAATCATGTGGAAGACTTCTGGGTGAAGTCCCCATTCTCCCGGGTGGAGGTCGTGTCTGCTGAGGAAGTCTGCTTCCCAGTTGTCCACTCCCGGAATGAATACTGCTGACAGTGCTATCACATGATTTTCCGCCCAGCGAAGAATCCTTGCAGCTTCTGCCATTGACTGCTTCTTGTGCCACCCTGTCTGTCTGTTTACGTGGGTGACTGCCGTGATGTTGTCCGACTGGATCAACCCGGCTGACTTTGAAGCAGAGGTCTTGCTAAGCTTAGAGCATTGTAAATGGCTCTTAGCACCAGGATATTTATGTGAAGTGATGTCTCCAGGCTTGACCATAAGCCCTGGAAAATTCTTCCCTGTGTGACTGCTCCCCAGCCTCGCAGGCTGGCATCCGTGGTCACCAGGACCTAGTCCTGAATGCCGAATCTGCGCCTCCACGTAGCCCTCCACATCAAACATGTCGACACACCGCACACACACAGGGAATGCTCTGACTGAGGACAGGACCCCACAAAGTCCTTTGGGGAGACAGAGAGAGAGTATGCCAGCACACACCACAGCGCTATATAACACAGGGATTTTCACTATACTGAGTGATTTTTCCCAATAGCTGCTTATTAAGACCAATTTGCGCCTAAATTTATGTGCCCCCCCCTCTCTTTTTTCCCCTGTTGTACTGGATATTGCAGGGGAGAGCCTGGGGAGCGTCCTTCCAGCGGAGCTGTGAAGAGAAAATGGCGCTGGCTGTGCTGAGGAAGATAGCCCCGCCCCTTCAGCGGCGGGCTTCTCCCGCTTTTTATAATGTTAATGGCGGGGGGTTTAGCACATATACAGTGTTATACACTGTATTATGTGCTATTTGTGCCAAAAGGTAAACTAATTGCTGCCCAGGGCGCCCCCCCCAGCGCCCTGCACCCAACAGTGACCGGAGTGTGTGGTGTGCTATGGGAGCAATGGCGCACAGCTGCAGTGCTGTGCACTACCTTAATGAAGACAGGAGTCTTCAGCCGCCGTTTTTCATCTTTATCTTCCGTCTTCTGGCTCTGCAAGGAGGACAGCGGCGCGGCTCCGGGAACGGACGATCAAGGTCGGGCCCTGTGTTCGATCCCTCTGGAGCTAATGGTGTCCAGTAGCCTTAGAAGCACTAGCTAGCTGCAAGCAGGGAGGTTTGCTTCTCTCCCCTCAGTCCCTCGTAGCAGTGAGTCTGTTGCCAGCAGATCTCACTGAAAATAAAAAACCTAACAATTACTTTCTTTTCTAGTGAGCTCAGGAGAGCCCACTAAGTGCATCCAGCTCTGGCCGGGCACAGATTCTAACTGAGGTCTGGAGGAGGGGCATAGAGGGAGGAGCCAGTGCACACCAGATATAGTACCTAATCTTTCTTTTAAGAGTGCCCAGTCTCCTGCGGAGCCCGTCTATTCCCCATGGTCCTTACGGAGTTCCCAGCATCCACTAGGACGTCAGAGAAATAGGTGTTTTATAGTATAATTACCTGGGGGGGAGGGGGAAGCACTGATATTTTAGATTCTGTCCTTTTTCTGCTTTAGCCGACTGTCCGTGAGTGCAGCGACTCTGCACTACTACATATGCAAATCTATCTTCTGTATCTACACACTCACTCCATGTCCAAAAGTTTGAAGTCATGAGATTAAAGGTAATAATGCAAGTTCACAATTTCCTCATCTCAATTTAAAAACTTTAGCAAGTGCCTAACTAAGTACACTGCAACCTAGCGTATACACTAAGTTAAGGGTTCAGAACATCTCTAATATTTCTGTCTTCTGGTCTTTGAGTGTTCTGGCTTGAGTTCCCTAGGGTTCATTCTCCTTCTATAATAATTTTATTTTCTGTTGTGTAGCAATCACAGGGGGAGTGCAGAGCAGCAGGCATGTTTTTTTTCTCCTGATACCAGGAGAGCGTGACGCTAGGCTGCCTGAGGGAGGAGGCAGGAAGCTCAGGCAGGAAGGAGGGCGGAGCTGCTTCGTTTCACTGATGCCCTGATCACTGCACACAGTGATTGGGACAAAGGGTATCAGCCTTTGCTGCTTTGCAGCCGCTGGGTGCATGGGTGCTCTCTTGCTGCCCGATCACTGTAGCCAGCAGTGATTGGGATACTAATGTGTGCACTGGGGGCAGAGCTGCAACGAGTGCAGGAGGGCTGGAAGGTCCCTTTGAGTGGGTGTTCTAACTGGTCGCATCATATGCAACCATGTCAGGGAAAGCTCAGCCTCATGTGGCCGACCATGCCCGGCAAGTGGTTAAAGAAGTTCACTGAAGTACTAAAAAAGGTACAGTAAAAAAAGAAAGGGGAAAAAAAAAAAAAGTACTCTGTCTAATTATGCCTAGTACAAGGAAAATAATATACTAGAGATGTTCTCTCCCTGCAGACTAAAATGTGGGCAAACATCTATACATTCCTCGATCCATTGTATATGCGTGTATGCTATGAAGATGCAGAAGCATTAGCTGATAAATGGCCTGTAACACTCCTGCAACAGTCAGAACCGGGAGGTCGCGTCTCATGTGCTGTACATGCAATGGATTCCCATAGAGAAGCCGCCAACCCACTCCCCCGCCGGATTCCCACACAGGAGCCGCAAACCCCCCCCTTCCCCTCCCTCCTCCTCACAGGTCACAGCTCATTGCACACACTGCCCAGCTGATCGGGAGCATTAACCCAATCAGCTGAGGATAGTATAGATGTGCTCCTGGCTTAAGAGCAAAGTTTGGAAACTATGGTTGCCCCCTCCTCTCTGCCGCATGTTTTGTCCAGTGGAAACTGGCTATAATACTTTGTCACTAGACTACCTGAATAAAAATGTGAAAAAGGTCTACAACTTGTTGCGAACTACAATTTACTTGCCTGGTGTATTTTCTTTGGAAGCATCAGAAGTAAGAGTTGATAACAACACCTCAGACTTGAACTTTTTCTCTGGTACATGGTCTGTTGTAGAATGATGGGAAGATGAATTGTGCTTCCTTTCTGTGGATGCAAGCACTTCTGTTTAACTGTTATCGTACTTTCAAAATGTAAATAAAACAAACATTGAGGGGAAATTTTTCAAAACTTGGGAGAGATAAGGTGTAGAAATTGCTCATAGCAACCAAAAGCTTGTCATTTTTCTAGAACAGCTGGTAAATGAGACAGAAGCTACTGGTTGCTATGGGCAACCTCTCCACTTTATCTTTCCATGATTCTGTAAAAATCCTTCTTATTTTTACTTACTCTCTCCTGAAGAATGAGAATGAACGTGATGGTTATTAACTGGCTGTGATGGTGTATCTAATTCCAGAGACCCTAGAAGATAAGTAAAATTATAATCATTATATAAGTAAGCATTTAAATCTCTTTACGTTGGTGCTCACTGATCCGAAATTCTTCCCTCATTGAGCAAGCAGTCATTAGGCAATACTAGTTTAATAGTAACTACTGAAAGATGGTGATATGTCCAGGTGGATTGTCAGAGTCACAGCATTTATAATCCATATAATGTAATACGGACATCACAGCCGTGTACTCACTTCTTTCCAGTATTTCAGTAATCCCTGCATTATCAGCCTCTAGCTCCATTTTGAATTTTGCCAGTTCTTGGTCCAATTTTCTTAGATGTCGATCTACCTATGAAAGAAAACCAAACAACTGAGTTAACAAAAGATGCAGAGAGGAGGATTTTGGTACTTACCTTTTTCGGAAGCCATACGGGACACTGGCACAACTTCAAGACTGTGGGGTGATGATGGTGGCTTACAGGGTGCTGGCACTTTAAATAATCTAAGAAGTGAAACAGGCTCCTCCCCCTCTATCCCCCATCATCTCTCAGTTATGAATTAGCCGAGAGGAGACGGGAAGAAGAGAACAGAAACTAGATGAGGGAAGAGAGCATAACAAAATTAAACACAACAGAACGACAAGGAAGGCAAGAGAACAGCAACGGGCAGGTGGCCAGTGTCCCCTATGGCTTCCGGAAAAAGGGATTTATCGGTAAGTACCAAAATCCTCCTTTTTCTGTCAGCCACTAGGGGACACTGGCACAACTTCAAGACTGTGGGGACGTCCCAAAGTTTCCCCCCTGGGCGGGTGATCGCTGAGGACCTTGCAAAACAAAAGACGGCCAAACTGTGAAGATGAAGCCGCAAAAGTATCAAACATGTAGAATTTAGCAAATGTATGAATACTGGGCCAAGTGGCTGCACGACAGAGTTGAGACGTGGTAGCACCCCTACTAGCGGCCCACGAAGACCCAACTGAACGCGTAGAGTGGGCCGCAATGGATACTAGTGGTCGCCTAGACTGGTGGAGATCGGCCTGACGAACAGTCAATTTAATCCAGCGGGCCAGGGTCTGCTTAGTAACAGGCCACCCACAACGAGGGGCATCATAAAGCATCAGACTTCATGAAAGGCGCGGTCCGCTCTACTTAAATCTTCAAGGTTCTCACTACATCCAGAGAAGGTGTCCCAGAATCGTCCTGCAAAGATGGAACCACAATAGGCTGATTGATGTGAAAAGCAGACACGACCTTGGGAAGGAAAGAAGCACGTGTTCTCAATTCCGCCCGATAAGGATGAAAAATAAAAAAGAGGGGTCTGCAAGACAAAGCACTTTATTCAGAAACCAGGCTGAAGCTATGGCTAGTAGAAAAGCAGTCTTCCAAGTGAGATATCGAAGGTCAGCTTCTTCCAAAGGTTCAAAACAGGTTGACTGTAGAAATTCCAGCACCAGATTTAAATCCCAAGGAGCTGTAGGTGGAACAAACAGAGGTTGTACCCATAGAAACCCATGTAGAAAGGTTTGCACATCCGCCTAGAAGTGCTAATAATCGATAAAGCAGATACCTGAACGAAGTCCGGAATCCAGCCCTGTTTGAAGAAACACTAAAGAACCGTGAAAGACTAAAAGAATCCGATGGAAATCCTCTTTGATCACACCAAGCTATATAGGATCGCCAGATACGATGGTAAAGGGCTGCCGTAACCGGTTTTCGTGCCTGCAACAGTGTGGGGATCACACATTCGGTAATTCCTTTTCTTTTCAGGATGTCTGCCTCAATAGCCATCCCGTTAAACGTAGCCGTGGTAAATCTGGATGCACGAGGTCGTACGGCCAAGGCACGGCCAGAGCATCCACAGCTTCCGCTTGAGGATCCCGGGATCTGGAGATGTATATTGGAAGCTGATGATTGAGACTGGATGCCATGAGATCCACGTCTGGACACTCCCAGCATTGTATCAGATCGTTGAACACCTCTGGGTGAAGTGCCTATTCTCCCTGATGTAGATCCTGTCGGCTGAGGTAGTCTGCTTCCCAATTGTCCACTCCTGGAATGAATACCGCCAAAAGAATTATTGCGTTGCATTCTGCCGATTGGAAGAATACGCGACACCTCTCGCATTGCCTGGCGACTGTGAGTTCCGCCTTGTTTGTTTACGTACGCTACAGCAGTCGCGTTGTCCGATTGAACTTTCACCACCTTGGATCGAAGAATGTGGGCGGCTTGTACCAGCACATTGTAGCTTGCTCTCAGTTTCAACAAATTTATTGTCAACAGCGATTCTTATGGAGACCAATGGCCCTGAAGATGGGAGTCCAACACAACCGCACCCCATCCCGAGGCTGGCATCCATCGTGAAGAGCGTCCAGTCCCACACACTGAACCACCTGCCCGTAGTGAGATTGTGCAGCTGGAGCCACCAAAGAAGCGAAACTCGTGTCTCCGGAGTCAGACGAACTAACTGTTGAACATGTAGATGTGACCAAATGTCCGAACTCCAGAGTTTCGAAAGCAGCTACCATCTTCTCAAGCAGACGAATGCATAAATGGACTGATACCCATCGTGGCTTGAGAACAGCCCGCACCAGTTTCTGTATACTCAGAGCTTTGTCTTGTGGCAGAAAAAAAACTCTCTGTACATTGCTGTCCAGGATCACACCGAGAAACTGGAGACGCTGAGATGGCTGAAGGTTGGATTATCCGAAAATTGATTATCCATCCATGTTCTACCAACACATTGTATGTTAATAGAGCATGCTCCTGGAGAATGAGATCAGATGGAGTCTTGAGGAGGTGGTCGTCTAGGTATGGTATTATTGGTACAGGCATTAGCACAGCTGATTCTATTAAGGTCCGTATTGCACCTTGAAGGGCTAAACGTTTGTCCAGAATGATGGGAAGACTTATCGTAAAATATTTCTTTGGCGGTAAAACTTTGAAATCTAACTTGTACCCTTGGGAGACGATGTTGCGAATCCACGCATTGTCGGATATTTTGAACCAGGTATCCTGAAAATTTTGAAGTCGCGCTCCAGCCGTACCTGAGCCCCTGTGGGAAGGGAGACTGTCATGCTACGGCCTTTTCTGTAGGCTTTAAGTCTTGACGACGGGCAGTGACTGGTTGCTTGCCACGACCTCTACATCGCAAGGGTGTAGCTCTTCTGCGTCCTCTAAAAGGTTGAGTGGAACGAAGGGATCAAAAGGAGGTTCCAGTATAAGAGCGTTTAGACAGTGGTGGAAGGGTCAGTAAAAAGGTAGATTTACCACCCGTATCTTGTAGAATTAACGTGTCCAATTATTTTCCAAAAAGAATGTCACCTGTAAACGGAAGTGCCTCTGCCGCTCTTTTTGACTCCGTGTCTACTTGCCATGACCTCAGCCAAAGGGCTATTATAGCTGCAATAGTTGCTGCTGAGATCCTCCAGTTAAATTGTCCGATATCTCTAGCCGATTCTCCTAAGTATATAGCAGATTCTTTAATGTGTTCGGCTAGGATAACTACATCTTCTAACGGAGCCCCTCAAAAGTTACTCCCGGAAAAGGGAATGCCGTTTTCTTTGACAACCTGGAAAGAGGGGAGTCTACTCGAGGGGACTTCTCCCATTTATCCGTCATAGCCGATCGAAACTGATAAACACTAAGGAATCTTTTGGGCATCTGAAATCGCTTATCCGGGTTTTTCCAAGCCTCTGTCAGCTGATCATCCAGCTTCTTTAAAAAAGGATACGTGACCGAAAGAACGGTGTTTTCTACCAAATAATGCAGTATCTGGCGACTCCGGTGTTGTAGTCTCGGAAATGTTCAAAATTTGTCTTATAGCTAAAATAAGAGGTGCAACCCCATGAGAAGATTCTAGTAGAACTTCGTCATCTGCATCTGTAATTTCGCTCAACTCACGATCGTCCTTCTCAGAAAAGTTCTTCTCCGGATTTATCGGACTGAAGAATTAAGGGTACTGGACGTTTCTTAGCCTTGGACTCTGTCTGCGGCTGTTTACTGGACGAGTCCAAGCGTTTTGTGAGACCCTCTACCGACCTGGCTAATCCTGACACCCAAGGTGGTTCTGTAGCAATAGAAGGTGCATCACTTTGAGGAATCTACCTAACTGTCTGACGAGTCTTCCGTAAAGCAGCCACCTCAGTATGTAATTGAGAGATGGTTCCTGTTAGCGCTACCGCCAAGGGGGAAAAATTATCGTCTTGGGACAGGTTAACTAATGTAAACTCCTAAGCACATGCCTCACACAGGGAGGAATCCTCCATGTGAGTTTTCTTGTTACACTTCGCACAGACGAACAATTTTTGTGACGCCCTATTCGCTGGTCCCTTGCCTGCCATTTTAGAGATGCATACAATTTTCCACCAGCACTCTCAATAATATATATATAGAGAGAGAGAGAGAGAGAGAGAGAGAGGAGAGTCAGAAGGATAGAGGGAGGTGTTTGACTGACTCCCCTATTCCCCTAGTCCGTACACATTAGACGATGTCGCTCTGTGAGCGACATCGTCTAATGTTTCCCCTCCCGGGCCGGCCGGTCGGCGGCCGACTGTACACACTGAGTAATATGACCGCTCATATCGCTCAGTGACGTCACGCCTCCGCCAGCCGTGCATGCAGATCCTGGATGACAGTCCAGATCCTGAATGCATGCACTGCCGACAGCGACGATCGTTGCAGACCCACGGGGCCGCGCATCAGTCGTCGCTGGCGGCATACACACTTGCCGATAAAATGAGCAACGTCACTCAGGAAGGGGGAAAATGAGTGACGTCACTCATTTTATCGGCAAGTGTGTATGGGCCTTAAATCCCCTCAGCCACTAGCAATGTGCACCTGTCTCTGCTCTACAGTGCAGATTCCTGAGGAGAAAAACAATTGTTGCCATTAATGAGCTGCCTAGCTGAGGAAGGTGTTTGACCGACAGGTTGAAAACCCACCAACTCTGCCCCCATCCCCTATGCAGAGGCACCCATCTCACCAGGTCCATCAGGTTTTGAGTGGGTGCCTCAATTAAACAATAAGCTCATGTCCTCCTCCCTCTCTATAAATTTAGACTTTAGCCTTACTGCACTGGAGGGCTGGACTATCTCTCCAGTTCCAGATTAAGTTTGTTTAATGCTGATAAACTCTGCCACGCTATGTCTGTTGGCGCGGCAGTGCAGTGGGAGTCCCGCCGCTATCGCGGCCAGTGTGACTGAGCAGAGGAAGGGATGGAGGCCAGCCGCTGTGCCTACACGGAGGCTCACTCACCAAACCGGAGCCTCAGGATGCGGCTGTGTTGGGAGGAACAGTGCTTCACTGTTTAAGTGCTGTTCTCCTGTGCAGCTTGCTCCTGGTGTGTGACCCGGACCCTACTTCTCTGGATAAGTGACGAAGGGTTTCTGAGGCTAAGGGAACTAAGTCCCAAGAAAGAAGAAAAAAAAAATGTAAATAAAGTAAAGTAATATAACTGAGCAGGAGCTCAGTCAGCAGTGACCGGCTCCCTCGGCACAAATTCAAAACTGAGGGATGATGGGGGATAGAGGGGAAGGAGCCTGTTTCACTTCTTAGATTATTTCAAGTGCCAGCTCCCTGTAAGCCACCATCACCACCCCACAGTCTTGAAGTTGTGCCAGTGTCCACTAGTGGCTGACAGAAAAAGTTCATATTTGAATTTCACAAAGTTAGTTGTACAGTAGTAAAGTCGAAGGATTACTACAGTTGTGTCCCAAACACTTCAAAAAAAATTGATGTAATACAATGTCTATGGATGTAGTCACAGATAGCGAGGGCCTCATCGGTCATCATGACTTGCCATTTATAAAGCCCTGAATGAAAATAACCACTTCCTAATAAGCACAAGTTATTTATGTTAATTGGGAGGAAAAACTTGATAAAAGATGCAGAAGATTTTATTTGAAAAATTATTTTAATTAACATTACACTTACCAAATCATAAATTTGATTTGCTAGTTGTACTTTTTCATCTGCATCTTCCAACGCTTTAAAGTAATCCTGCAATTGGTAAGTTCAAGATAAAGACAAATGAAAATGGATAAAAAAAAATTAAAAAAACAAAACCCTAAAAACTACTTTCATTGGCAGTTGTTGCACACTACTTTTTATTTTTTATTCAGATACCTTACAGCAGATATCTTACTTTTTTTATAGAACTCATTTGCTCTTCTCTCCATTCAGGTTTGTTTTTCTTGGCATTGGCAAAAAACTCCCCAACTCTCTGTTCCAGTTGGTCCATAGCATCTGAATAATAATGAAAAAAAAAACAATTGAAGCTTCATTAAAAAGAACAGGAATGAGGTGTCAATCTTGGTGTAGCTACAATAATTATTTATCATGAAAGTATGTTGGTTAAATGCAGAACAATAAATGGCTTCTCTGTTTCATTTAAACATTAAGATACAAGATTACGTGGAGGTGATTGGCAAGTCGGTACTGTAATACTACCAAGTTTTTGCTGCACTGTATTTTAATAGATCACAATTACAGAAGGATATGAAATTAGATTATGTATAGTTGCTAAACATATAAATCTGGATAGCTCTTTAGTTAAATAAACTTTGCAAGCGTACGGATGTTATGCTATGATTTATCCAAGATGGAATAAGACTGCGATTGTTGAGTTGGATACTAGCTATGATTAGGTAATTCTTAGAATACAGGAATAATCAAGTTAAATTAAAAAAGCAGATAAAACTTACAATTGGACATCACCACACTAAAAATAATGACTTATGAAGTTAAACAATACACCTGAAATTAGTAAAGTGCACATATGTTGTTATTAGCAAAAAGTCATTTCCAAATAAGAAACTATAAAAGTGCCCAGTGCGATTTTGCCCGATTTCAACGATAAATCGGATGAAAATGGGCAAATTGCATATGCTTTACCTCTGATGCGATGCATGGTTCCGTGTGCATCGGATCGGAGCCCCAAGATCGGAAGTACTGCACTTTACCTTGGATCCCGCAGGCTGAGATCGCATACGATACATTGTATGCGATCCTGCCGCCAGGGAAGCTGCCGGGCGAGTCAAGAGAAATATTATGCGACTTCTCCCTTGGAGAAGTCGCGTAAGTGTGTGGGCACCTTTAGTTTCATACTATGATTTTCTACTCCATGCATTTCAGCATTTGTTAAGAGACTTTTGCGGGGGGAGGGGGGGATTAAATTATGTTTTTATTTACTGCGGGCTAATTGTTCCCCCAATGCTATTCAATTAACCCCTACCGGCATCCCTTATCAGGGATTATTTTTTTTTACACCTCTAAACAAAGGTGTAGATGTTTGCCATGTCGACCAATATTGGTCAACGTAATGACTTTCGGCCCAAGTGTGGTCGACCTAAAGACCGGAATACTATGTAAGGAAAGGACTCAAAATACTGCAGCACAATGCTGCAGAATATCATAGGAGCTATTTTCATCTGTTTATGACCATAAAAACACCTGTGTGTTTTCATTCATTATTTCAGAGAATTGTTTCTTTGGACATAAGGAAGTGATTTTACTTATTGGTAACAGAGACACCTCAAACAAAAAGTTACTGCTTGGGGCAGTTAGAAGAAACTACTATAGTGTATGAGCAACTATCTGCAATGCTTGGAACTTCAGGTTCTCTAGACATCTCTGTAATACCCCTTTCAGATCAAAAGCTCGGGTCCAGCCCGGGTCACTGAACACAGGTTTCAAGCCGGGTCATAAGCAGTTTGAAACCCATTCACACTACATTAACAGGTTTCTCCATTTCCAATGCTTGCAGGTGACCTCATCTCCAAGTGGCGGCTCTTCATAGGGTTAGAATCTGACTGTGATCAGATGCCCCGGGTTACCATTCACACTACCTTGTAACCCGGATTATTTTCCATGGACACAGTCACACCCAGCCACGACCCAGGTTACCTCGGAAATAAACCAGGTCAAATCAGCGGTGTGAAAGTGGTTTAATTTGGCGTTCTAGGACTAAAACATTCACTTATTGTATACCGAAATATTACATGTCTCCCCACTGTCCCCGTCATTCCTCTCACTAAACTGCTTAGCAGTGCTCCCCACGATGTCTTTAAGACATGTGGCCTTTATGTTTAGGAGATCTGGCCCTTAGGTTGACTGCACTTAGGTCGACATATACAAGGTCAACATGAGTTTTTCACTTTTTTTTTTACTTTTTCATACTTTATGAATCACGTGGACAAGGATTAGAATAGTAACCTGTGGCGAGCACAGCAAGGCACCTTGCCTGAATGCGAGGGGACACAGTGCACTAATTGGGGTTCACGGTCACTTTACGGAGAAAACGACACAAAAAAACAACAACAACTCCTCATGTCGGCCTTTCTCCATGTCGACCTAGATACAGTCAATCCTTTGATTCACACCCGTTGAGGAGGATGCCACGCTCATTCAGCAGCAGCTCTAGAATATATTTTCCACTTTCTGTATTTTTATTGAATATCATGGATGTGTTTACACATGAAATCCCATAAATGTTAATGATCACAAACATGTAATTCTAGTGGGGGGAATCCAATTGCAGACAAAGGTGTGAATTGCCGCAAAACGCTGGCAAGGGCACAGCATCTTCACCAAATTCGCACATCTTTGATCACAGCCCTATGGGGCTGCAAGCAGTTTTGCGTGAGTTTAAGCTGCCATAGAGGGTGGCTCTAGCTGCGCTAACTCAGGGACACCAGAACTTTGCCCGCAGCTGGAGGGTAGAGGCACGGGATTGTGTGTGACAACCATAACTGACATTTTTCCAGTGCAGCTTTAAACAAAAAAAAAAAGTAAAGTGGTTGCTATGGGTAACACATTGAGTTGCATGGCAGGATGAGTCGGGATAACGGTCACATGGAGAGTGGATAGATATAGAGATGACCACTGCCCCCTAGTGACGGGGGCTGGTATTGCAGCAATGGCAGGGACGCGCTCTCCCGATATGCGCTTTATCCTCCCACAGCGGCCCGGCCTGTACTGAGCACCTGGTCCCGTCACACAAAGATGATACGGCGGCGTCGCCGCTGCTAGTAGTGCGGCCAGTGCCAGGAGCTGCTCACGTACTCTGCACCTGTAAGTCCATCTCCCGCATTTCCGTAAACCTGTCGCGCAGATCCATGGGAAGCTGCTCGATCACTGCGGAGAGACAGGAGGGGAGGGAGAGACAGAGGGCGGTTATTAGGCGGCGCCATGCCAGTCCGCGACCGGGACCCGCTCCCTACCGTACATACGGCGCCCTGCGCGGCTATGGTGCCCGGGCAGTGCACTCACTCTCTAGGTAATCTTCCAGGTACAGCATCTTTCCGTCTTAAGTCACCACAGACACAGCGACTGCCGTATATTACACAGAGACAATATGGCGCCTGGCTCTCAGCAACAAAACACTGGCGGGGAGGTGAGGGCGGCAGGCGATGGCGCTGATTGGTTGCATCTGCTGGTGACGTCCGTGCACTCCCGCACAGATTGCTGGGAAATGTATTTTCAGGTCCCTAGTCTACACAGCCCATCCATTGGTGCCTTGTCTTGCTGTGGTCACAATACTAATTATCACTGGTAAAGCTGTGTCTCTAATGTCTGGCTGGGGCTATTTTCCTGCTGTCACTGTGTTTCTCCTGTGCTGAATTCTGTCTCCTTCTTGTAGTGCTCTCGTCTATTAAGGCTATTATGCAAGCAAAAAGAGAAACTGAGGTTTGGATTTAATGAATCAACTGTCATTATTCTACTGATGTCATCACTAGTTATACTTTTATATTTATTATTTAATGGTTTTTGACTGTGTATTCAATGTATATCAGCTTTAATACGCAGCACATGTCAGGGTGTGTGTTTCTGCAAGCTAGAAGCGTGTTAAGACATGGCTGCCCGGTAGATGCTAGAATCAAGTGGGCTAAGGGACCTTTTCCATAAGGGGGAGGAGCTACGCCAGCGGGATAGTTCCTCTACTATCCACGCCACCAACTATTACCTTTAGTAATCAGGTGGCGAGCGGAGCGGAGCGAGCCACCGTGCCCGAAGCGTGGCGAGCGAAGCGAGCCCACGAGGGTACTTTTCGGGTACCCTGTTCGCCCGTAGCTCCTCCCCCTGGTGACGTGTCTCCTCCCCTAGATACGTCAGAAGGTCCCTTCTCCCACTCCGAAATAGAATCAACCATGGCTGCCCATAAGAATTATGGCCACCTAATAAATTTTGGCCCTGCCCTCACCCCCTCCATGGAAGATGACTGAATTTTTTTATATTTCACAATATAGTTGTACATTGATATTCATTTAAGTATTTGGTAATTGAATTATTAATAGGTTTACTTGTGTCCCCCCCAACTTTACAAAACAGATTGACTTGTGCCCCCCACCCCAAAAAAATCTAAATAAAGTCAGCATTTATATGTTATGTAGGATGAACTGAATTATATCCCTTTTACACCGCCAGCATATAACACCAGACCCTCCAACATGACCCGCCCCACTAGGTACAAAATGCTCTGTTTCTGGACTTCCCTCTTAATTTATTATTGCCATACCTGTGAAGAAACAGCTTTCTTATCATTTAACTAGTTCAACACAGGTGATGGCAATAATAAATTAAGAGGGAAGTCCAGAAACAGAGCATTTTGTACCTAGTGGGGCGGGTCATGTTGGAGGGTATGTTACACGGGTTATTGCACATGAACGTGCATAACCTGTGTTATATGCTGGAACTAAGAGTCATGTACAACGGTCTTCTGCAAGCGGCACATCTTCTGAACGATCAGGCCATTCAAGTTCAGTCGGACAATGTAACGACAGTGGCCTACATAAACCGACAAAGCGGAACGAAGAGCATAGCTGCAATGTCAGAGGTAACAAAAATCATCCTCTGGGCGGAAAAGCACGCTGTGTCGCTGTCAGCAATCTTCATTCCCAGAGTGGACAACTGGGAAGCGGACTTCCCCAGCAGACACGATCTCCATCCAGGAGAGTGGGGCCTCCATCCAGAGGTGTTCACGGAGGTGACAAATCTTTGGGAGATTCCACAAATACACATGATGGCCTCCCGCCTCAACAAAAAACTTCAGAGGTATTGCTCGAGGTCAAGAGTCCCGCAGGCAGTGGCGGTGAATGCCCTGGTAACTCCGTGGATGTTCCAGTCGGTGTACGTGTTTCCTCCACTTCCACTAATTCCAAAAGTTCTAAAGCTCTTAAGGAGAACAAGAGTTCATGCAATCCTCATTGCTCCGGACTGGCCAAGAAGGGCTTGGTACGCGGACCTTCTGGATCTACTGCTGGAAGAGCCGAGGCCTCTTCCTCTTCGGGAGGACCTGCTGCAGCAAGGGCTGTTCGCTTATCAAGATTTACCGCGGCTACGTTTGACGGCATGGAGGTTGAACGCCAGATCTTAGCTCGGAAGGGCATTCCGAACAAGGTTATTCCTACCCTGATACAGGCTAGGAAAGGAGTAACGTCTAAACATTACCATTGCATTTGGAAAAAGTTGTATCTTGGTGTGAGTCCAAGAAGTTTCCTACGGTGGAGTTTCAACTGGCACGATTTCTCCTCTTCCTGCAAGCAGGTGTTTATATGGGCCTGCGGTTGGGATCCGTAAAGGTCCAGATTTTGGCCCTGTCCATTTTCTTTCAGAAACAGTTGGCTTCCCTCCCTGAGGTTCAGACTTTTTTGAAAGGGGTTCTGCACATCCAGCCTCCCTTTGTGCCACCTACGGCACCCTGGGATCTTAACATGGTGTTACAGTTCCTCCAATCAGATTGGTTTGAACCTCTAACGGAGGTTGAGGTCAAGTTTCTCACGTGGAAGGCTGTCACTCTGTTGGCCTTAGCTTCTGCTAGACGTTTGTCGGAGTTGGGGGCTTTGTCTTGTAAGAGCCCCTACTTGATCTTCCATGAAGACACGTCAGCAGTTCCTTCCGAAGGTTGTGTCAGCATGTCATATCAACCAACCTATTGTGGTGCCAGTCGCTACTGACTCCTCAATTTCATCAAAGTCCTTGGATGTTGTGAGGGCTTTGAAGATCTATGTGAAGAGGACTGCTCGTCACAGAAAATCGGACTCTTTGTCCTGTGTGATCCCAAGAAACTTGGGTGTCCTGCTTCTAAGCAGACTATCTCTCCCTGGATCAGGTTCACTATCCAGCATGCGTATTCTACAGCAGGATTGCCATGTCCTACATTTGTTAAGGCCCACTCTACTCGTAAGGTGGGTTCTTCCTGGGCGGCTGCCCGGGGTGTCTCGGCTTTACAGCTTTGCTGAGCGGCTACTTGCTCTGGGTCGAACACGTTTGCTAAGTTTTACAAGTTCGATACTTTGGTTTCTGAGGACTTGACGTTTGGTCAATCAGTTCTGCAGAAGCCTCCGCGCTCTCCCTCCCATTCTGGGAGCTTTGGTACATCCCCATGGTACTAATGTGGACCCCAGCATCCTCTAGGATATAAGAGAAAATAGGATTATAATTACCTACCGGTAAATCCTTTTCTCGTAGTCCGTAGAGGATGCTGGGTGCCCGCCCAGCGCTTCGTGATCCTGCAGTGGTTGCTTAGTTCAGTACTGCTTAATTCTTGGTTAAGTACTGTTTTGTTACTTGGTTAAGTGACCTTGGGGGTAATTCCAAATTGATCGCAGCAGGAAATTTTTTAGCAGTTGGGCAAAACCTTGTGCACTGCAGGGGGGGCAGATATAACATTTGCAGAGAGAGTTAGATTTGGGTGTGGTGAGTTCAATCTGCAATCTAAATTGCAGTGTAAAAATAAAGCAGCCAGTATTTACCCTGCACAGAAACAAAATAACCCACCCAAATCTAACTCTCTCTGCAAATGTTATATCTGCCCCCCCTGCAGTGCACATGGTTTTGCCCAACTGCTAAAAAATATCCTGCTGCGATCAATTTGGAATTACCCCCCTTGTTCAGCCGTTGCTGAGTTTTTAAACTGGTTAGCTTGGTTTGCCTTGTATGTGTGAGCGGGTGTGAATCTCGCCACTATCTGTGTAAAATCCTTCTCTTGAAGTTGTCCGTCTCCTCGGGCACAGTTCCTATGCTGAGTCTGGTAGGGGGGGCATAGAGGGAGGAGCCAGCCCACACTCTCAAACTCTTAAAGTGCCAATGGCTCCTAGTGGACCCGTCTATACCCCATGGTACTAATGTGGACCCCAGCATCCTCTACGGACTACGAGAAAAGGATTTAGCGGTAGGTAATTAAAATCCTATTTTTAATTATTATGAACTCCCCTGGGTAACAGAGAAACTACAATTGACTGGCGATGTTGGTGAACACAAAATTAAGTTTATTTCTCTTACGTCCTAGAGGATGCTGGGGACTCCGTAAGGACCATGGGGTATAGACGGGCTCCGCAGGAGACATGGGCACTCTAAGACTTTAGATGGGTCTGAACTGGCTCCTCCCTCTATGCCCCTCCTCCAGACCTCAGTTAGATCCTGTGCCCAGAGGAGACTGGATGCACTACAGGGGAGCTCTACTGAGTTTCTCTGAAAAGACTTTTGTTAGGTTTTTTATTTTCAGGGAGCACTGTTGGCAACAGGCTCCCTGCTTCGTGGGACTGAGGGGAGAGAAGCAGACCCACTTTCCTGGACTGATGGGCTCTGCTTCTTAGGCTACTGGACACCATTAGCTCCAGAGGGTCGGAACACAGGTGTCGTCCTTGCTGTTCGTCCTATAGCCGCGCTGCCGTCCTCCTCACAGAGCCGGAAGATTAAAGCCGGGTAAGTATAGGAAGCAAGAAGACTTCAAAGGCGGCAGAAGACTTTGGATCTTCATGAGGTACCGCGCAGCGCGCCATTGCTCCCACAACGCACACAGGCACAGCAAGGGTGCAGGGCGCAGGGGGGGCGCCCTGGGCAGCAATTTTTACCTCACATAAGACTGGCACACTTATATGGATACTGCAGAGGCAGTATATAATAAATCCCCTGCCAGTATAATAAAAATAGCCGGACCGAAGCCCGCCGTCGATGGGGCAGAGCTTGATCTTCCAGCACTAAACAGCGCCATTTTCTCCACAGCATGCTGCAGAGAAGCTGCTCCCGGACTCTCCCCTGCTGAACAAGTAACAGGGGGCAAAAACGAGGGGGAAGGGCACATTTATTTGGTGCTAATTCTATATATATAAATCGCTGTACAGGCTGGGACTTTGTTTCAGTATCTAGTGGTGCTGGGTGTGTGCTGGCATACTCTCTCTCTCTGTCTCTCCAAAGAGCCTTATTGTGGGTCTGTCCCCATATTCATATATCCCAGTGTGTGTGGGGGTGTCAGTACGTGTGTGTCGACATGTCTGAAGCGGAAGGCTCGTCTAGGGAGGAAGCAGAGCAGATGGTGGTGGTGTCTCCGTCGGCACAGCCGACACCTGATTGGTTGGACAAGACCCTTCAGGGTCCCATAAACGTCCCTTTTCCCAGATAGCAGACACGGATACCGACTCCAGTGTCGACTATGATGATGCAAGGTTGCACCCAAGAGTGGCCAAGAGTATTCAATATATGATTATTGAAATAAAAGATATTTTGCATATCACAGAGGACCCCTCTGTCCCTGACACGAGGGTCTGCATGTTTAAGGAAAAGAAACCTGAGGTAACGTTTCCCCCATCTAATGACTTGAATGCTTTATTTGAAAAGGCTTTGGAAACTCCAGACAAGAGACTGCAGGTTCCCAAGAGAATTATTATGGCGTATCCTTTCCCCTCAAAGGACAGGGTACGGTGGGAATCCTCGCCCACGGTGGACAAGGCCTTGACGCGTTTGTCCAAAAAGGTGGCACTACCGTCCCCGGACACGGCGGCCCTAAAGGATCCTGCGGATCGCAGGCAGGAAACTACCTTAAAATCAATTTATGCGACTACGGGAGCCCTGCTCAGACCTGCAGTAGAGTCGGCATGGGTGGGTAGCGCAGTTGCAGCTTGGGCAGATAACTTGTCATCTGACATTGACACCCTAGATAAAGATAGTATTTTGTTGACCTTAGGTCACATCAAGGACGCAGCGTTATATATGAGAGAGGCTGCGAGAGATATTGGGCTTTTGGGTTCAAGAGCCAATGCCATGGCAGTTTCTGCTAGAAGGTCCCTGTGGACCCGTCAATGGACAGGTGATGCTGACTCAAAGAGACATATGGAGGCTTTGCCTTACAAAGGTGAAGTTTTATTTGGGGAGGGCCTCGCGGACCTGGTTTCCACAGCTACCGCGGGTAAGTCTTCTTTTTTGCCTTACGTTCCCCCACAGCAGAAGAAAACACCTCAATACCAGAAGCAGTCCTTTCGGTCTCATAAGTTCAGAAAGGGGCGTGGCTCTTCCTTCCTCGCCAGAGGTAGAGGTTAGAGGGAAAAGAACACCAGCTACGGCTAGTTCCCAGGAACAAAAATCCTCCCCGACCTCTACAAAATCCACCGCATGACGCTGGGGCTCCGCTGCGGGAGTCCGCACCAGTGGGGGCACGTCTTCGACTCTTCAGCCAAGTCTGGGTTCAGTCGGATTTGGATCATTGGGTGGTCGAAATTGTATCCCAAGGCTACAAGCTGGAGTTCGAAGATGTGCCTCCACACCGATTTTTCAAATCGGCCTTGCCAGCTTCTCCCCAGAGAGGGAAATAGTTTCAGCTGCCATACAAAAGCTGTGTCAACAGCAAGTGATTATCAGGGTTCCCCTAGTGCAACAGGGGAAAGGGTTTTATGCAACCCTATTTGTGGTCCCGAAGCCGGATGGCTCGGTCAGACCAATTCTGAATCTAAAATCCCTAAACCTATATTTCTCTGACGTCCTAGTGGACCATGGGGAATAGTGGCTCCGCAGGAGACTGGGCACAACTAAAGAAAGCTTTAGGACTACCTGGTGTGCACTGGCTCCTCCCTCTATGACCCTCCTCCAGACCTCAGTTAGAATCTTGTGCCCGGCTGAGCTGGATGCACACTAGGGGCTCTCCTGAGCTCCTAGAAAAGAAAGTATATTTTAGGTTTTTTTATTTTCAGTGAGATCTGCTGGCAACAGACTCACTGCTACGAGGGACTAAGGGGAGAAGAAGCGAACCTACCTGCTTGCAGCTAGCTTGGTCTTCTTAGGCTACTGGACACCATTAGCTCCAGAGGGATCGAACACAGGGCCCGACCTCGATCGTCCGGTCCCGGAGCCGCGCCGCCGTCCCCCTTACAGAGCCAGAAGCAAGAAGATGGTCCTGAAAATCGGCGGCAGAAGACTTCGGTCTTCAACAAGGTAGCGCACAGCACTGCAGCTGTGCGCCATTGCTCCTCATGCATACCTCACACTCCGGTCACTGATGGGAGCAGGGCGCTGGGGGGGGGGGCGCCCTGAACAGCAATATTAACACCTTGGCTGGCAAAAAAATCACAATATATAGTCCTAGAAGCTATATATGTGAAAAATACCCCTGCCAGAGATCCATAAAAAAGCGGGAGAAGTCAGCCGAAAAAGGGGCAGGGCTATCTCCCTCAGCACACTGGCGCCATTTTCTCTTCACAGTGCAGCTGGAAGACAGCTCCCCAGGCTCTCCCCTGTAGTTTTCAGGCTCAAAGGGTTAAAAAGAGAGGGGGGGCACTAAATGTAGGCGCAAATCTGTGTATTATAGCAGCTATAAGGGAAAAATCACTGTGGGTAGTGTGAATCCCTGCATTATATAGCGCTCTGGTGTGTGCTGGCATACTCTCTCTCTGTCTCCCCAAAGGACTTTGTGGGGTCCTGTCCTTAGTCAGAGCATTCCATGTGTGTGTGCGGTGTGTCGGTACGGCTGTGTCGACATGGTTGATGAGGAGGCTTATGTGGAGGCGGAGCAGATGCCGATAAATGTGATGTCGCCCCCTGTGGGGCCGACACCAGAGTGGATGGATAGGTGGAAGGTATTAACCGACAGTGTCAACTCCTTACATAAAAGGCTGGATGACGTAACAGCTGTGGGACAGCCGGCTTCTCAGCCCGCGCCTGCCCAGGCGTCTCAAAGGCCATCAGGGGCTCAAAAACGCCCGCTACCTCAGATGGCAGACACAGATGTCGACACGGAGTCTGACTCCAGTGTCGACGAGGTTGAGACATATACACAATCCACTAGGAACATCCGTTGCATGATCTCGGCAATGAAAAATGTGTTACACATTTCTGACATTAACCCAGGTACCAAAAAAAAAAAGGGGTTTTATGTTTGGGGAGAAAAAGCAGCCAGTGTTTTGTTCCCCCATCAGATGCGTGAATGAAGTGTGTGAAGAAGCGTGGGTTCCCCCGATAAGAAACTGGTAATTTCTAAAAAGTTACTGATGGCGTACCCTTTCCCGCCAGAGGATAGGTCACGTTGGGAGATATCCCCTAGGGTGGATAAGGCGCTCACACGTTTGTCAAAAAAGGTGGCACTGCCGTCTTAGGATACGGCCACTTTGAAGGAGCCTGCTGATAAAAAGCAGGAGGCTATCCTGAAGTCTGTATATACACACTCAGGTACTATACTGAGACCTGCAATTGCCTCAGCATGGATAGTGCTGCTGCAGCGTGGTCTATTACCCTGTCAGGACAGGGATACTATTTTGCTAACCATAGAGCATATTAAAGACGTCGTCTTATATATGAGGGATGCACAGAGGGATATTTGCCGGCTGGCATCCAGAATTAATGCAATGTCCATTCTGCCAGGAGGGTATTAGGGACCCGGCAGTGGACAGGCGATGCTGACTTTAGAAGGCACATGAAGATTCTGCCTTATAAGGGTGAGGAATTGTTTGGGGATGGTCTCTGGGACCTCGTATCCACAACAACAGCTGGGAGAAAAAACTTTACCTCAAGTTTCCTCACAGCCTAAGAAAGCACCGTATTATAAGATACAGTCCTTTCGGCTTCAGAAAAGCAAGCGGGTCAAAGGCGCTTCCTTTCTGCACAGAGACAAGGAAAGAGGGAAAAAGCTGCACCAGACAGCCAGTTCCCAGGATCAAAAATCTTCCCCCGCTTCCTCTGAGTCCACCGCATGACGCTGGGGCTCCACAGGTGGAGCCAGGTGCGGTGGGGGCGCGTCTCGGGAACTTCAGCGACCAGTGGGCTCGCTCACAGGTGGATCCCTGTGTTCTGCAAGTAGTATCACAGGGATACAAGCTGGAGTTCGAGGCGACTCCCCCTCGCCGTTACCTCAAATCAGCCTTGCCTGCTGCCCTCGAGGGGAGGTAGTACTGGCGGCAATTCACAAGCTGTACTTCCAGCAGGTGATAATCAAGGTACCCCTCCTTCAACAAGGCCGGGGTTACTATTCCACAATGTTTGTGGTACCGAAACCAGACGGTTCGGTGAGACCCATTCTAAAATTGAAATCCTTGAACACTTATATACGAAGGTTCAAGTTCAAAATGGAATCACTCAGGGCGGTTATTGCAAGCCTGGACGAAGGGGATTACATGGTATCACTGGACATCAAGGATGCTTACCTGCATGTCCCCATTTACCCTCCTCACCAGGAGTACCTCAAAATTGTGGCACAGGACTGTCATTACCAATTCCAGACGTTGCCGTTGGTCTGTCCCCGGCACCGAGGGTATTTACCAAGGTAATGGCCGAAATGATGATACTCCTTCGAAAAAAGGGAGTTATAATTGTCCCGTACTTGGACGATCTCCTTATAAAGGCGAGGTCCAGGGAGCAGTTGTTCGTCGGAGTAGCACTATCTCGGGAAGTGCTACAACAGCACGGCTGGATTCTGAATAGTCCAAAGTCGCAGCTGGTTCCTACGACGCGTCTACTGTTCCTGGGTATGGTTCTGGACACAGAACAGGAAAAAGGGTTTCTCCCGGAGGAGAGGGCCAAGGAGTTGTCATCTCTAGTCAGAGACCTCCTAATACAAATACAGGTGTCGGTGCATCAATGCACGCAAGTCCTGGGAAAGATGGTAACTTCTTACGAAGAAATTCCATTCGGCAGGTTCCATGCAAGGATCTTCCAGTGGGATCTGTTGGACAAGTGGTCCGGGTCGCATCTTCAGATGCATCGGCTGATAACCCTGTCTCCAAGGGCCAGGGTGTTGCTGTTGTGGTGGCTGCAGAGTGCTCATCTTCTAGATGGCCGCAAATTCGGCATACAGGACTGGGTCCTGGTGACCACGGATGCCAGCCTTCGAGGCTGGGGGGCAGTCATACAGGGAAGAAACTTCCAAGGACTATGGTCAAGTCAGGAGACTTCCCTACACATAAATATTCTGGGACTAAGGGCCATTCACAATGCCCTAAGTCAGGCTAGACCCTGCTTCAACACCAGCCGGTGCTGATCCAGTCAGACAACATCACGGCGGTCGCCCATGTAAACCAGCAGGGCGGCACAAGAAGCAGGATGGCGATGGCAGAAGCCACAAGGATTTTCCGATGGGCGGAAAATCATGTGTTAGCACTGTCAGCAGTGTTCATTCCCGGAGTGGACAACTGGGAAGCAGACTTTCTCAGCAGGCACGACCTCCACCCGGGAGAGTGGAGACTTCATCCAGAAGTCTTCAAAATGATTGTACACCATTGGGAAAGGCCACAGGTGGACATGATGGCGTCCCGCCTCAACAAAAAGCTAAAAAGATGTTGCGCCAGGTCAAGGGACCCTCAGGCGATAGCAGTGGGCGCTCTGGTAACACCGTGGGTGTACCAGTCGGTGTATGTGTTCCCTCCTCTGCCTCTCATATCCAAGGTACTGAGAATAATAAGAAGGAGAGGAGTAAGAACTATACTCGTGGTTCCGGATTGGCCAAGAAGAGCTTGGTACCCAGAACTTCAAGAAATGATCTCAGAGGACCCATGGCCTCTGCCGCTCAGACAGGACCTGCTGCAGCAGGGGCCCTGCCTGTTCCAAGACTTACCACGGCTGTGTTTGACGGCATGGCGGTTGAACACCGGATCCTAAAGGAAAAAGGCATTCCGGAGGAAGTCATTCCTACGCTGATTAAGGCTAGGAAAGATGTGATCGCAAAATATTATCACCGCATATGGCGAAAATATGTTGCTTGGTGTGAGGCCAGGAAGGCCCCAACGGAGGAATTTCAACTGGGTCGATTTCTGCGCTTCCTACAGTCAGGAGTGACTATGGGCCTGAAATTGGGTTCCATTAAGGTCCAGATTTCGGCTCTGTACATTTTGTTCCAAAAAGAACTGGCTTCATTGCCTGAAGTTCAGACTTTTGTTAAGGGAGTGCTGCATATTCAGCCCCCGTTTGTGCCTCTAGTGGCACCGTGGGATCTCAACGTGGTGTTGGATTTCCTGAAGTCGCATTGGGTTGAGCCACTTAAATCCGTAGAGCTAAAATACCTCACGTGGAAAGTGGTCATGCTGTTGGCCTTGGCGTCGGCCAGGCGTGTATCAGCATTGGCGGCTTTGTCATGCAAAAGCCCTTATCTGATTTTCATATGGATAGGGCGGAATTGAGGACTCGTTCCCAATTCCTTCCTAAGGTGGTATCAGCTTTTCATGTGAACCAACCTATTGTGGTGCCTGCGGCTACGTGGGACTTGGAGGACTCCAAGTTACTGGACGTAGTCAGGGCCCTGAAAATATATGGTTCCAGGACGGCTGGAGTCAGGAAAACTGACTCGCTATTTATCCTGTATGCACCCAACAAGCTGGGTGCTCCTGCTTCTAAGCAGACTATTGCTCGCTGGATCTGTAGCACGATTCAACTTGCACATTCTGCGGCTGGACTGCCACACCCTAAATCTGTAAAAGCCCATTCCACGAGGAAAGTGGGCTCTTCTTTGGCGGCTGCCCGAGGGGTCTCGGCTTTACAACTTTGCCGAGCTGTTACTTGGTCGGGTTCAAACATTTTTGCAAGAGTCTACAAGTTTGATACCCTGGCTGAGGAGGACCTTGAGTTTGCTCATTCGGTGCTGCAGAGTCATCCGCACTCTCCCGCCCGTTTGGGAGCTTTGGTATAATCCCCATGGTCCTTACGGAGTTCCCAGCATCCACTAGGACGTTAGAGAAAATAAGATTTTACTCACCGGTAAATCTATTTCTCGTAGTCCGTAGTGGATGCTGGGCGCCCATCCCAAGTGCGGATTGTCTGCAATACTTGTATATAGTTATTGCCTAACCAAAGGGTTATTGTTATGAGCCATCTGTTAGTGAGGCTCAGTTATATTTCATACTGTTAACTGGGTATAATATCACGAGTTATACGGTGTGATTGGTGTGGCTGGTATGAGTCTTACCCGGGATTCCAAATCCTTTCCTTGTTGTGTCAGCTCTTCCGGGCACAGTATCCTAACTGAGGTCTGGAGGAGGGTCATAGAGGGAGGAGCCAGTGCACACCAGGTAGTCCTAAAGCTTTCTTTAGTTGTGCCCAGTCTCCTGCGGAGCCGCTATTCCCCATGGTCCTTACGGAGTTCCCAGCATCCACTACGGACTACGAGAAATAGATTTACCGGTGAGTAAAATCTTATTTTGAAGAGGTTCAAATTCAAGATGGAATCTCTCCGGGCAGTGATCTCCAGCCTGGAAGGGGGGGATTTTATGGTGTCACTAGACATAAAGGATGCATACCTTCATGTCCCCATATATCCTCCTCATCAGGCGTACCTGAGATTCGCTGTACAGGATTGTCATTACCAGTTTCAGATGTTGCCGTTTGGGCTTTCCACGGCCCCGAGAATTTTCACCAAGGTAATGGCGGAAATGATGGTGCTCCTACGCAAGCAGGGGGTCACAATTATCCCATACTTAGACGATCTCCTGATAAAGGCAAGATCAAGAGATCAATGACTAAAAAGTGTGTCTCTCTCCCTGAGAGTATTACAACAACACGGCTGGATACTAAATCTACCAAAGTCGCAGTTGGTTCCGACAACTCGGCTGTCATTTTTGGGCATGATTCTGAACACGGAAAAAAAGAGGGTTTTTCTCCCCATGGAAAAAGCCCAGGAACTCCAGAACATGGTCAAGGACCTGCTGAAACCAAAAAGAGTGTCAGTTCATCAATGCACTCGAGAATTGGGAAAGATGGTGGCGGCTTACGAGGCCATTCCGTTCGGCAGGTTCCATGCGAGAACTTTTCAGTGGGACCTTCTGGACAAGTGGTCAGGGTCCCATCTACAGATGCATCGGAGGATAAGCCTGTCCCCCAGGGCTAGGGTCTCTCTCCTGTGGTGGCTCCAGAGTGCTCACCTTCTAGAGGGTCGCAGGTTCGGCATTCAAGATTGGGTTAGTGTGACCACGGACGCGAGCCGCCGAGGATGGGGAGCAGTCACCCAAGGAAAAAATTTTCAGGGAATATGGTCAAGCCAGGAGGCTTGTCTACACATCAATGTGCTGGAATTAAGGGCCATATACAACGGCCTGCAACAGGCGGAGAATCTACTTCGCAACCTACCCGTTCTGATCCAGTCAGACAACGTCACAGCCGTGGCGCGCGTAAACCGCCAGGGCGGGACAAGGAGCAGAGCAGCAATGGCAGAAGCCACCAGGATTCTTCGCTGGGCGGAAAATCATGTAAGCGCTCTGTCAGCGGTCTTCATTCCGGGAGTAGACAACTGGGAGGCAGACTTCCTCAGCAGGCACGATCTCCATCCAGTAGAGTGTGGACTTCATCAAGAGGTCTTTGCAGAGGTAACAAGTTGTTGGGGACTTCCTCAAATAGACATGATGGCGTCACGCCTCAACAGAAAGCTTCGGACGTATTGTTCCAGGTCGAGGGACCCTCAGGCAGTGGCGGTGGACGCCCTGGTGACACCGTGGGTGTTTCAGTCGGTCTATGTGTTCCCTCCGCTTCCACTTATCTCAAAAATATTGAGAATCATAAGACGAACAAAAGTGCAGACAATACTCATTGTCCCAGATTGGCCTCGAAGGGCCTGGTATTCAAATCTTCAGGAAATGATCACAGAAGATCCGTGGCCTCTTCCTCCCAGGGAGGACCTGTTGCAACAGGGGCCCTGTGTGTTCCAAGACTTGCCGCGGTTACGTTTGACGGCATGGCGGTTGAACACCAAATCCTAGCTAGGAAAGGTATTCCGGGGGAAGTCATCCCTACTCTAATCAAAGCTAGGAAGGAGGTAACGGCGAAGCACTATCACCGTAACTGGAGGAAATATGTATCTTGGTGTGAAGCCAAGAATGCTCCTACGGAAGATTTTCAGCTGGGTCGTTTTCTCCATTTTCTACAGACAGGAGTGGATATGGGCCTAAAGTTAGGCTCCATTAAGGTGCAGATTTCGGCCTTATCTATATTCTTTCAGAAGGAATTGGCTTCTCTCCCAGAAGTCCAGACTTTTGTAAAGGGAGTGCTGCACATCCAACCTCCTTTTGTGCCCCCAGTGGTTTGAACCTCTTCAAACAGTTGAATTAAAATTTCTCACTTGGAAAGTGGTCATGTTGTTGGCCTTGGCATCTGCGAGGCGGGTGTCCGAATTGGCGGCTTTGTCTCACAAGAGCCCCTATCTAATTTTCCATGTGGATCGAGCAGAGTTGAGGACTCGCCCTCAATTTCTGCCTAAAGTGGTTTCGTCGTTTCATATGAACCAACCTATTGTGGTGCATGTGGCTATGGGTGACGTGGAGGATTCCAACTCCCTTGATGTAGTCAGGGCCTTAAAAATTTATGTAGCCAGGACGGCTCGGGTTAGGAAAACAGAGGCACTGTTTGTCCTGTATGCAGCCAACAAGGTTGGCGCTCCTGCTTCTAAGCAGACTATTGCTCGCTGGATCTGTAACACGATTCAGCAGGCTCATTCTACGGCTGGATTGCTGTTACCAAATTCGGTAAAGGCCCATTCCACTAGGAAGGTGGGCTCTTCTTGGGCGGCTGCCCGAGGCGTCTCGGCATTACAGCTTTGCCGAGCAGCTACTTGGTCGGGTTCAAACACTTTTGCAAAATTCTACAAGTTTGATACCCTGGCTGATGAGGACCTCATGTTTGCTCAATTGGTGCTGCAGAGTCATCCGCACTCTCCCGCCCTGTCTGGAGCTTTGGTATAAACCCCATGGTCCTTACGGAGTCCCCAGCATCCTCTAGGACGTAAGAGAAAATAAAATTTTAAACCTACCGGTAAATCTTTTTCTCCTAGTCCGTAGAGGATGCTGGGCGCCCGTCCCAGTGCGGACAAATTCTGCAAGGCTTGTATATAGTTGTTGCTTACATAAGGGTTATGTTACAGTTGAGATCAGTCTCTGGCTGATGCTGTTTTGTTCATACTGTTAACTGGTTTAGTATATACCATGTTGTACGGTCTGTATGGTGTGGGCTGGTATGTATCTCGCCCTTAGATTAACAAAAATCCTTTCCTCGTACTGTCCGTCTCCTCTGGGCACAGTTCTATAACTGAGGTCTGGAGGAGGGGCATAGAGGGAGGAACCAGTTCACACCCATCTAAAGTCTTAGAGTGCCCATGTCTCCTGCGGAGCCTGTCTATACCCCATGGTCCTTACGGAGTCCCCAGCATCCTCTACGGACTAGGAGAAAAAGATTTACTGGTAGGTTTAAAATCTTATTTACAGGTACTCACAAGAAACGGGTGTGCGCATAAACCAGTGATTTGAAATAATGCTTGATAAACAGATGGTCACAGGAGCAAGGATACTTGAAATGCAGATGCTGATAACGTAAATGAATAAGGCAGGTAACTGGTATGAATTATAAATCAAACTAAAGTCCAGAATTACAGCAGAATGCAAACAAGCTTGTAAGTGCAGGGATGACACATACTGATAAACAAGAGTCCTGATGTGAATGAAGAGCAAACTAATGTCCAGAAATAATAACAGAGGGATAACCTGAACTGGTGAAGAAGTTCTTTAAGAGTTGCAGACCTGTAGCTGATACTGGAGTCCAAAAGAATCACAAAATACAGGAATTAGACTGGAGACATGAAAATGGCATCCACAGGACTAACGGTTCCGGTATGAATGGTCGACCATGTTATGGTCGACAGTCATTAGGTCGACCACTATTTGTCGACAGGGACAAATGGTCGACACATGAAAAGGTCGACATGAGGGGGGTTTTTTTACCTTTTTTTTGTATTGTTTTCTGTGTAAAGTGATGGGGAACCCCAATTAGTGCACAGTGTCCCCTCGCATGGCTCGCTTCGCTCGCCATGCTTCGGGAAAGGTGCCTCGCTCCGCTGCCACTGCGCTCGGCACAGGTTACTGTTCCCAATCGTAGTCCACGTGGATCGTAAAGTATGGAAAAGTTCCACATAAGAAATTTTTTTTGAAAAACTCATGTTGACCTTTTCATGTGTCAACCTTTCATGTGTCGACTTTTTTCATGTGTCCATGTCAATGTCGACCAATAGTGATCGACCTAATGACTGTTGACCATAACATGGTCGACCATCCAAACTGATACCAGGACTAACACAGGCATCCAGATTTCAGGCAGACAACATTAATGACTCAGCACTGAATGCTGGGACCAGGGGGATTAAATAGGCCAGGAACCAGGTGTTTTCAATGCTGGTAATTAAATACCTGATACCTGACCACAATTCCAAGACAGAACTGCAGCGTCTAAAGCCGTGTACACACAGCGTGATGCGCTGTATACCTGACACTGACTATTCGACGGGGCCGGCTGATATAGTCAATGTTGGCCTGCCTGCGCAGTCTTTTTCTTGTGATGCCGATCCCGCGGGACAGCACATCGGCATTGCAAGGTGTGTACACACGGTGCAATATGCACTAACTTTCCTTACGAATCTGACTATATAGTCAAAATCGTAAGGAACGTTAAGTGCATATCACACTGTGTGTACACATCTTTAGACAGAATCCAGAACTGCTGCACACAAATAAGCTCCTTGGTGACCCGTAGTGGTAGGGGAACATACTGCTGGGGAACAAAGCAAAATAACAGACAGAACTATAACATTGATGTAACTCATTTTTATGAATGTTCTTATAACTTAACTGTGGCCCCTTCCCCTCTCTTTCTGTAGTTAAAACTAAGCAATAATAATTATATAGATGAGCTGCAATTGCCTTGTTTCCTTCGGCCAGTTCCACAAGTCTTATTATCTGCTTTTCTCCTTTCATTTATATATCTATAAAAAGTTTTGCCCCCCTTTATGTACTGACTGGGCCATTTTCTCCTCAGCTTGTGCCTTTGCATGTCTGATTACCTTCTTTAGCCTTCTTCCATCTGACATTATACTCCTTTGTCCTCATTATTTTGAGTCTGCTCATACTTCCAAAGGTCTGTTTCACACGCAGCGTTTTTGGCCGGATGGCAAAAAGCCGGACAAACTTGGTCCGGCTTTTTGTCATCCAGCAGAGTCTTTCACACACAATGGCTTTGAGCCGTGTGTAATGCTGTGCGCATGTGCAGCAGCAGACACGGCTTGAAAAAAACCCGTTGTGTCTGAAAGCTCCCATTCACACACACGGTTCACTGCATACAAGGACGGCACGACCCCGGCACGGCAGCCAGACTTTTCAGTGGATATTTCCGGCTGCAACCCGGCAGCCGTGCCGTGCCGTGCCGTGTGAAAGCCCCCTACACTTTACATTATTAATTACAATACCGGCACGGGAAAAAACTATCCGGCTTTTTCCCGGCCGGCATAAGCCACCGCGTGTGTAGTAGCCCTAAAGGCCATCTTTTTTGCTTTTACACTAGTTGATACCTCTTTTGTAAACAACACTGTCCTCCTTTTCCTTGTGCTTTTCCTAACCCTTTCCTATTGCTCTTTTTAATTTTTCCCACCTCTCCCTCACTCTTTCCAAGTAACTCCAATATGCCAAGACTCTGTGTTAGCCACAATAACCAAATCATTCCTTGTCACTATTTCAATTAGTTCTGGAATTTTATCACCCAAGCTCCTAGAATTTGCACATATACAGTAGCTCTAAAAGTTTTGTTTGTGCGTCTCCTATTCTAACCAATATTAAGACACTTAGGTCAGTACATAAGACAATGTTATTTATAGTTAGCAATTACCTGGTCTCATAGTAACATAGTTTCTGAGGTTAAAAAAAGACAATTTGTCCAATCGAGTTCAACCTGTTAGTGATCTCCTACACTGAAATATTTTTAAGACTTAATTTCTCTGACGTCCTAGTGGATGCTGGGGACTCCGTAAGGACCATGGGGAATAGACGGCTCCGCAGGAGACTGGGCACATCTAAAGAAAGATTTAGGACTATCTGGTGTGCACTGGCTCCTCCCCATATGACCCTCCTCCAAGCCTCAGTTAGATTTCTGTGCCCGGCTGAGCTGGATGCACACTAGGGGCTCTACTGAGCTCCTAGAAGAAAGTATAGTTTAGGTTTTTTATTTTCAGTGAGACCTGCTGGCAACAGGCTCACTGCAACGAGGGACTAAGGGGAGAAGAAGCGAACCTACCTAAGTGGTGGTAGCTTGGGCTTCTTAGGCTACTGGACACCATTAGCTCCAGAGGGATCGAACACAGCACCCGACCTCGTCGTCCGTTCCCGGAGCCGCGCCGCCGTCCCCCTTACAGAGCCAGAAACAAGAAGGTGGTCCGGAAAATCGGCGGCTGAAGACTTCTGTCTTCTCCAAGGTAGCGCACAGCACTGCAGCTGTGCGCCATTGCTCCTCATGCACACCACACACTGCGGTCACTGATGGGTGCAGGGCGCTGGGGGGGGGCGCCCTGAGCAGCAATAATAACACCTTGGCTGGCAAAACTAACACCATATATAGCCCCAGAGGCTGTATAGGTGTATATTAACCCCTGCCAGAAACGATAAAATAGCGTGAGAAAGCCCGCCGAAAAAGGGGCGGAGCCAACTCCCTCAGCACACTGGCGCCATTATTCCCTCACAGCTTCGCTGGAAGGAAGCTCCCTGGCTCTCCCCTGCAGTCCTGCACTACAGAAAGGGTAAAAAAGAGAGGGGGGGCACAATTTAGGCGCAGTATATATATATTATAGGCAGCTATAGGGGAAAGCACTCTGTATAGTGATATCCCTGTGTTATATAGCGCCCTGGTGTGTGCTGGCATACTCTCCCTCTGTCTCCCCAAAGGGCTTTGTGGGGTCCTGTCCTCTGTAAGAGCATTCCCTGTGTGTCTGCTGTGTGTTGGTACTGTTGTGTCGACATGTATGATGAGGATAATGATGTGGAGGCGGAGCAAATGCCTGTGAATGTGATGTCACCCCCTGCGGGGTCGACACCAGTGTGGATGGACTTATGGAAGGAATTACGTGACAGTGTCAGCTCCTTACATAAAAGGTTTGACGACATAGGACAGCCGGCTACTCAGCTTGTGCCTGTCCAAGCGTCTCAAATGTCATCAGGGGCTATAAAACGCCCGCTACCTCAGATGACAGATACAGATGTCGACACGGATACCGACTCCAGTGTCGACGATGATGAGACGAGTGTACCCTCCAATAGATCCACCCGTTATATGATTGAGGCTATGAAAAATGTATTACACATATCTGATGATACCCCAGGTACCACAAAAAAGGGTATTATGTTTGGTGAGAAAAAACTACCAGTAGTTTTTCCTGCATCTGACGAATTAAATGAGGTGTGTGAGGAAGCGTGGACTTCCCCAGATAAGAAATTGATCATTTCTAAACGGTTAATGGCTGCGTACCCTTTCCCGCCAGAGGATAGGTCACGCTGGGAAACACCCCCTAGGGTAGATAAAGCGCTGACACGCTTCTCAAAGAAGGTGACACTACCGTCTCCGGATACGGCCGCCCTAAAAGAACCTGCTGATAGAAAGCTGGAAAGTACCCTAAAAGCTATATACACACACACTGGCATTATATTGAGACCCGCTATTGCATCAGCTTGGATGTGCTGTGCTGCTGTTGCGTGGTCAGACTCCCTGTCGGAAAACATTGATACCATGGATAGGGACAATAGTTTGCTAACGATTGACCATATAAAAGACGCGGTCTTATACATGCGTGATGCACAGAGGGATATTTGCCGGCTGGCATCAAAAATAAGCGCTATGTCCATTGCCGCCAGACGGGGGTTATGGACTAGGCAATGGTCAGGTGATGCCGACTCCAAGCGGCACATGGAAGTTTTACCCTATAAAGGGGGGAACTTTTTGGGGAAGGTCTTTCAGACCTCGTTTCCACAGCTACTGCTGGGAAATCGACTTTTTTGCCACAGGCTACCCCACAGCAAAAGAAAGCACCGTATTATCAGGTACAGTCCTTTCGGCCCCAGAAAAATAAGCGGGCTAGAGGCTCATCCTTTCTGCCGAGGGGCAGAGGAAGGGGGAAAAAGCTGCAGCACACAGCTAGTTCCCAGGAGCAGAAGTCCTCCCCTGCGTCCGGTAAGTCCACAGCATGACGCTGGGGCTGCTCAGGCGGAATCGGGAACGGTGGGGGCACGTCTCAGGTTTTTCAGCACACAGTGGGCTCTCTCACAAGTGATTCCCTGGGTCCTTCAAGTAGTATCTCAGGGGTACAGGCTGGAATTCGAGACGTCTCCCCCCCGCCGTTTCCTAAAATCTGCCTTGCCGGCAACTCCCTCTGCCAGGGAGGCAGTGTTGGTGGCTATTCAAAAACTGTATTCACAGAAAGTGATCGTCAAGGTACCCCTCCTTCAGCAAGGAAAGGGTTACTACTCCACAATGTTTGTGGTACCGAAACCGGACGGTTCGGTGAGACCCATATTAAATTTAAAAGCCTTGAACACTTATATCAAAAGGTTCAAGTTCAAGATGGAATCGCTCAGGGCGGTTATTGCGAGCCTGGAGGAGGGGGATTACATGGTATCCCTGGACATCAAGGATGTGTACCTGCATGTCCCCATTTACCCTCCGCACCAGGAGTACCTCAGATTTGTAGTACAGGACTGTCACTATCAGTTCCAGACGCTGCCGTTTGGGTTATCCACGGCACCGAGGGTCTTTACCAAGGTAATGGCCGAAATGATGATACTCCTTCGCAAGAAGGGAGTTTTAATTATCCCGTACTTGGACGATCTCCTGATAAAGGCGAGGTCCAAAGAACAGTTGATAATGGGGGTGGCACTTTCTCAGGAAGTGCTACAACAGCACGGCTGGATTCTGAACACTCCAAAGTCACAGCTGGTCCCGACGACACGTCTTCTGTTCCTGGGAATGATTCTGGACACAGACCAGAAAAGAGTGTTTCTTCCACTGGAAAAAGCCGAGGAATTGTCATCTCTGGTCAGAGACATCCTAAAACCAGGAAAAGTGTCGGTACATCAATGCACACGAGTCCTGGGAAAAATGGTAGCTTCGTACGAAGCAATTCCATTCGGAAGGTTCCACGCAAGGATGTTCCAGTGGGACCTGTTGGACAAATGGTCCGGGTCCCATCTCCAGATGCAACAGCGGATAACCCTATCGGCCAGAACCAGGGTGTCGCTGCTGTGGTGGCTGCAGAGGGCTCATCTACTAGAGGGCCGCAGATTCGGAATACAGGACTGGGTCCTGGTGACCACGGATGCCAGCCTTCGGGGCTGGGGGGCAGTCACAAAGGGAAGAAATTTCCAAGGACTGTGGTCAAATCAGGAGATTTCTCTTCACATAAATATCCTGGAGCTAAGGGCCATTTACAATGCCCTAAGCCAGGCAAGACCCCTGCTTCAAAACCAGCCGGTACTGATCCAGTCAGACAACATCACGGCGGTCGCCCATGTAAACAGACAGGGCGGCACGAGAAGCAGGATGGCGATGGCAGAAGCCACAAGGATTCTCAGATGGGCAGAGAATCATGTGTTAGCACTGACGGCAGTGTTCATTCCGGGAGTGGACAACTGGGAAGCAGACTTCCTTAGCAGGCACGACCTCCACCCGGGAGAATGGGGACTTCATCCAGAAGTCTTCCAAATGCTGGTCAACCGGTGGGAAAAACCACAGGTAGACATGATGGCGTCCCGCCTCAACAAGAAGTTGAAAAGATATTGCGCCCGGTCAAGAGACCCTCAGGCGATAGCGGTGGACGCTCTAGTGACACCATGGATGTACCAGTCGGTTTATGTGTTTCCTCCTCTACCTCTCATACCCAAGGTACTGAGAATAATAAGAAGGCGAGGAGTGAAAACCATACTCGTGGTTCCTGATTGGCCAAGAAGAGCTTGGTACCCGGAACTTCAAGAGATGCTTACAGAGGACCCTTGGCCTCTGCCGCTCAGACAAGACCTGCTGCAGCAGGGACCCTGTCTGTTCCAAGACTTACCGCGGCTGCGTTTGACGGCATGGCGGTTGAACACCGGATCCTGAAGGAAAAGGGTATTCCGGAGGAAGTCATCCCTACCCTGATCAAAGCCAGGAAGGATGTCACCGCAAGACATTATCACTGCATTTGGCGAAAATATGTTGCTTGGTGTGAGGCCATGAAGGCCCCGACGGAGGAATTTCAACTGGGTCGATTCCTGCACTTCCTGCAAGCAGGGGTGACGTTGGGCCTCAAATTGGGGTCCATAAAGGTCCAGATTTCGGCTCTGTCGATTTTCTTCCAAAAAGAACTGGCTTCACTGCCCGAAGTTCAGACTTTTGTCAAAGGAGTACTGCATATTCAGCCTCCTTTTGTGCCCCCAGTGGCACCTTGGGATCTCAATGTGGTTTTGGCATTCCTGAAATCACATTGGTTCGAACCACTTAAGACTGTGGATTTAAAATATCTCATGTGGAAAGTGGTCATGCTGTTGGCCTTGGCGTCGGCCAGGCGGGTTTCAGAATTGGCGGCTTTGTCTTGTAAAAGCCCTTATCTGATTTTCCATATGGATAGGGCAGAATTGAGGACTCGTCCTCAGTTTCTCCCAAAGGTGGTCTCAGCTTTTCACTTGAACCAACCTATTGTGGTGCCTGCGGCTACTAGGGACTTGGAGGATTCCAAGTTGCTGGACGTAGTCAGGGCCCTAAAAAATTTATATTTCCAGGACGGCTGGAGTCAGAAAGACTGACTCGCTGTTTATTCTGTATGCACCCACCAAGCTGGGTGCTCCTGCTTCTAAGCAGTCTATTGCGCGCTGGATTTGTAGCACTATTCAGCTGGCGCATTCTGTGGTAGGCTTACCGCAGCCTAAATCTGTAAAAGCCCATTCCACACGGAAGGTGGGCTCATCTTGGGCGGCTGCCCGAGGGGTCTCGGCTTTACAACTTTGCCGAGCAGCTACTTGGTCGGGGGCAAACACGTTTGCAAAATTCTACAAATTTGATACCCTGGCTGAGGAGGACCTGGAATTCTCTCATTCGGTGCTGCAGAGTCATCCGCACTCTCCCGCCCGTTTGGGAGCTTTGGTATAATCCCCATGGTCCTTACGGAGTCCCCAGCATCCACTAGGACGTCAGAGAAAATAAGAATTTACTCACCGGTAATTCTATTTCTCGTAGTCCGTAGTGGATGCTGGGCGCCCATCCCAAGTGCGGATTGTCTGCAATACCTGTACATAGTTATTGTTACAAAAATCGGGTTTTGTTGTGAGCCATCTCTTCAGAGGCTCCATTTGTTATCACACTGTTAACCGGGGTTCCTATCACGTGTTATATGGTGTGATTGGTGTGGCTGGTATGAGTCTTACCCGGGATTCAAAAATCCTTCCTTATTGTGTCAGCTCTTCCGGGCACAGTTCCTAACTGAGGCTTGGAGGAGGGTCATAGGGGGAGGAGCCAGTGCACACCAGATAGTCCTAAATCTTTCTTTAGATGTGCCCAGTCTCCTGCGGAGCCGTCTATTCCCCATGGTCCTTACGGAGTCCCCAGCATCCACTACGGACTACGAGAAATAGAATTACCGGTGAGTAAATTCTTATTTTTACCTATGGTGAATGTTTAGCCGTATTCTAACTTACTCTGTTTTTTGTTTTTTTATTACTATAGTACATGATTTACCCACCATAACCCTGTATATCCTTATCCATTAGGAATTTATCTAGCCCATTCTTAAAAGTAATGACCGAGTCCGCCATTACTACTCTCTCAGGCAGGGAATTCCAAATACGTATTCCTTTTCGTCTCTGTGTGCAAAATCTCCTTCTCAAACCGAAGCGGGTGTCCATGTGTCCTTTTTGATCATCTTTCCAAAAACAAATCCCCTGTTAGCTCTGTATATTGATCCCTTATATATTTGTAAATGTTAATCATGTCCCCTCATAATCTCATTTTTTCCAGTGTAAACATGCCTAGCCTAGCAAGCTTTTCCTCATATTCTAGCGTGTCCATCCCCTTAATGAATTTGGTTGCCCGTCTCTGAACCATTTCTAGTTTCAGGATATCCATTTTGTAGTATAGTGCCCATACTTGTGCACAGTATTCGAGATGTGGCCTCACTAGTGATTTATATAATGGGAGTATAACACACTCATCCCTTGCATCAATTTTTACTTTGGGTACTACTGTTAAGTTTGTTATCTATGTGAACACCTAAATCTATTCGAGTACAGAATCCCCTAGTTTCTCCCCATTTAGTATGTAGGTAGTGTTCTTGTTCTTGCTATCGAAGTGTATTACCTTACATTTGTCTATATTGAACCTCATTCTCCATTTTAAAGGCCATGCTTTCAGTTTAAATAAGTCGTTCTGAAGAGACTCAGCATGCTCCACCGAATTTATAACCACAGTTTGGTATCATCTGCAAAAATTTACACTGTGCTCTCTAGACCTACTTCTAGATGATTTATTAAAATGGTGAACAATAGTGGTCCAAGTACAGACCCCTGTGGCACACCACTGAGTACCTCAGTCCATTTAGAAAAAGTTCCATTTACCACTACTCGCTGCTCCCTTTTATCCAACCAGTTACCCAAGTGCATAATGTGCTCCCTAACCCAAGTTCTCTTAACTTGTAGATAAGTCTCATGTGAGGTACTGTATCGAAAGCTTTTAGCTTTAGCTAATGACTACATCCACCTCTTTACCCTGATCTAGGTTTGCACTAACTGTTTCATAAAAGCCTATTAAGTAAGTTTGACATGATCTATCCTTCACAAATCCATGTTGGTTCCTATTAATAACCTTATTGGTTTCAAGGAACTCCTGTATTCTATCACTTAAAATTCCTTCCAGTACTTTCCCCACTATAGATGTAAGACTTACTAGTCTATAATTACTCGGTTCATATTTACTACCCTTTTTAAATATTGGTACTACTTACGCTATACGCCAGTCTTTGGGAACCATGCCTGATGTAAGCGAGTCAATGAAAATCAAATATAGGGGTCTTGCTAATTCAGAGTGTAGCTCCATGAGAACCCTTGGGTGAATTCTGTCGGGACCAGGTGACTTATTAATCTTAATTTTTTTTTAAACGGTCACATACTACTTCCTCACTTAAATAAGCACTTAGCAGTGGGACATTCTCATTGGTGAGGTTATACGTCAATCCCGCCATCTGGTCCTCTCTTCTGAATACTGACTAGAAAAATTTGTTTAATTTTTCCGCTATGTCATTGTAATCTTTGATTAAGATGCCCAACTTGCCTTTTAAAGGGCCTATACTCTCTTTCTTTCTTTCTTTCTTTCTTTCTTTCTTTCTTTTTTTGCTGTTGATGTATTTAAAAAACTTTTTGGGGTTTGATTTACTTTCCTTTGCCATTAGCTTTTCCGTTTCTATTTTCTCTGACGTCCTAGTGGATGCTGGGAACTCCGTAAGGACCATGGGGAATAGCGGCTCCGCAGGAGACTGGGCACAAAAGTAAAGCTTTAGGACTACCTGGTGTGCACTGGCTCCTCCCCCTATGACCCTCCTCCAAGCCTCAGTTAGATTTTTGTGCCCGGCCGAGAAGGGTGCACACTAGGGGCTCTCCTGAGCTTCTTAGTGAAAGTTTAGTTTTAGGTTTTTTATTTTCAGTGAGACCTGCTGGCAACAGGCTCACTGCATCGAGGGACTAAGGGGAGAAGAAGCGAACTCACCTGCGTGCAGAGTGGATTGGGCTTCTTAGGCTACTGGACACCATTAGCTCCAGAGGGACCGAACACAGGCCCAGCCTCGGAGCTCGGTCCCAGAGCCGCGCCGCCGGCCCCCTTACAGAGCCAGAAGCAAGAAGAGGTCCGGAAAAATCGTCGGCAGAAGACATCAGTCTTCAACAAGGTAGCGCACAGCACTGCAGCTGTGCGCCATTGTTACTCAGGCACACTTCGGTCACTGAGGGTGCAGGGCGCTAGGGGGGGGCGCCCTGAGCAGCAATGTAAACACCTTGGCTGGCATAAATACACCACATATAACCCCCAGGGCTATATGGATGTATTTTAACCCCTGCCAGATTCCACAGAAAAACGGGAGAAAAGGCCGCCGAGAAGGGGCGGAGCCTATCTCCTCAGCACACTGGCGCCATTTTCTCTCACAGCTCCGTTGGAGAGAAGCTCCCTGGCTCTCCCCTGCAGTTACTACACTACAGAAAGGGGTTAAAAAAGAGAGGGGGGCACTAATTAGGCGCAGTATAACAATACAGCAGCTATAAGGGGAAAAACACTTATATAAGGTTATCCCTGTATATATGTAGCACTCTGGTGTGTGCTGGCATACTCTCCCTCTGTCTCCCCAAAGGGCTAGTGGGGTCCTGTCCTCTATCAGAGCATTCCCTGTGTGTGTGCTGTGTGTCGGTACGTTGTCTCGACATGTATGAGGAGGAAAATGAGGTGGAGGAGGAGCAATTGCCTGTAACAGAGATGTCACCCCCTAGGGAGTCGACACCTGAGTTGATGAATGTGACAGTGTCAGCTCTTTACAAAAGATTGATGACATGAGACAGCCGGCGACACAGCCTGTGCCTGTCCAGGTGTCTCAAAAGCCATCAGGGGCTCTAAAACGCCCGTTACCACAGATGGCAGATACAGACGCCGACACGGATACTGACTCCAGTGTCGACGATTAAGAGACGAATGTGACTTCCAGTAGGGCCACACGTTACATGATTGAGGCTATGGAAAATGTTTTTACACATTTCTGATAATACCAGTACCACTAAAAAGGGTATTATGTTGGGTGAGAAAAAACTGCCTGTAGTTTTTCCTGCATCTGAGGAATTAAATGAAGTGTGTGATGATGCATGGGTTTCCCCCGATAAAAACTGTTAATTCCTAAAAAGTTATTAGCATCATACCCCTTGCCGCCAGAGGATAGGGCACGTTGGGAAACACCCCCTAGGGTGAATAAAGCGCTCACACGCTTGTCTAAACAGGTGGCACTACCGTCCCCGGATACGGCCGCCCTTAAGGAACCTGCTGACAGAAAGCAGTAAAATATCCTAAAATGTATATACACTCACACGGGTGTGATACTGCGACCAGCAATCGCCTCAGCCTGGATGTGCAGTGCTGGGGTGGCTTGGTCGGATTCCCTGACTGACAATATTGATACCCTAGATAGGGACAGTATATTACTGACTATAGAGCATTTAAAAGATGCATTTCTATATATGCGTGATGCACAGAGGGATATTTGCCGACTGGCATCAAGAGTAAGTGCGCTGTCCATTTCTGCCAGAAGAGGGTTATGGACAAGACAGTGGTCAGGTGATGCTGATTCCAAAAGGCATATGGAAGTATCGCCTTATAAAAGGGAGGAGTTATTTGGGGTAGGTCTAACAGACCTGGTGGCCACGGCAACGGCTGGGAAATCCACAATTTTACCCCAGGTAGCCTCTCAACATAAGAAGACGCCGTATTATCAGGCGCAGTCCTTTGGGCCCCATAAGAGCAAGCGGGCAAAAGGCTCCTCATTTCTGCCCCGTGGCAGAGGGAGTGGAAAAAGGCTGCAGCAAACAGCCAGTTCCCAGGAACAGAAGCCCTCTCCCGTTTTCTGCCAAGTCCTCAGCATGACGCTGGGGCTTTACAAGCGGACTCAGGCACGGTGGGGGCCCGTATCAAAAATTTCAGCGTGCAGTGGGCTCACTCACAGGTGGACCCCTGGATCCTTCAGGTGGTATCTCAGGGGTACAAATTGGAATTCGAGACGTCTCCCCTTCGCCGTTTCCTAAAGTCTGCTTTACCGACGTCTCCCTCCGACAGGGAGGCGGTATGGGAAGCCATTCACAAGCTGTATTCCCAGCAGGTGATAATCAAGGTACCCCTCCTACAACAGGGAAAGGGGTATTATTCCACACTGGTTGTGGTACCGAAGCCGGACGGCTCGGTGAGACCTAATTTAAATCTGAAATCCTTGAACACTTACATACAAAGGTTCAAATTCAAGATGGAGTCACTCAGAGCGGTGATGGCAAACCTGGAAGAAGGGGATTATATGGTGTCTCTGGACATCAAGGATGCTTATCTCCATGTCCCAATTTACCCTTCTCACCAAGGGTACCTCAGGTTTGTGGTACAGAACTGTCACTATCAGTTTCAGACGCTGCCGTTTGGTTTGTCCACGGCACCCCGGGTCTTTACCAAAGTAATGGCCGAAATGATGATACTCCTTCGAAGGAAGGGAGTTTTAATTATCCCTTACTTGGACGATCTCCGGATAATGGCAAGATCCAGGGAACAGTTGGTAGTCGGGGTAGCACTATCTCAAGTAGTGTTGCGGCAGCACGGTTGGATTCTTAATATTCCAAAATCGCAGCTGATCCCGACGACACGTCTTTTATTCCTAAGGATGATCCTGGACACAGTCCAGAAAAAAGGTGTTTCTCCTGGAGGAGAAAGCCAGGGAGTTATCCGAACTAGTCAGAAACCTCCTAAAACCAGGCCAAGTGTCAGTGCATCAGTGCACAAGGGTCCTGGGAAAAATGGTGGCTTCCTACGAAGCAATTCCATTCGGCAGATTCCACGCAAGAACTTTCCAGTGGGACCTGCTGGGAAAATGGTCCGGATCGCATCTTCAGATGCATCAGCGGATAACCCTGTCACCAAAGACAAGGGTGTCTCTCCTGTGGTGGTTGCAGAGTGCTCATCTTCTAGAGGGCGCAGATTCGGCATTCGGGACTGGGTACTGGTGACCACGGATGCCAGCCTGCGAGGCTGGGGAGCAGTCACACAGGGAAGACATTTTCAGGGCTTGTGGTCAAGCCTGGAGACATCACTTCACATAAATATCTTGGAGCTAAGGGCCATTTACAATGCCCTAAGCCAAGCAAGACCTCTGCTTCAAGGTCAGCCGGTGCTGATCCAGTCGGACAACATCACGGCAGTCGCCCACGTAGACAGACAGGGCGGCACAAGAAGCAGGAGGGCAATGGCAGAAGCTGCAAGGATTTTTCGCTGGGCGGAAAATCATGTGATAGCATTGTCAACAGTGTTCATTCCGGGAGTGGACAACTGGGAAACAGACTTCCTCAGCAGAAGTCTTCCACATGATTGTAAACCGTTGGGAAAAACCAAAGGTGGACATGATGGCGTCCCGCCTAAACAAAAAATTGGACAGGTATTGCGCCAGGTCAAGGGACCCTCAGGCAATAGCTGTGGACGCTCTGGTAACACCGTGGGTGTACCAGTCAGTGTATGTGTTCCCTCCTCTTCCTCTCTTACCAAAAGTACTGAGAATTATAAGACTGAGGGGAGTAAGAACTATACTCGTGGCTCCGGATTGGCCAAGAAGGACTTGGTACCCGGAACTTCAAGAGATGCTCACGGAGGACCCGTGGCCTCTACCTCTAAGAAGGGACCTGCTCCATCAAGGACCCTATCCCAAGACGTACCGCAGGCTGCGTTTGACGGCAGGGTGGTTGAACGCCGGATCCTGAAGGAAAAAGGCATTCCGGATGAAGTCATCCCTACCCTGATCAAAGCCAGGAAGGATGTAACCGCAAAGCATTATCACCGCATTAGGCGAAAATATGTTGCGTGGTGCGAGGCCAGTAAGGCCCAGATGGAGGAATTTCAACTAGGTCGATTCCTGCATTTCCTGCAAACAGGAGTGTCTATGGGCCTAAAATTGGGGTCCATTAAGGTTCAAATTTCGGCCCTGTCAATTTTCTTCCAGAAAGAACTAGCTTCAGTTCCTGAAGTTCAGACGTTTGTAAAAGGGGTACTGCATATACAGCCTCCTTTTGTGCCTCCAGTGGCACTTTGGGACCTCAATGTAGTTTTGGGGTTCCTAAAGTCACAATGGTTTGAACCACTTGAATCTGTGGAGTTAAAATATCTCACATGGAAAGTGGTCATGCTGTTGGCCCTGGCCTCGGCCAGGCGCGTGTCAGAATTGGCGGCTTTATCCTGTAAAAGCCCTTATCTGATCTTCCATTCAGACAGGGCGGAATTGAGGACTCGTCCTCAATTTCTCCCTAAGGTGGTTTCAGCGTTTCACTTGAACCAGCCTATTGTGGTACCTGCGGCTACTAGGGACTTGGAGGACTCCAAGTTGCTGGACGTAATCAGGGCCCTGAAAATATATGTTTCCAGGACGGCTGGAGTCAGAAAATCTGACTCGTTGTTTATCCTGTATGCACCCAACAAGCTGGGTGCTCCTGCTTCTAAGCAGACTATTGCTCGTTGGATTTGTAGTACAATTCAGCTTGCACGTTCTGTGGCAGGCCTGCCACAGCCAAAATCTGTAAAAGCCCATTCCACAAGGAAGGTGGGCTCATCTTGGGCGGCTGCCCGAGGGGTCTCGGCTTTACAACTTTGCCGAGCAGCTACTTGGTCAGGGGCAAACACGTTTGCTAAATTCTACAAATTTGATACCCTGGCTGAGGAGGACCTGGAGTTCTCTCATTCGGTGCTGCAGAGTCATCCGCACTCTCCCGCCCGTTTGGGAGCTTTGGTATAATCCCCATGGTCCTTACGGAGTTCCCAGCATCCACTAGGACGTCAGAGAAAATAAGAATTTACTTACCGATAATTCTATTTCTCGTAGTCCGTAGTGGATGCTGGGCGCCCGTCCCAAGTGCGGATTGTCTGCAATACTTGTACATAGTTATTGTTACAAAAATCGGGTTATTATTGTTGTGAGCCATCTTTCCAGAGGCTCCTCTGTTTTCATGATGTTAACTGGGTTCAGATCACAGGTTATACGGTGTGATTGGTGTGGCTGGTATGAGTCTTACCCGGGATTCAAAATCCTTCCTTATTGTGTATGCTCGTCCGGGCACAGTATCCTAACTGAGGCTTGGAGGAGGGTCATAGGGGGAGGAGCCAGTGCACACCAGGTAGTCCTAAAGCTTTACTTTTGTGCCCAGTCTCCTGCGGAGCCGCTATTCCCCATGGTCCTTACGGAGCTCCCAGCATCCACTACGGACTACGAGAAATAGAATTATCGGTAAGTAAATTCTTATTTTAGACGCTCTAAGTTCTTTTTTGCATATTTTGTTACAATCCTTGTAGTACTGGAATGACTCCGCCTCCCGTCCGATTTATACTTTTTTAATGCTCGCCTCTTTTTGGCCATTAGTTCCTTAATCTTTTTGTTAAGCCACATTGGTTTGGAATTTTTATTCCTTTGTTTGCTGCCCATGGGAATGAATTTACGAGTATAACTAGCGAGCAACGTTTTTAATGAATCCCATTTCTCTGTGGTATTCTTGCCTAGAAACAAAATATCCCAATGTCCCTTAAAGCTTCCTTCATCATGGCAAAGTTGAGCCTATATAGGGCTGAGTCTTAATTGAGCTTATATAGGGCTTTTTGTGAAAACTGATATTGATTGTGACCATATTTTGGTTGCTATTTCCCATGGGCTTCCCTACTATAATATTTGATATTAATTCCCCATTGTTTGTTAGTACCAGGTCTAAGATTGCATTGTACCTAGTTGGTTCCTCGATTAATTGAAGTAAGTAATGATCATTTAGTGTGTTTGAAAACCTATTACCCCTAGCAGTATCACATGAATCATTTGTCTAATTAATCTCTGGATAGTTAAAATCACCCAACACTATTACGTCTCCTAATCCTGATGCTTTTTTGATTTGCTTCAGTTTCCTCATCAGACACATTAATATCAGGCGGCTTGTAGCATATCCCTATTAGTATCTTTTTAAGTCCCTTTCCCCCACATGCAATTTCTACCCATAAAGTCTCCACAGTATTTACAGTCCCATCGCAATTATTATCCTTTATATCATGTTTTAAAAAAGGCTTTACATAAAGACATACCCCATACTATTTATTTATTCTGTCTCTCCTTAACAGCGTATAACCTTCCAGATTAACTGTCCAATCATGAGTTTCGTCCCACCAAGTTTCAGTAATACCTATAACATCGTACTGTTTGTTTGCTTCAAGGACTTCTAGTTCCCCCTTTTTCCCTGTAAGGCTTCTAGCATTTACATACATACAATTAAGATAAGTATTCCCTCTTATTCTAAGAACATCATTTTCTATATGCGTTATTGTGGTGATCCATAATCATCGTTAATTCGTGCTTTGGTAATACCCTTACCAGCTGCTCTTTCCCTCCCCCCTTCTCTACCCCCATTCAGCTCACTACCTCCATCCTTACTATTCTCACTGCTTGACCCACAGTTTCTAGCTAAACCCTCCCCCCAGGTGCCTATTTTTAAATCTCCAACCTTCTAACCATCCCCCAGCACTGCTGCCCCCTCCTCATTCAGGTGCAATCCATCATGACAAAAAAGATGATGCCTGACTGATAAGTCCACCCAGTGTTCCAGGAACATAAACCCGTCTTTTCTACACCAGTCTGTAAGCCACACATTTACCTCCCTAATCTCCCTCTGCCTCCATGGGCTAGTGCATGGCACAGGTAGTATTTTGGAGAATATTACCCTAGATGTCCTTGCCTGTAGTTTCTGGCCTAAGTCCCTATAATCTTTCTTAAGGACATCCCACCCACTACTAACTTTGTCATTGGTGCCAACATGCACCAAGACCGCCGAGTCATTCCCGACCCCTCCTAACTATCTGCCTGGTCTGCATGTGTCGTACCCGAGCACCTGGGGGTCAACAGACTGTACAGCGATCGTGGTCCCGTTAGCAGATTGCCCTGTCTGTCTTCCTGATAATAGAATCCCCTGGTACTACAATCTGACTAGGTACATTGCTTTCTTTTATCCCATCTGTGCCGGAGGAACCGTTCCTCCTGTTGCTCGAGGGAACAGTCTCCTCCAGCTCCATCATTTTTTCACTGCCACCCACAGAATCTTAATTTAATCGGGCAAATTTATTGGGGTTTGGCAGTTCAGCGATGTCCTGACTCTCCCTCTTTTTCTTCTTCCTTCTGTGACCCAGCTGGCTACTTGACTGTCCTTGTCCTCCTCTACCAGTGTCACCCCCTGCAACTCCTCCACCATTCGATCTAAGCTTTGCTCGAGATTCTGAATATCCCTCAGTCTTGTAAGGGTTTGCTCTAGATCACTTACCTGGGCTTCCGGGGCAGCCGTTCGCACACACCTCATACAGATGTATTCACACTGGGACGGTAGCTCCAGGTGCGCATACATCTTGCACAACATGCTCTGAGTGAGATTCTCAATCACAGCCGGTGCCATTTTGTTTGTTAACTCCAATTCCCTGTTACCTTCAGAAGAACAATACAAACTATGCAATACACTACGGTACTATAGCCTAGCTGTGAAGAGAAACAATGTTCAACAACAGAATAGTACTTAATAATACAGTGTGTAATAATGTTTCTGCAGCGGGGTACACTGGGGTTCCACAGGGATACCATAGGGGTGTAGAGTTGGATCTTGATCCGAGGCACCAACAGGCTAAAAACTTTGACTGTTCCCAAGATGCACAGTGCTGCCTCCTCTATAAGCCCACCTCTGTGCACAGAGGATCAGTTTGTAAGTTGGTGCCTGCAGTGCAGGCAGCTAACAGGGAGGGCTGCGCTAGGCAGCCCTGAAAAGAGAAGGACAAGGGATCCTCAAGCAGCATTCGTGGACGCACTGGCAATTCCATGGAACTTTCGGCTGCCGCACGTGTTCCCTCCGGTGTCACTCCTGCCCAGGGTAATAAGGAAGTTCAAGCAAGAAGGAGGAATACTACTTCTAATTGCTCCAGCGTGGCCCAGATGGCATTGGTTCTCAGACCTGCAGGGTCTCTCAATAAAGTGCCCTCTACTACTTCCGCAACGCCCAGACCTCCTCGTTCAGGGCCCTTGTGTCTACCAGGATTTGGACCAGGCTGGCTTTGACGGCGTGGCTCTTGAAGCTTCCGCACTGAGGGCCAAAGGATTTTCTGAGGCGGTCATTCAAACTATGTTGAAGGCCCGTAAACCGGCGTCTGCTCGGATTTATTATAGGGTCTGGAATTCTTACTTCACCTGGTGTGTAACTAACCATTATGACGCATACAAGTTCAGTACTGCCAAGCTTTTAGCTTTCCTGCAACAGGGCCTGGACTTAGGCCTTCGTCTGGCCTCCCTCAAGGTTCATATTTCTGCCTTGTCGATATGGTTTCAGAGAAAAATTGCGACTCTGCCTGATGTTCATACATTCACTCAGGGTGTTTTATGGATTCAACCTCCCTATGTCCCGCCTGTGGCTCCTTGGGATTTGGCGGTTGTTCTGGACACCTTACAAGAGTCTCCGTTTGATCCTCTTGAGTTTGTGGACCTTAAGTGGCTTACTCTTAAGTTCTTGTTTTTGCTGGCTGTTGCCTCTGCTAGACGGGTTTCAGACTCGGGTGCCTTATCTTGTAGGTCACCCTTTCTGATTTTTCACCGTGACCAGGCGGTTCTTAGAACTCGTCCTGGTTATTTGCCTACGGTGGTGTCGTCTTTCCACCTTAACCAGGAAATTGTGGTTCCGACATTTACCTCTCCAGGTTTATCCTCCAAAGAGCGGTCTTTGGATGTGGTACGGGCTCTCCGTATTTATGTGAATAGGACAGCTTCTCTTAGGAGATCTGATTCCCTCTTTGTCATTTTTGGTTTTTACAAATGTGGTTGGCCTGCTAATAAGCAGACCTTGGCCAGATGGATTAGAATGGTGATTGCACATGCTTAAGTACAGGCTGGCCTTCCAGCTCCTGCTACCTTCTTGGGCGGCCCGCTGTGGTGCGACCCTTGAAAAATTGTGCAAAGCGGCTACGTGGTCCTCAGTAAACACGTTCATAAGGTTCTATGCCCTCGATACTTCTGCCTCCCAGGATGCCTCCTTTGGACGCCGGGTTCTTGTGCCTACTACAGTGCGTCCCCTCCCATGAGGAACTGCTTTAGGACATCCCCGATGTTATCCCTGTGGAACCCAAGTGTACCCCGCTACAGAAAAGGAGATTTATGGTAAGAACTTACCTTTTGTTAAATCTCTTTCTGCGAGGTACACTGGGTTCCACAGGGCGCCCACCCTGACTCACTTAGCTTCTTTGGGTTTGTATGGCATTAGCCACTGGTACCTTCTCCTGTCGTGAGAATGTGGTATATGTGGCTACTAACGGTTGTCGTCTCTTTTACCTGCTACTGCATGGGACTGGTTAACAAATATAAGCTCCTGTGCATGGAGGAGGGGTTGTAGAGGAGGCGGCGCTGTGCATCTTGGGAACAGTCAAAGCTTATAGCCTGTTGGTGCCTCGGATCAAGATCCAACTCTACACCCCGATGTTATCCCTGTGGAACCCAGTGTACCTCGCAGAAAGAGATTTAACAAAGGTAAGTTCTTACCATAAATCTCCTTATCAATGCAAAATAGTCAATACAGTAATTGTAATGATACTTGCGTGTCCGGGGGGAATCAGGACCACCTGTAGGCTCCTTACAGCAGCTTATAGCACCTTTTTCACTGTGTTCTGCTCCCGGCACCCGCCTCTGTCAGGGACCCCTGAGGCTCCAGGCCATCCTGCACCCGGTGCCTTGCTCCCAAGTGCACATGCGTGCACGTCACTTCCGGTCAGCGCGGCTCCGTCAACAGCGCGTCTCCTCCTCCTCAGCAGCATCTCTTCCTTGCCAAATCAGATGATACGTTTTTCATGTACTGTTCTGAATATGAATATTCACTTTGTGATTCCCACACTAGCTGCCCCTGAAGTTAAGTTATAGTAAGTCACAGGTCTACATCTGAGCCAATTGGTTAGCTGCTGAAGAACAATTTTTAATGTGTTTGAGCATACACCAAGCAGTATTAAACAATAAAGTATGCTTCACTAAACAACGTCTCCCACACAGGTAATAACAATTACGAGGAGGTCATGAAATCACATGCATTTAAAAACACAGACAAGTTTGCATGAGGGTGAAGGCAGGTTGGATTTGCTGGTAGTTCCAAGTTTCAGAGATGTTTGGTTGAATGTTTTCTTCTGTTTATGTCCTATTTAAGTCTTGAATAAGTCCTAATTTTTCATAAAACTAAGTACCATTTTATTTAAAAAAAAAAAGTCCATATAATAAGAAAACATTGCCAAGTCTAATGAATTCTCTTGACGAATGGTTGTGGCACTCCAGCTGCTGTGAAACTACGCATCCCAGCATGCTCTGCCACAGTTTTTCTGTTGGGCATGCTAAAACAGTGGCAGGGCATGTTGGAATGTGTAGTTACACAGCATGTGAAATTTAGTTACACACCCTTGGGAACAGTGACTGGCTACTAATGTTTCTTGTAGCCATCTATAAGCTTTTTGCACCTGTCTGTTGGTGGTTTTCCCATTATTCCTTTGCAATTTAGTCTTGAATGTTTGCAGATTTCCTTTTTCCAATATCAGATTTCAGCGCTCTTCAAAGCGTTTCAAATGGATTGAGATCAGGAGGCTGATTTTGAGTCTGACACAGATGCATTCGTGTCTGCGTTTTTTGGCGGTTACCTGTCTGTGACGTTATGCAAATGCCAAGGCCCTTCCCTGGCGTACATCCATGTGTCCAAATATGCAAAGACTGAGACACCCACTGTCAGCATTCATATATACATCTTTAGACACAACATCGGTTGCACTGTGACTGTTCTGCACTTTGCTACTGTGAACTTTCAGTCAGTGATGGGGAGGATAGTAGGCATCTCACAAGCCACCTTCTCGTTCTACCTGGGCCAAGTCCAAGACACACTCATGACCTACTCCCACACTTTAATCTACTTACATAGCCAAGAGTCACAGTGGCATGATGTCAGGTTCGCTTATTATAAACTGTGTGCAAACTGAGCTGATACCACCTAGGGTGAGGGTCCATGTGTATCTAATTTGTAACCATAGCCATTCCACTTACACCAATGTGTAGGCGGTTTGTGATGCAAACCTAAGAATCATGAGTGCTGTGGTCAGCTATCCTCTTTTATCCTCCGTCATCCCTGTGTGCCAAGATTGAGGCAGGACAAATGCCATAGGGATGGTTGATTGGTAAGTACACATTCATCTGGTTAATTCCTCAGTACACACCTATTAATCCAGTTATATTAACCTTCAAATTAATTTATTTGCCTTATAGAAGATTCTTTTTATGGATGTTTCTCCTGGCGTCTGACTGTCGCTTTCCGATAGTCCTGCTGAATGCAAGTATAATGAAACACATAAGACCACTAGATCTGTGATAGAATATACATGTGGCCTATTACAATTTAGCTTCCGCTTCGTTGCGCTCGCCCCCCTGCCTGCATTCTGGTTTACAGGATACCGATGTCGGTATACTGACATTTGGCATCCCGATCGCCGGCATCCCATACCGATCCCACCCAAACAACTGACTTGAATCCAATTGAAAATCTATGGAAAGAACTAAAGATCAGAGTTCATAGAAGAGGCCCACGGAACCTTCAAGATTTAAAGACCGTGTGGAAGAATGGGCCAAAATCACATCTGAGCAATGCATGTGACTAGTTTCTCCATACAGGAGGCATCTTGAAGCTGTCATTACCAACAAAGGCTTTTGTACGAAGTATTAAATACATTTCAGTAAGCGTGTTCAATACTGTTTCCCTGTGTCATCTCACATTAATACACATAACTTAATTTATGGACATCTATGGTTTGATTTCTTTGCGTGAGTGGATTGCATGGATTTTGCTGACATTTGGTGAACGTTGCATTACAATAGCCCCATTACAAATATATTTACTAGGAAAAATGTGTGTTCAATACGTATGGTGGGTACACACTGATAGCTATATCTGCAGATCAATTGATCTGCAGATATATCTATGGATGGATCGGGCAGTGTGCAGCACACTGCCCGATCACGCCCGCACAGTTCAGCTGTCAATCACCGCCGGCTTTAGCAGCTTTTGTACAGGCGATCGGCTGGTCACCTGTACACACAGCGATGCGCCAATATATCGGTAGATATATTGGGCGTCGGCTATGCTGCAGGGCCGACGCGATATGTCTGTGAACGATGGAGTTCACAGACATTTCGCCCGTACACACTAGCTGACGGACCCGCGATATATCGGCCGTTCAATAGAACGGTCAATATATCGGCCAGTGTGTATGGGCCTATACTTTACCCGTTGTATCACAACATTGCTATTTTTACCTTCCGGAAAAATGTGTCTTCTTAATTGTTACCAATTATTGAGCATCCTGCAAAAATCACCCTTTCCAGTAAATGTAAAATTATGTGTGTCTAAAGCTGGGTACACACTGGTATATATCTGCAGTTCAATCGATCTTCAGCTATATCTACCGATGGTTGTTCATACACACAGAAAGATGTACCAATATATCTGCAGATACATTGTCCATCTGCTGTGTTGTACAGCAGATGAAATATATATTTGAAAGATGTCATTAACAGACATATTGCTTGTACATACCTGCAGATCAACAAAAGATATATTGGCAGATCAATTGATTGGCCAGTATATCTGCCAGCGTGTACCCAGCTTAATGCTGAGTAGACACTAGTAGATATATCTATGGATAGACCGGGCAGTGTGTTGTGCATACACACTGCCCGATCTGTCAGGACTGATGTCACAAACTGGGCGGGTGTTCAACCACTGCCGGCTGCCGCAACATGTGTACGGGTGGTCGGTTGACCGCCCGTGCACACACAGCGAAGCACCAATATATCGGTAGATATGTTGGTCATCAGCTGTGCTGCAGGGCCGATATTTGATGGCGTTCACAGTCATATCGTTCGTACACACTGACTGACGGACCCACAATATATTGGCCAATATATCAGCCAGTGTGTATGCACCGTTACCTTCCTTATGAATTAATGTTTGACGTCACCTGTGGTGAACTACTTATCCAAGGTGTCAACACAGGTGATGTACTGCAAAAATAAAGATTGAAGTCCAGGTGTAAGGGCAGAGGCACTCATGGGTAGGGGCAAAGGCACCCACGGGTAGGGGCAGAGGCACCCACGTGTAAGGGCAGAGGCACCCACGGGTAGGGGCAGAGGCACCCACAGGTAGGGGTAGAGGCACACACAGGTAAGGATAGAGGCACCGACGGGTAGGGGCAGAGGCACCCACAGGTAAGGATAGAGGAAAACATGGGTAGGGGCAGACATATACGGGTAATAGCAGATGCACACACGGGTAGGGGCAGAGGTATACTTTAGTTTCTAAGCTAAGCAAGGAGACCTAGGGCCCTTTAACATGGAGTCAGCCTGCAAACCTAACATATTTAACATACAGTGGGCGGAGCTTGGCCTGTTGTCCCAGCATTAACAGCACTGAGCAGGGCAGCATCAGAGGTGTATTATTCTCTTCAGCACCAGCATTTTGACAGCATCAATCCGGGGGAAGCCCAGAGGTTCTATCTGACAAAGATTGGTATTATTCTTTGCATTCCGTAGCGAAGCACGGGTATTCAGCTAGTTGTAAATATAAAAAAAATGCTATAAAAAGTAATGATATAAGTATAAAAAGTGAAATATCAACCTATATCTGAGTTCAGGGAGATATAATAAAAGAGTCCCGATACTCCAGGCTGATGTATTTATAAACGTGATCCTTAATAAGCAGATTGAATATACTGTGTACCCACACCCGCTCACTTACAACTGGAACCGTGGAAGCTGTATCTGAGTTTCTTTCTTCCTCTGTGGGAGCTGCAATGCCGACTATTTGTCTCCAGCAGACCCAGACATGTATCCCAATATCTTCACTGCTGGAAGCTGCTTGTTTGGAAGGAGCCGGCAACGGGACCAGTAGGATATCTCCGTGTGCCGAATGGTAAATGCCGCTCAACTTCCTATCCGTGCAGGTATTCGTTGCATGGTCCAAACTTGGAATAGCTGGAAAGCAGGTAGTCCTCTAACATGGTTTGCTCTAAACTTAGAGCTTACGAGTGCCTATTTATTGCTGGACTATTTTTATATATATATATATATATATATATATATATATCAATTTTACCCTTATCTTGCGCTATATAAAGGGTAGCCCCTCTAAAACAACCCTACTGCTAAATCAAGGTTACAGGACACACGTTACAAACAAATTCTGAGGGCGCACAATATACTATTCAATATGAGATTGTATTAAAAATTTAAAAGGTGATATAATATTCAGCTACCAAACACAGATATAGATAAAAATTTATTGTACACTTGTATTAGTACAAAATGATAATAACATATAAATATGCAGTCAATCCCATATAATGCAATTCATTTTGGAGGGTTACTGCCTTTTAAGAAGAGAAAAACTCTAAAACCGACGTGTTTCATCCTCAAAGGGACTTCATCAGGGTAAAATCGGTTTGGAGAGAAAGCTAATGAAGCCACCATTCAAGGATAATGAAGCAAAACCTCTACTGATAAGGAGGATCCACAATTAAGCTGAAAGCCAAAATGTAGCTAGTGATTTGATGAAGAAGAGGACTGACCTGATCTCATCAATTAATTTATTTTGGAATAATCCCAATAAATGTATATTTAGGCTCCTGTTAGATGTGAGTCTGCCTCCTTCTAGAATGCAAGTCACTTGCATTCTAGAAGGAGACAGACACATCTAACAGGAGCCTAAATATATACGATATGGTAAGAACTTACCGTTGATAACGGTAATACTCCTATGTCTACAAGTTTCCACAGGATAACATTGGGATATGATGGAGCGATAGCGGATTGGCACCAAACGATCACAAGCTTTCTGGCCTCCCAGGATGCAATGGGCTCGTCCATATAATCCCGCCCACCGACTCAGTCAAATCAGTTGTTTCCAAAGCATTTAGGCAGGAGCATTATGTAGAACCCTATTCAGGCAAGAAGAACACACATGCACACCCTTCCACGCAAGAGGGAAGAGGTTAGTGAGTATAAAGATGCTCAAATCAGGTGCGTCAAGGTGGGATCCCTGTGGACATAAGAGAAATACCGTTATCAACTGTAAATTCTTACCATAATGTATATTTCTCCGGCAGGGTCCACAGGTTATCCACAGGATAACATTGGGACTTTCCAAAGCAATTTTTAGTGGTGAAGAAGCTCCTGATTAGACAGGAGAACCTTTCGCCCGAATTCAGCGTCATGAGAGGCAAAGGTATCCAAGGCATAATGTCTAATGAAAGTTAATGGAAGACCATGTGGCTGTCTTACATATCTGTTCTGCTGAAGCACCATGTTGTGCTGCTCATGAAGGACCTACCTTACGTGTAGAGTGAGCAGAGACATTAGCCGAAACAGGGAGATCAGCTCGAGAGTATGCTTCTGAAATCGTCATTCGAAGCCATCTTGCTAGAGTCTGTTTAGTAGCAGGCCATCCCCTCTTGTGAAATCCGTAGAGAATGAAGAGAGAATGGCACTGGTACGATCTACGTAGATTCTTAATGCTCGGACTACGTCCAGCGATGCTTCTCCCGCAGAAAGTCCCGATACCTGAAAAGCCGGGACTACAATTTTTTCGTTAAGGTGAAACTTCAAGACCACCTTTGGAAGATAACCAGACTTAGTTCTGAGAACTGCTTTATCTGGATAAAAAATCAGAAAAGGAGATTTACATGACAGCGCTCCTAAATCTGATACTCTTCTAGCTGATGTCATAGTCAGTAGAAAGAGTACTTTAGCTGTCAACCATTTAAAATCCACTTTCTTAAGTGGTTCAACTGGAGCCCCTTGAAGGGCTTTGAGGACCAGACTTAAATTTCAAGGAAAAAAAGGTGGTTGAATGCGCAGCATTCCCTGGAAAAAAGTACGCACATCTTGTAAAGTGGCAATTTTCTTTTGAAACCATACAGTCAGTGCTGAAACTTGAACTCTCAAGGAAGCCACCTTCAAACCCTTATCCATTCCTGCCTGAAGGAAATCTAAGATTCTGGATACTCTGAAAGATTTTGGATCCATATTTCTTACACTGCACCAATGAATATAGGCTTGCCATATTCGGTGATAAATGCGAGCTGAGGAGGGTTTCCTTGCTCTGAACATTGTTTGAATTACCTGTTGTGAAAAACCTTTTGACTTCAGGACAGAGGTTTCAATAGCCACGCCGTCAAAGACAGCCGATTCAGATGCCTGTGATAACAAGGACCCTGCATCAGTAGATCTGGACGTTGAGGGAGCAGAATTGGAGCATCCATCGACATCCTCTGCAGATCTATGTACCAATGCCTTCTGGGCCAAGCCAGAGCTATTAGAATCACGGCACCCTTTGCTTGCTTTATTTCTCATACGTCCTAGAGGATGCTGGGGTCCACTTCAGTACCATGGGGTATAGACGGTTCCGCAGGAGCCATGGGCACTTTAAGACTTTTCAAGGGTGTGAACTGGCTCCTCCCTCTATGCCCCTCCCCCAGACCTCAGATTAGAAAATGTGCCCAGGCAGACTGGATGCACTTCAAGGGAGCTCTACTGAGTTTCTCTGAAAGACATGTTAGGTTTTTTATTTTCAGGGAGGACTGCTGGCAACAGTCTCCCTGCTTCGTGGGACTTAGGGGGCAGAAGTAGGAACCAACTTCCTGAATAGTTTCATGGCTCTGCTTCTGGCTGACAGGATACCATTAGCTCCTGATGGGTACTGAACGCTAGTTGCGGCTATGTGCTCACTCCCACAGGCCGCCGTCACCCCCCCTTACAGAACCAGAAGTCAGAAGACAGGTGAGTGTGGGAAGAAAAGAATCTACAGTCATCGTGACGACTAAAAGGTACCGCGCAGCGGGCAGGAACGCTGCGCGCCATGCTACCCACACACACACAGGCACTGCAGGGCGCCGGGGGGCACCCTGGGCAGCATGAAACCTACTAAACTGGCACTAATGAAGGGCATAAGATGCTGAGGCACAGTCCTACCCCCGCCAGTATAAATATCAGTATCTAAAAATCTGAGGGGAAACGCGCCATTACGGGGGCGGGGCTACCTCAGTCAGCCAGCAAACTGTTCAGCACCATTTTCTCTCCCTCCAGGCTGCAGAGAAGAATGCTGGTCCTCCTCCACTGCTGAACCAAGTATCAGGGTGAAAAACAGGGGGGGCACAGTGAATTTTGGTGCTATATATTGTGTGATAATATCATTATAAAAGCGCTGCAGGTCTGTGGGCATTTTGTGTTCACAGACATTTTATTACTGGTGCTGGGTTGTGAACTGGCAAATCCTATCTGTGTCCTTCTGACAGACTTTACTGTGGGTTTGTCCCCTATAAGTCCCGGAGTGTCTGTTGTGTGATTGTGCACGTGTGTTACATGTCTGAGGCAGGGAGCTCTTCCCCTGAGGGAGCCATTTTAGGGACACAGAGTTGTAATGTGGTGGCACTGCCGGCACACCATGAGCCTGAATGGGTGAAAGAAATACGTGATAGTGTGAATCATATCAGTAAGAGATTAGAAAAGTCTGAGTCTCATGCAGAAAGCTGGAGAAAATCAGTGGAAGATGTGATTTTTAGTGGTTCTGCTTTTTCATCCACAGACGTGACATAAAAGTCTGGGTCACATAAAAGACCATTTGCACAAATAGTATAAACTGATACCGACATGGACTATTCCTGTGTCGACACTAGTGATTCCAGGGGAATAGATCCTAAATTGGCAAAAAGCATTCAATACATGATTGTTGCTATAAGGGAGGTTTTGGAAGTTACGGAAGCCCCTCCTGTACCTCAGGAGAAGGCTTATTTTTATAAAGAAAAGAAAATTAATGTAACTTTCCCTCCTCACGAGCTAAATACTCTCTTTGAGGGAGTTTGGGCAAACCCTGAAAAGAAATTTTAGATTCCCAAAAGGATTCAGGTTGCTTATCCTTTCCCGGCAGAGGACAGGAAAAGATGGGAGTCACCCCCAGTTTTAGACAATGCCCTGTCACGGTTAACAAAAAAGGTGATTCTCCTTGCACCTGGGACAGCTTCACTAAAGGAGCCGGCAGACCGCAAGTTGGAGACTACGTTAAAATCTGTTTATGTGGCCAATGGTACACTGCTCAAGCCCACCACTGCTTGCGCATGGGTGAGTAGTGCTATCGAAAAATGGTCAGATAAATTGTCATCTGAAATTGACACGATAGAGACGAGATACTCCTAAAGTTAGGTCATATCAAAGACGCTGCTGCATACATGCTAGAGGCCATGAAGGATATTGGGCTTTTAGGTTCAAAAGCCGCTACCATGGCAGTCTCGGCTCGGAAGGCATTGTGGATTCGCCAGTGGAATGCTGACGCAGATTCCAAAAGAAATATGGAGGCTCTCCCATATAAAGCTGAGGCCTTGTTTGGAGATGGGCTGGATGCGTTGGTCTCTGCGGTTACCACAGGTAAGTCGACATTCTTGCCTTATGCTCCAGCACCGACAAAAAAGACACCACTCTCAGATGCAGTCCTTTCGGCCCAACAAATACAAAAAGGCCAAAGGTTCCCCCTTCTTTGCAGGTAGAGGACGAGGAAAAAAGTCCGCAGCATCTCCCGGATCGTAGGAGCAGAAGTCCACCCCTGCTTCTGCCAAATCTGCAGCATTACGCTGGGGCTCCCTTGCGGGAGTCCGCTCGAGTGGGAACATGTCTGAAACTTTTCTGTCAGATCTGGGCTCAATCTGGCCTGGACCCTTGGGTTTTGCAAATAGTGTCCCAGGGATACCAGCTGGAGTTTCAAGACGTCCACCCATGCCGATTTTTCAAATCGACCTTGCCAGCTTCTCTTCCAGACAGAAGTAGTAAAGGCTGCAATTCAAAAATTATGTCAGGATCAAGTCATTGTCCTGGTACCCTTGTCACAGCAGGGAGGAGGTTTTTATTCAAGCCTCTTCGTAGTTCCGAAGCCGGACGGCTCGGTCAGACCAATTCTGAACCTAAAATCTCTGAATCTCTACCTGAAAAGGTTCAAGTTCAAGATGGAATCTCTGAGGGCAGTGATTTCCAGTCTGGACGAAGGAGATGTCATGGTGTCGGTAGACATAAAAGATGCCTACTTAAATGTTCCCATTTATCCTCCACATCAGGCATATCTGAGATTCGCAAAACAGGATTGCCATTACCAGTTCCAGACGTTGCCGTTCGGACTCTCCACGGCACCGAGGGTGTTCACCAAGGTGATGGCAGAGATGATGATCCTCCTTTGACAACAAGGAGTCCATATAATTCCTTACCTGGGCGATCTCCTGATAAAAGCGAGATCCAAGGAACAGTTGGTGCAGAACATTGCACTCTCCCTATCAGTGCTCCAACAACACGGTTGGATTTTGATTTTTCCAAAGTCACAGTTGGAACCAACAACAAGATTGTCTTTTCTGGGGATGATACTGGACACAGAAGTTCAGAGGGTATTTCTTCCAGTGGAAAAAGCTCTGGAGGTCCAGAAAATGGTCAAACAAGTTTTAAAATCGACAAGAGTGTCAATACACCAATGCATTGGGTTGTTGGGAAAGATGGTAATGGCCTACGAGGCCATACAGTTTGGCAGATTCCATGCCAGAGTTTTCCAGTGGGATCTGTTGGACAAGTGGTCCGGATCCCACCTACACATGCACCAGAGGATAATCCTGTCATCCAAAGCCAGGATTTCACTCCTGTGGTGGCTGCACAGTTCTCACCTATTAGAGGGACGCAGATTCGGGATTCAGGACTGGGTCCTAGTAACCACGGATGCAAGTCTCCGAGGCTGGGGAGCAGTTATACAGGGAAGAAGTTTCCAAGTAAAATGGTCAAGTCAGGAATCCTGTCTTCACATAAACATTCTGGAATTGAGAGCCATTTACAACGGCCTTCTACAAGCGGTGCATCTTCTACAAGATCAGTCGGTGCAGATCCAGTTGGACAGTGTAACAGCAGTCGCGTACATAAACCATCAGGGCGGAACGAAAAGCAGAGCGGCAATGGCAGAGGTGACAAAGATCCTCCTCTGGGCAGAAAGACATGCAAAAGCTCTGTCGGCAATTTTCATTCCGGGAGTGGACAACTGGGAAGCAGACTTCCTCAGCAGACACGATCTCCATCCAGGAGAGTGGGGCCTCCACCAAGAAGTCTTCGCAGAGATGACAAGTCTTTGGGGAGTTCCTCAAGTAGACATGATGGCATCTCGTCTCAACAAGAAGCTTCAGAGATATTGGGGGTCATTCCGAGTTGTTCGCTCGCAAGCTGCTTTTAGCAGCTTTGCACACGCTAAGCCGCCGCCTACTGGGAGTGAATCTTAGCATATTAAAATTGCGAACGAAAGATTAGCAGAATTGCGAATAGACACTTCTTAGCAGTTTCTGAGTAGCTCCAGACTTACTCGGCATCTGCGATCAGTTCAGTGCTTGTCATTCCTGGTTTGACGTCACAAACACACCCAGCGTTCGCCCAGACACTCCTCCATTTCTCCAGCCACTCCCGCGTTTTTCCCAGAAACGGTAGCGTTTTTTCACACACTCCCATAAAACGGCCTGTTTCCGCCCAGAAACACCCACTTCCTGTCAATCACATTACGATCACCAGAACGAAGAAAAAACCTCGTAATGCCGTGAGTTAAATTCCTAACTGCATCGCAAATTTACTTGGCGCAGTCGCACTGCGGACATTGCGCATGCGCATTAGCGACTATTCGCTCCGTTGCGACAAAAAAATAACGAGCGAACAACTCGGAATGACCCCCATTGTTCCAGGTTGAGAGACCCTCAAGCAGTAGCAGTGGATGCACTGGTGACCCAGTGGGTGTTTCGGTCAGTATATGTCTTCCCTCCTCTTCCACTAATACCAAAGGTTCTCAAAATAATAAGAAGAACAAGGGCAATCCTCATTGCCCCAGACTGGCCAAGGAGGGCTTGGTATCCAGATCTTCAGGAGTTAATCATGGGAGATCCTCGGCCTCTTCCTCCTCGCGAGGACCTGCTACAGCAGGGGCCGTGCGTATATCAAGACTTACCGCGGCTACGTTTGACGGCATGGTTGTTGAGCGCCGGTTCCTAGCCCGAAAGGGGATTCCCAAGGAAGTCATTCCCACTCTTGTTCGGGCCAGGAAAGGAGTAACGTCAAAACATTACCACCGTATTTGGAGAAAATATGTGTCTTGGTGTGAATCCAAGAAGACTCCTACGAAAGAGTTTCATTTGGGACGTTTTCTCCATTTTCTGCAGGCAGGTGTGGATGCGGGCCTAAGATTGGGTTCAATCAAGGTTCAGATTTCGGCCTTATCAGTTTTATTTAAAAATCAATTGGCCTCCTTTCCAGAAGTTCAGACGTTCGTGAAAGGGGTGCTGCACATCCAACCTCCATTTGTGCCTCCGGTGGCACCATGGGATCTTAATGTGGTGTTGCAATTCCTTCAGTCGGATTGGTTTGAACCGCTACAGGAGATAGAATTTAAGTTTCTCACTTGGAAAGTGGTCATGCTATTGGCCTTGGCATCCGCAAGGCGGGTGTCTGAGTTGGGGACCTTGTCTCACAAGAGCCCTTACCTGATCTTCCATAAAGATAGGGCAGAGTTGAGAACTCGACAACAATTTCTTCAAAAGGTGGTTTCGTCTTTCCATATAAACCAACCTATTGTGGTGCCAGTGACTACTGACACCTTCACTGAGTCAAAGTCTCTGGATGTGGTTAGAGCTTTGAAAATTTATGTCGCAAGGACAGCTCGGATAAGGAAAACAGAGGCTCTGTTTGTCCTGTATGCTCCCAACAAGATTGGGTGTCCTGCATCTAAGCAGACTATTGCGCGCTGGATCAGAGGGACGATTCAGTTTGCTCTTTCCACGGCAGGATTGCCGATACCGAAGTCGGTATATGCCCATTCTACTAGAAAGGTGGGCTCATCCTGGGCGGCTGCCCGGGGGGTCTCTGCGTTACAACTTTGCCGAGCAGCAACTTGGTCAGGGGCAAACACGTTTGCAAAGTTCTACAAGTTTGACACCTTGGCCGATGAGGACCTCAAGTTTGGTCAGTCGGTGCTGCAGGGTCATCCGCACTCTCCCGCCCGTACTGGAGCTTTGGTATAACCCCATGGTACTGAAGTGGACCCCAGCATCCTCTAGGACGTATGAGAAAACAGGATTTTAATACCTACCGGCAAATCCTTTTATCCTAGTCCGTAGAGGATGCTGGGCACGCGACCCAGTGCGTACTTTACCTGCTGTATGTAAATTTTTTGTTACACGAGTATTGTGTTACGGTTATTTTCAGCATGTTGCTGCAGTTGTTCATGCCCGTTGGCATGTGTTAAGTTGAATGCCATGTTGTGCGGCATGGTTGAGGTGTGAGCTGGTATGAATCTCACCTTTAGTTTAAAAGTAAATCCTTCCCTCGAAATGTCCGTCTCCCTGGGCACAATTCCTATACTGAGGTCTGGAGGAGGGGCATAGAGGGAGGAGCCAGTTCACACCCTTGAAAAATCTTAAAGTGCCCATGGCTCCTGCGGAACCGTCTATACCCCATGGTACTGAAGTGGACCCCAGAATCCTCTACGGACTAGGAGAAAAGGATTTACCGATAGGTATTAAAATCCTGTTTTTCCTCACCACCCTGGGTATCAGGGAGATTGGAGGAAACAGATATGCCAGATGAAATTCCCATTTCACTGACAGTGCGTCCACAAGGATCGCTCCGGGGTCTTTTGTTCTTGACCCGTATGCCGGAACTTTGTTGTTCAGACGGGACGCCATGAGATCTATCTCTGGCAACCCCCAATTGTCTGAAATACTTCCGGGTGTAGAGGCCATTCGCTTGCTCGAATGGTGTGTCGACTGAGAAAGTCTGCTTCCCAGTTTAGGACTCCTGGGACGCACACTGCGGACAATGCTGGAAGATTGAGTTCTGCCCACTTTAGTATGTGACTTACCTCCTTCATTGCTCTTTGGCTGCGAGTTCCTCCCTGATGGTTGAGGTACGCTACTGCTGTTGCATTGTCCGAGCGGATCTGGACTGGTTTTCCTTGCAGAATGTCCTTTGCCTGAATCAGTGCCATGTATATGGCCCGAATTTCTAACAGGTTTATTGGCAGGCAACTTTCTTCTATGGTCCATTGTCCCTGGAACCATAATTTTACGGTCACTGCTCCCCAGCCCTGAAGACTGGCATCCGTTGTCAGGATCTCCCAATCTGATATCCAAAAGGGTCTCCCCTTGTCTAGATGGGATGTCTGTAGCCACCAGGCTAATGACCTTTTTACCTTTACTGGAAGTAACAGAATTTTGTTTCTTTATTGTCTGATGTACTCCATTCCATCTGGTCAGAATCAGATGTTGCAAAGGTCTTGAGTGGAATTGTGCATATTCCACCATGTCGAATGTTGACACCATCAACCCCATCACTCGCATTGCCGTGTGGACTGATATTGTTTGACTGTGCAACAATACCTGAGTCATTAATGGCACCTTGGTTATCTTTTCCAAAGGTAAAAATATTTTCTGCAGACTTGAATCCAATACAGCCCCTAAGTGAATCATCCGTTGTGACAGAATCAGAGACGACTTTGCCCAATTTATGAGCCATCTGTGTTTCTGTAGACAAGTTATTGTCTGTTGAAGATGGCTCAAGAGCAATTCCTGGGATTGTGCCTGGATGAAAAGATCGTCGAGGTATTGAAAAATCCTTATCCCCTGTTTGCGGAGATAAGCTGCCATAACAACCATGATCTTGGTAAATACTCTGGGGGCTGTGGCTAACCCAAATGCCTGGAATTGAAAATGTTGCTGGAGGATAGCGTACCTGAGGTAACACTGATGGGACAATGCTATCGGCACATGCAGGTAAGCATCCTGTATATCCAGAGATACCATATAATCCCCTGGTTCCATGGCCAAAACTATGGAGCGTAATGTCTCCATGTGAAACCTTGGGACCCAAATGTATTTGTTTAACATTTTGAGATTGAGGATGGGCCGAAATGACCCATTTGGCTTCTGGACCAAAAATAGGTTGGAGTAAAAATCCTGCCCCCGTTGTGCCGGGGTACTGGAATAATTACCCCGGACTATAGCAATTTCTGAACTGCTTCTTGCAGGGCTCTGGCCTTCGGCTCTATATGAGACGGGCTGGTTCAAAAAAACCTTTGAGGAGGCTGCTTCTTGAAAGGGCAGACATAACCCAGAGATACCACTTCTTGCACCCGAGCGTCTGTTGTTGACTGCTGCCATATGTGTGCAAACTGAAGAAGACGGCCCCCTACCTTGGAGTCCCCCAAGTGGAGGCCCACACCATCAGGCTGATGGTTTCTGTTCTGGTTTAGAAGCTGGCCCTCTAGTGGCCCATTGATTCTTTGCTTTACCAGACTTATTGTACTGGATCTGCTTTGATTCATTTTTACCTTTTGTTTTACCTTGCCACCAAAATGGCCGAAATCCTGAGCCCTTAGGCTTAGGGTTATAACTGGTAGGAAACCTGACCTTCTTGGATTCAGCTTCTGACTCCAGAATATCTGTCAGTTCTTTACCAAAAAGAATGTTTCCAACAAAAGGCAAAGCTTCCAGAACCTTTTTGGATTCTGAATCAGCTTTCCATGTATGTAGCCAAATTGCTCTGCGAGCAGCTACCGTTAAGGCTGATGCTTTAGAAGCAATCGTACCCATATCCATTGCTGCTTCTTCTAAGAATAGTGCAGCCTGTTTCATATGGCCTATATGGGACTCCTGCTCCCTAGTAGGTGCTGAGAGCCCATTTTCCAGTTCTTCAGCCCATTCAACTACCGCTTTTGCGGTCCAGGCTGAGGCCATAGCCGGCCTTATGACTGCCCCTGACAGAGAAAATATGTTTTTCAAAAAACCATCAACTCTTCTGTCTGTGACATCATTTAATGATGTAGATGGCAAAGGTAAAATAGATTTTCGCACTAGTCGAATGACGTGCGTATCTACTTTAGGAGGCACTTCTCTTTTTAAACAGTCCCCAGCTGGAAAAGAATAGTAAGAATCCCATTTTTTTGGGAATTCTATATTTCCTATTGGGCGTAGCCCAAGGTTCCTCCATAATTTCTGTCAGTTCCTCTGACCCTGGAAACTCAACCCGAACTGTTTTGGGATGTTTAAACACAGGTGGTTTAGTTTTAATTATTGGCTCAGCTGAATCCTATAGAGACAGAATAGCCTTCATTGCTCCAATTACCTCAGCTATGTCTTCTGAGCTGAAACCCTCCATTTGTTCTTCATTTGGTGAAGTAGCATATATGGAGTCATCATCTGTTGTATCATCCTGTGTAGCCTGTGAATTTGATGCTATATTTACCCTTGGTTTATCAGCTTGTTGATTTGTAGAAGCTGTAGGGGTTATACCATAAGATGGGAGTTGCATGTATGGGTTAATAGCGTACCCTATTCCTGAGGTTGAAGCTGCAGGGACCAACCTGTCAGCTATACTGGATAGGGTTTGTGCAAACACGGCCCAAGGTGGATCTACTTGTGATTGAACAGGGATCTGCCTTGCAATCTGCTGAAACGCAAAACAATTTGCACATAACCCATCGTGTGCCAGAGTTTGAGTTGATAACCCCACCTTACAGGATAAACATGTTTTGAGTGTTGGTGTTACTGTTAATGTAACCTCATCACCCTTGCCGCTCTTAGACATGATAAACAATCAGCTTTTCCACAGTATACTACACAAATCTGACCCCAACCCAAGCTCCATCATTGAGGTTCAGCAGAAAACACTGACAAACATATATAAAGTCAGCAATCACACTAGCAGTCAGTCACATGTTATATATTAGTCATATATTTGTGATATGAGCATATTATCAACTACGAACACATTTCAAGTATGTAGGAGTACATCTACTGTATTCTGTTCTATACGGTTATTTTAATGTATTCAGACGCAATTGCGGAGAAAACCACAGTATTGTACATAAACTCATATCAATAGGCACACGCAATTGCGGAGAAAACCACAGTATTGTACATAAACTCATATCAATAGGCACTATTGTACATAAACTCATATCAATAGGCACTAAACTTAACTATTCATACTGACAAAAAGTAGATAGAAATTTAGTGCTGTATAACCCTTACTACGTAGAGTCTGATACAAGGAGACTCACCCCACTTCCAGGATCGATCAATACGTTAGTAACTGCTGAGTGGATCCAGACGCTGCTAGTGTACACTGCCGCTCCGGTAACTTTTAGTGGACACAGACGCTCAGTGAATGTTAGTGCATGCAGACTGTGACCTGGTCTCTTAGCGGTAAACTTTAGTGTATACAGACGCAGCGGCCTATGCTGCGACCGAGTCCCCTTGTGGTAGCGTCTGAGTCGGAAGTGAGGCAATCAGTTCATGGCGGGAGACGCACGGTAACTGGTCATGAACTGGGGGGAGGGGTGACCAGGAGAGCGTCTGACTCCCCACTGCTGACATCAACCCTAGGGATCGCAGCTTCAAACTAATCCTGGCGCCTTATGATCCCTAAAGCCTAGCGCTGGAGCACCCGTGGTGGCGGCGCGCCAGCTACTGTTTGGTAGTCTCCTCCCAAAACAGTGCGGCTGTGTCCGTATTCCCCTTCTAAGCGGAACCGATGCCTTACCTTCTTCCCGTGCTCCGGCCACATCCTGGTAACGTCTGCTGCACCTGCTAGTTACATCCGACACAGACGCCCATCGAGACAGCACTTGTACCGTGGGTAAGCGTTGTTGCGACCTGGCAGAGAGTTGTTGGAGCGACTCTTTCCAATATGCGTGTAAGACGCTGTTAGGAAAGATCACTCAGAAAACATAGTAAGACTATAAAAATAAATCAAATAAAGCTTAGAGCTGCCAAAAACCAGCAGCCCTGTGACGATGGTCCGGCTCCTGCCGAACCAAACAAAAAACTGATTTGACTGAGTCGGTAGGTGGGATTATATGGACGAGCCCATTGCATCCTGGGAGTCCAGAAAGCTTGTGATCGTTTGGTGCCAATCCACTGTCGCTCCATTATATCCCAATGTTATCCTGTGGATAACCTGTGGACCCTGCCGGAGAAATACATTTATTGGGATTATTCCAAAATAAATTAATTGATGAGATCAGGTCAGTCCTTTCTTCATCAAATCACTAGCTACATTTTGGCTTTCAGCTTAATCGCGGATCCTCCTTATCAGTAGAGGTTTTGATTCATTATCCTTGAATGGTGGCTTCATAAGCTTTCTCTCCAAACCAATTTACCCTGATGAAGTCCTTTTGAGGACGAAACGCGTCGGTTTTAGAGTTTTTCTCTTCTTAAAAGGCAGTAACCCTCAAAAATGAATTGCATTATATGGGATTGACTGCATATTTGTATGTTATTATCATTTTGTACTAATACATGTGTACAATAAATTTTTATCTATATCTGTGTTTGGTAGCTGAATATTATATCACCTTTTATATTTTTAATATAATCTCGTATTGAATAGTATATTGTGCGCCCTCAGAGTTTGTTTGTAATAATATATATATATATATATATATATATATATATATATGGCCTGTATATGTAGTGATATGGAATAAATTTTCACAGCATTTTTTCACTACTGAGAGTCTCCGAGTGCCGCTGCTTGTATGATGTGCTAAGTATCGAGTGTTTCCAGAGGGCACCGGAGCAAATACCTAGTGAGGGGTGAGTGCCGGTCCTACATACTGTATATATATATATGTATATATTATCCAATGTTGTCCGGAGGATTAGGATATTTGGACCCGGTGCCCTCACATAAAACAAAGTTACATACGATACAGCAGCATGGTGCGGCACTCATTAATGGAGAGAATAAATCACACAACCACCACAGTCTGGTATCAATGTTTCAATCAGGAGCGATTGTCATCAGGATACAAAGAACAACTGATAAAAGTCACCTTGTATCACCCCCATCACCATGTGTGACAGCGCTTAACGCTGAAACTCACCCAGCGGCGGCGCTGCATGATGACGTCATCGCACACTCACGTGACGCACTTCCACCCTTGTAGTGGCATTGTTGCCCGGGTAACCGTATACACAGAAATAGCCACATCAAACTGGTAAAATGGGCTGCCATTTGTACACAAAATAGGTCTGAATTACTGAATACTGTTGGCGTCCACACATAAACAATAAACAAAACCAATCTGGTGGTACCACTAGCAAATAGATAATGTATGTAATATATAACACACTGCATCAATTGCACATAATAGTTTAGTGCTCTCCACGGAGCTACGTATATGGTTGGCTGGTGTTAGCAAACTGTTACTCCAACTGACCACAGTCAAATGTGTAATCATACCAATGTATACATATAATTACTGGCAGGTACCAAAACGGCAAATGTTATAATGTCCGCCTGCTAGTATATCAATAGCAGCAGCTCATCCACCATACAAGATAGAGCAAAACAGAAAATGAACAATCACGTGGTGATGGGGGGTGATATAAGGTGAGTTTTATCAGTTCTTTGTATTCTGATGACAATCGCTCCTGATTGAAATGTTGAAACCAGACTGTGGTGGTCGTGTGATTTATTCTCTCCTCCAATGAGCCGCGAGTGCCGCACCATGCTGCTGTATCGCGTGTGTGTGTGTACATATATATATATATATATAAATATATATAGTCACGATCAGGGTAACTGGACGCCGTTTCCTGCCTGTTAGGTGTCTCCTGAGGTTGGCTCAGCGAGCTAGGGCCGGGCTATAACTATGTTTTTGGTTACATTTCATGGGTATTGCCTGCAGCGCTGGTTCAGCGGCCTCCTTAGTGTATACACTTACGGTGGTATGGCACTCTCAGCCCCGTCGTGGCCGTCACTGCCACGCCTGTGGTCTTCCGCTGGATGTGCGTCCTCTGTGTGCCGCAGCCGCCGCCATACCTGTGGCTGCTGTGCGCGTCTGGGCGCATTGAGTTTCTGCTGCTGCGGCCTCCGCCGCTATGCCATCCTGGCATGGGGTCCTTCCTGTTCTAGGACATGTCTACATAAAGTGCTTTCAGTTTGCAACTCCTCAAAATCTCCTGATGTTCCACCTTCTCCATATCAGGATTTCACCGATGTATTCAGCAAGTCTTCAGCCGATATTCTTTCTCCCCATAGAGAATGGGATTGCCCTATCGATCTCATTCCAGGGAAAACTCCTCGTGGACGCACGTATCCATTGTCGTTGCCTGAGACCCACTCCATGGAGGAGTATATCATTGAAAATCTGGCTAAAGGGTTTATCTGGCCTTCGACTTCTCCAGCTGGCGCAGGCTTCTTCTTCGTAAAGAAGAAAGATGGCGGCCTGCGGCCTTGTATTGACTACCGGGGTCTGAATGACAACACAATAAAAAATCGGTATCCTCTGCCGCTTATCACCGAGTTATTTGACCGCGTCAGTGGAGCCACTATCTTCACAAAGTTAGATCTGAGGGATGCTTATAATCTCATCCGAATCCGAAAGGGTGACGAGTGGAAGACCGCTTTTAACACCCGTGACGGACATTACGAGTACCTCGTCATGCCTTTCGGACTCATCAATGCTCCAGCGGTATTCCAACACTTCGTGAATGAGATCTTCAGAGACATTCTTTATCGTCATGTTGTGGTTTATCTCGATGATATCCTTATCTTCGCGAATGATCTGGAGGAACATCGGTTCTGGGTAAAAGAGGTCTTGTCCCGTCTCCGTACCAATCATCTGTATTGCAAACTGGAAAAGTGCGTCTTTGAAGTAAAATCCATCCCGTTCCTGGGGTATATTGTATCCGGTTCCGGTCTGGAGATGGATCCTGAGAAACTTCAAGCGATCCGAGATTGGCCGATTCCTGTAACCCTCAAGGGCATCCAGAGATTAGTAGGGTTTGACAATTATTACAGGGAATTTATTTGAGACTTCCACCATTGTAGCACCTATTACGGCTCTTACCAAAAAAGGTGCCAATCCTTCCAAATGGTCAGAAGAAGCTACCCAAGCCTTTCATTTGTTGAAACAAAGATTCATCTCTGCTCTGGTTTTGAAACAGCCAGATACTAGTTCGCCCTTTTCTTTTCCAGATTTGACTTCAAATAGCAGTTTTGTCCAGGGTCACAAAACTGCAATTTTCTTTTCCAGATTTGACTTCAAATTGCAGTTTTGTCCAGGGTCACAGAATCGCAAGGCTGATGCCCTTTCCCGCTCCTGGGAGCAAGAAAATGAGTCTGAGTCTACTGACAAGCAATATATCATTGATCCAGTGGCGTTCTCCGCAGTAAGGATGGACTCTATGCCCCCGCCAGGAAAAAAGTTTTGTGAAGCCGGCTCTCAGAAGGAAGCTCTTGCATTGGGCACATTCCTCTCGCTTTGCCGGACACGCGGGCATACACATGACCTTAGAATTTGTTTCCAGATCATACTGGTGGCCGACCCTAAAGAAGGACATTGCTGAATTTGTGGCCTCCTGCCCAAAATGTGCCCAACACAAAGTACCCCGCCAGTCATCCGCTGGGCAACTGGTTCCTTTGTCTGTTCCTCATCGTCTGTGGACCCATCTTTCGATGGATTTCGTCACAGATCTCCCTGTGTGTAACACATTCAACACCATCTGGGTGGTAGTTGACCGGTTCACCAAGATGGCTAATTTCATTCCTCTCACCGGTCTTCCGTCAGCTTCCAAATTGACACAAGTCTTTATTCAAGAGATCTTCAGATTACACGGTCTCCCTGTGGAGATAATTTCCGATAGGGGTGTTCAGTTTGTGGCCAAGTTCTGGCAAAGTCTTTGTCAGGCGCTCTAAGTCAAGCTGAAATTCTCTACAGCCTATCGCCCTCAAACCAACGGGCAAACTGAGAGGGTGAATCAAGACTTGGAGGCCTTCCTCCGTATCTACGTATCCTCTTCCCAAGATGATTGGGTTCAACTTCTCCCATGGGCTGAATTCTGCCACAACAATCAGTATCATTCTTCATCTTCCTCCACGCCATTCTTCACCAATTATGGGTTTCACCCAAAAGTTCCTGAGTTCCAACCGCTTCCAGCAACGTCGGTGCCTGCAGCTGATATCACAATTCGACAGTTTTCAAATAACTGGAAGAATGTTCGTGCAGCTCTTTTGAAAGCATCCTCCAGGTACAAGAGATTTGCGGATAAGATGTGTAGGAAAATTCCTGCACTTAAAGTTGGTGACCACATTTGGCTGTCTACGAAGAATCTACGACTGAGGGTTTCCGAGTATGAAATTTGCCACCCCCCCCCCCCCCGCTATATCGGACCCTTCCTGATTTGAACAAGTTGTCAACCTAGTGGCTTACAAGCTTCAGCTACCTCCGTTTCTGCAAGTTCCTAGGACGTTCCATGTCTCACTGCTCAAACTAGTGATTCTGAATCGCTTCTATTCAGCGCTTCCCTCTGCTCCCAAAGTCCAGGCTCAACGTGGTGTTGAGTATGAGGTCGCCAAGATCCTGGATTCACGTATTAGATATGGTCATCTCCAGTATTTGATAGATTGGAAGGGCTATGGTCCTAAATTGGTTCAGAAATTCCATACCAGATTTCTGCGAAAACCTAAGAAGTGTCCTGGGGCCACTCCTAAAGGGGGGGGGGGGGTGCTGTCATGATCCGGGTAACTGCCCGCCATTTCCTGCCTGTTAGGTGTCTCCTGAGGTTGGCTCAGCGAGCTAAGGCTGGGCTATAACTATGTTTTGTGTTACATTTCATGGGTATTGCCTGCAGCGCTGGTTCAGCGGCCGCCTTAGTGTATACACTTACGGTAGTGTGGCGCTCTCAGCCCCGTCGCGGCCGTCACTGCCGCGCCTGTGGTCTTCTGCTGGATGTGCATCCTCTGTGTGCCGCGGCCGCCATCCCTGTGACCACTGTGCGTGTCTGGGCGCGTGGAGTTTCTGCTGCTGCGGCCTCCGCCATTACCGTTTGACACATGGTTTCTGAGTGCTTCTTTCCCCTTCAATCTCTGTCAATGGGCGCAGCCATTTTGGATTGAATCACATGATACTCTCCTCACCTATCCGTAGTGCTGCCGGAGCCTGAGCATAATTGTCAGCCAATCCCTGCTATCCAGCAGGTATTAATATCCTGTCTCAGCACCCAGAAGGTTGTCAGTGCTTCCATTGTCTCTCCAGCGTTCCAGTATGCAGCTTCACCAAGAACTCTCCTGTGAACACTCCCTGCAGTATAGCCTGACTCCCTTGTGGTTACTCTCTGCGGTGCAGCTCCAGTTCTTATGCTGATGCTCTGTGGTGCAACCTGCCTTCCTTGTTCCCGCACCCAGCGCTGGCAGAGTGTATGACTCCGGCTTCCAGCAGCCACTCTCTAGCAGTCCTCCGTCTCCACTACTACCAGTACTCACCATAACAGTGGAGTTTTTACCTGCGATCCCCAGCATCACTCAAAGCCTTACCTGCGATCCCCAGCATCACTCAAAGCTTTACCTGCGATCCCCAGCATCACTTAAAGCTTTACCTTCGATCCCCAGCATCACTTTATGTTTCACTTGTGTTCCCAAGTATCATAAAGCACTCCCACTTATACTCCGGATTACTGGTCTTAACCAGTTGTGATTCAGAGACTCACTTGTGACATTTATTGTTTGGTTGCACATTCATTGACTTTTATGATTTAATAAAAACCCTCAAAGGCACCTCCTGTTGTCGTGGTCACGCCTTCGGGCATCTGGTACTACTGTCTTAGCACATGTCTAGGAGTCCCCTATTACCTCCTAAATTCACGTACCCGTCAGTCCCTACAACTGAGGCTTCCAGCTACCGACACCAGCCCTCAGTTGTGACATATATCTATATATATATATAAATATATCCATATCGGGTCGCACTCTCATTTTCCATATTGTATCCACTGGAGTGTCAACCTCAATACAGCACAGTATCGACATATAGATGTCTAAACAGGGGCACTCTCCAGAATTTCATACACACACACACACACACAGATAGTTGGTCCGGCACTCCACCAATACTGCAGCTGCCACAGGTGCCCTCCGCAATGTTGGATACAGGAAAAAAGATGTACAAGTCAACACATGTCTGATCCTGATGGTGCTGTCTTTATGTGGATGTTTGAATGATGGCCATGTCACCATGTTTTGGCAGGTGGTGCACTTCAGACATTTGTAGCAGCCCGGACTTCTGGTAAGGAATACAGATGTTGAGGGACCGGCAGAAAAATTGGTAATATCTGTGTGAAAGACCATGTCCTTAATATTCTTACCTCTGTTATGGAACAACATTGGTCTAACTTATTTTAAACTATGGAGGTCCTTATCTGTTGTTATTGTGGGCCACAGGGCTCTAGAAGCTCTTGCAAGAACTATGCTTGCAGTGCTGTCTGGTTGACCAGTGGAATTAAGTTTTCTTAGGGATGGCTGCCAATAGTTGAGATCTAGGGGTTTTTAGTACTTCTTGTTTCTGTTTCACCAGAAGTTTAGAATCATATACCTTCATTAGGAACTTCCAAATTATTTTGTTCAATTCGTCATCAAGCATGAGTGGATTGCTGTTAATTCGCACCACCCTAATCATTTGGGACTTAGGTAGTTCCCTTTTAAGGGCTTATGGATGGTGACTACTGGCCCTCAAGAGCTTATTCTTGTCAGTTGATTTGGAATAAACCCCTGTGGAGATTCTGCCATCGTTAGTGGTTACCAATACGTCCAGATAACTGATTGAACAGTTGGAGGCTTGAAATGTCAATTCAATGGGGGAGTCCCTCGCATTGATGGATGACTATTTTTGAAAGCATTCTTACTTTGCAGTATTTTGTCCACACCTGCCTAAACATTTTACATAGTAGTGTGTGTGTGTGTGTGTGTGTGTGTGTGTGTGTGTGTGTGTGTGTGTGTGTGTGTGTATAAATATATATATATATATATATATATACATGACCCTAGACATGTATGAGTCTTCAAAGGGGCATTTGTTATACAGTTTAAGAGCAGGATGATAAATAACCCAGTCATTGCTTAATTTACATGGATAAACATTAATAAGGTAATATAGTAATGCAGTATAGCTGTATTAATGTGTAGATGTGTTAATGGAGAATTTCTGGGAGCAGTGGTCCAGTTGCCTCTACTACTTGTCACATTGAACGCAGGGTGAGTGCCGGTTGGTCCAGATGCTGCCTGATTTTAACTGACATTGCAGGATAGTGTCAGAGTGCATCCCTGATGACAGAACGCAGTGGTGTACCTTGAGTTGGGATGGAACAGCTGATTCCTGTGGTCTTTCTTAAGCGCTTGGAGCTGGAACTCTTGTGTGCACAAGATTATTTGAAAGCAGGGTATGACGCACGTTTCACCCAGCAGGTGGGTTTGTTTGAATACATCCTGTTCTAGTTTTGGTCAGAATACTTCCCGTATAGTGGAGATCTAATCGTTTATTTGTGTAATAATGAGAAATGAAAAATAGTGGTTAGTGAAATAAAGTAAATTTATTGAATCAAATGGTAGAAGCACAGATTTATGGGGTGTTCATTCCTTCGCTCCCAGAAACCAATGGTTTTATCTAGTATTTATGATACTAGTCTCATTTGCAGTGCTGCTGAGGAAGCTGTCAGTTGCACTGAGAAATGCATTGCAGAGACACAAGCACTTTCATGTGAGATACTTTTTTTTTCATTTTATAATTTATCATCAACATTTTTTAATGTCTATGTTATTTTATAATAATTTTATGCTGTTATGTATATTTTATTGGTTCAGAAGCATTTTTAAATGTGATTTTTTTTTTTTTTATATACTTGCTTTGCAAAGTCCATTATTCATTAATTTAAACACTATGGGGGGAAGTCAGTTGGGCACGAGGTTTAGTGAGGTAAAAAACCTTGCGAACCTTGCGCCCAATTTTGGATTTCCACTGGTATGCATGCTACCGATACCTGTGGTATCCAATTTAAAGAAAATGGGCATGGGGTTTGCAGCTCTGAAAACCCTGTGGTTCATGAATAAAGGGGGAAAAATCATACCCGTCCGGTGCTCTCCATGGCTCCCAGTTGTCTCCCCTCCATCTTCCCACTTGGGGAGGGGGCTGCTGGGAGATGTAGTTCTCCCAACTGCTGCCTCTGAGGAGGTGTTCACACACACAGGAGTGTTACACACACACACGAGGGGTCACACACACACATCCACTCACACATACTTACACACACCTTACATACTTACCACTGCTGCAGAGGACAGGATCCCTATGCTGGTGTAAAATTCACCACTTTGGAATGTGAGTAATTACTAATTAAGCCAATTATAAACTTCCAGTTGCTTAATTAGTCCTGGGGAGGGGTGTGTTGCAAGGATGCCAGAGCTTGTCCGAATGATTTTTCCTAAAAATAAAGAATTTAGGAAAATCAGACTCACTCTGGGGTCCTGTAATTGACAACAAAACCCTGCAACTGTGGGAAAAACCCAGTAGGGTCACCCAATCCCTTTGTACACCATTGGTTTGTGGGGGTGGAGGCATAAACACCCCAGACATCTGTGCTTTTATAATTTGATTTAATAAATTTATTTATTTCCGTAAGCCTATGGCTGATCTTTTCTGCACATCAATTTCTCATTCTTGTGTGATTGAGAGCTTAGACCTCCGCTAAGTGGAAAAAATTCTGACAGCACCAAGAGCCCACAACAATTTTTATTAGGGTTTGCACACTGATGGTCTAACTAATTTCTTCTACTACTTTAAAAGAAAATATGTTATGTCCAGCACTGAAGAAAGACCAGTCTTCTATATGCCTATCTTCCTGGCTACAGACAGTGTTCATGTTAGCAGTCCGCACAATACAGAGGGGAAGGTGGTTATGGATCAGTGCGATCCTCAGCTGCTGGCAGATTGTCCAGAAAGAGAGAAACCATTCCATCAATGAAGCAACCACCCAAGTGCACCAAACGCCATACTACTGGCATAAGTGCATCTGATGTACACATAACATAAACCTGGAACATATGTTACTATTGCATTGCATCTTGACATGTGTCGGATTCATCATATCGTGGTAAGTATATCTTAACATCCATTTTTTTTAATAGGGTTTTTGTGGGGGGTACTTTATCCTATTCGTCATCTGCCCCAATATCTTTCCTTTAAAGTCAGTAAAATGAATAGCTTGAAAACTTACAAACCAGACACAGGCTGTATTGTTTCCCTGCTACACCCACTATATTTTTAACCAAATATTTGATGATTCCGTCAAAAAGTGACTAGGGCTTAAAGTCATTTAACATATATGAGAAGGAAATTAATTTTACTGTTGCACAAAGATACCTACAGTATGTTTTTTTTTTTTTTAAAGTTACAGGATGAGGATCTACAGGAAAAACAATTTAATACTAATGGTTATGAAGAGAAATATGCAAATAAAGTTCATATAAGGAGATAGTTTATCATTTCCTGCTGAGAGGCAGATCTCTGGGAGGCAATGGAGTCATCTGCCGCCGGGCTCCTGCTCTTGAGGGGGGCACCTCTCCTCCCATTCTGTGACACCATTGAATTAAGTTCATTGATAGCTGCCACTATCTCTTCAGTAGCCAACTTCCTCACTGGTCCCTGCACCTTACAAATCACACCCTCTTTATTATACTGAATATACACATTTTACAAGTGTCATAGCCAGGATTAGAAACCACAACCTATTATACTGGAAGCAGACACCTTATTGATGAAGCTGTTTGCTCCTGTATAGGAAATAAGAGAATTTTAACTATATGAAGTTACTTCTCAGACAATTACACATAACTTCATATAGTTAAAATTCTCATGCTTCCTATGCAGGAGCAAATAGATCCATCAGTAAAGTGTCTGCTGTCAGTGTAACAGGTCATGGATTCTAATCCTGGGTATGACTGCTAAGAAATGTGTGATTTAAAATAAGACAATTAAATGTATAAATATAGTATATAATTTTTTTTCAGAACACTCCATACATACATACAGACACACACACACACACACACACAAACACACACAAACACACAAACACACACACACACACACACTTATCTTAATATAGGAAATAGGGGGGCACCAATATTTATCTTGCCTCCGGGCAACTGGGACGAACTTACGCCACTGCTGAGACGACCTGTCAGTGGTTAAGATACAGATTACAAATTAAGCAACATAAATAAACCAAAATTCACAAAAACTAATATTATAATTTGTTTAAATGTAGTATGTTTTTCTGTAAAAAGTTGTATTTTCCATATATGTACTGCTTATGTGCATATAATTATATAGTAATTGCTGTTTTTGGGTTATATAGGCAGGGCCGGCTCCAGGCCTACTAGCACCCTGAGCGAGAAAATGTAAAAGCGCCCCCCCCCCCCATGCGCGCGCCGAAGGCGCGCGCGCTCCCGGAAAAGTGGGTGTGGCCTCTGGAAAAGTGGGCGTGGCCTCATAACTTCATATCATCAAACTATAAACATATTTTCACACAATTAGCAGCCTTACACATAGCCACAGTAGTGTTCCTTACACACAATGTCTCCAGTATAGTGCCAGATACACGACATGCCCCGCAGCAGTGCCAGCTACACATGACATGCCCCGCAGCAGTGCCAGCTACACATGACATGCCCCGCAGCAGTGCCAGCTACACATGATAGTGTTCACTTTTTAGGGCATGGTGCTGATCACAGGGAGGGCACATTTTTAAGTTAGGAGGGCAAAATGATGTACATACTGCTTGTTGTTCCCATACCTATATGTCAAAGAATGGACAGTGCGCGCCGAAGGCGCGCAGCAAAAATTAAGGGGAGTTACTTCGTGGGGAAGGTACGTGGCCACATAATAGTGGCAATTTGCATTACACCACACAGTAGTGCAGCTAATACACACTGCACCAGGTAGAACCCCCTATACACTTTGCGCCAGGCACAGCACTGAGACACATTGCCTAGCCACAGACGCCTAGCGGGAACACTACATGACACGCCCCCCAGCAGTGCCAGCTACACGCGACAAGCCCCCCAGCAGTGCCAGCTACACGCGACAAGCCCCCCAGCAGTGCCAGCTACACGCGACAAGCCCCCCAGCAGTGCCAGCTACACGCGACATGCCCCCCAGCAGTGCCAGCTACACGCGACAAGCCCCCCAGCAGTGCCAGCTACACGCGACAAGCCCCCCAGCAGTGCCAGCTACACGCGACATGCCCCCCAGCAGTGCCAGCTACACGCGACATGCCCCCCAGCAGTGCCAGCTACACGCGACATGCCCCCCAGCAGTGCCAGCTACACGCGACATGCCCCCCAGCAGTGCCAGCTACACGCGACATGCCCCCCAGCAGTGCCAGCTACACGCGACATGCCCCCCAGCAGTGCCAGCTACACGCGACATGCTCCCCAGCAGTGCCAGCTACACGCGACATGCCCCCCCCAGCAGTGCCAGCTACATAAATGGCCACAGAGTGCCAGATACATAAGTGCCCACACAGTGCCAGATATAAAAATGCCCACACAGTGCCAGATATGTCCCCACAGTGCCATATATAAAATTGCCCCCACAGTGCCAGATATGCCCCCACAGGGCCAGATACATAAATGCCCCCAGTGCCAGATACATAAATGCCCACACATTGCCAGATGCATAAATGCCCCCAGTGCCAGATGCATTATTGCCCCCCACAGTGTCAGATACATTAATGCCCCCAGTGCCAGATATGCCCCCACAGTGCCAGATATGCCCCTACAGTGCCAGATATGCCCCAGTGCCAGATATGCCCCAGTGCCAGATATGCCCCCACAGTGCCAGATAAATAAATGCCCCCCACAGTGCCAGATAAATAAGTGCCCCCACAGTGCAGATATACCCCCACAGTGCCAGATACATAAATACCCCCACAGTGCCAGATACATACATGCCCCCACAGTGCCAGATACATACATGCCCCCACAGTGCCAGATACATACATGCCCCCACAGTGCAGATACATAAATGCCCCCACAGCGCAGATATGCCCCCACAGTGCCAGAAATGCCCCCACAGTGCCAGATACATTAATGCCCCCTCACAGTGCACAGATAAATGCCCCCCCCCCCGCAGTGCCAGATAAATGAATGCCCCCCACAGTGCCAGATAAATGCCCCCACAGTGCCAGATACATAAATGCCCCCACAGTGCAAGATTCATAAATGCCCCCACAGTGCAGATATGACCCCACAGCGACAGATATGCCCCCACACTGTGCCAGTGCCCCCACAGTGCAGATATGCCCCCACACAGTGCCAGTGCCCCCACAGTGCAGATATGCCCCCACACAGTGCCAATGCCCCCACATAGTGCCAATGCCCCCACAGTGCAAGATTCATAAATGCCCCCACAGTGCAGATATGACCCCACAGCGACAGATATGCCCCCACACTGTGCCAGTGCCCCCACAGTGCAGATATGCCCCCACACAGTGCCAGTGCCCCCACAGTGCAGATATGCCCCCACACAGTGCCAATGCCCCCACATAGTGCCAGTGCCCCCACAGTGCCAGTGCCCCCACACAGTGCCAGTGCCCCCACACACAGTGCCAGTGCCCGGCCCCGACGATCCCAACATACCTGCGGCGACGCTGGGAGGGGACGTGCTGCTGTTGAGCCTGAGGGCCACCGACTGTTCCCGGCCGCTTGGTGCGCGCTGCGCGGCGTCTGACGTCAGGCGCCGCGCAGCGCAGCGCACAGTTTTGAAAGGCCGGGGACGGCGGGGAGAGCTGCCTGCAGTGTACAGGGCCGGCTCCAGGTAAGACTATGGCGGCGCCAGCGCGCGGCGCCCATTAAGGGTGGCGCCCCGCGCGGCCGCTCTAGTCGAACGTGCCTAGAGCCGGCCCTGTATATAGGGGATCACTTAGAGATGGTCCATGCCACCACCCGAGGGGGAAGTTTCCACCGGGCCTGATGTGTGGCGAGGCTGCGAGGGAACACACTTCACTCGTCGTCAGCTTTCTAGCTGTCTGGATTCCGGCATCGGTCTGCTCATCGCCGGGATCCCGACAGCTGAGATATCATACTAATCCCAACTGGATATGCTGATTCCATTCTGTTTCTGCCTCCTGGGTCCTTCCAGTCAGTTGCTGCAATCCAAATGACAGGTTGTTTGGTGCTATTAAGTCTGAGCAGTTGGAAAATCTTTTCACATCCAAACATACCACTGATTTGGACGTCTATAATTCGTCTACTGTGCTTTGATTTTGGTGCGATCTTGATGATTTGACAAACACGATTCTTAGTTAATCTGGGATTTGTATTTATGTCCATGTAAAGAATACAATGTTAGCACAATGGTGTCTTGACATCTATTTGTGTGTTAAGTCATGTTTCACCTGCATTTTGCTATCAATTTTGCCTTTAGTAAATCTCTGATTTGCAAAATTGATGTAAAATATCTTGAAAACATCAAATTGACAAGAATTGATCTTTAGTAGATTTACCCACAAGTGCCTGTAGAGACAGAAAGGGTTAGGATGGAGTCTTGTAAATGTAGGCCATGTACAGTATAGGTGTGGCCACATAATTGCTTTCTACAGTATGTAGAAAAGGACAAAGCCACAGATATGCCTAACTACCATGGTGCAAAGTTCCATGTTGATAATGATAATCACCTACAGTAACTCTATACATCCCTTAGCTCCTGACATACCATGCCCATCTGTTTAAATATATACTGAGTTAAATATTTCTCTTACGTCCTAGGGGATACTGGGAATCCATTTAGTACCATGGGGTATAGACAGGTCCACTAGGAGCCATAGGCACTTTAAGAATTTGATAGAGTGCGCCGGCTCCTCCCTCTATGCCCTCCTATCAGACTCAGTTTAGAAAATGTGCCTGGAGGAGCCGGTCACGCTTAGGGAAGCTCCTGAAGAGTTTTCTGCATTTATGTTTCTGTTTGTTGTTTTCAGGCAGGTCTGGTTGGCACCAGACTGCCTGCTTCGTGGGACTCAGGGGGGGGGGGGGGGGGCGGCCCAACCTCCTTTAGGGTTAATAGTCCCATTCCCCGCTGACAGGACACTAAGCTCCTGATGGAACCATTTGCAGGCCCTGCCACGGCGAGCGTGCATTCACGCAGTACGCCGCCACCCCTAACATAGCCAGAAGTAAGAAGAATGGTGAGTAGGAAGCCAGCATCCCGGTTAGCGGGTCGCCGGCTGAAATGGCGGCATGAGGGTAGGAGCGCAGCGCTGATAGGCAGGCTGCGGCTCCAGGCTCAGAGACATGCAGTGTGTATGTGCAGTGCCATAACTAGACATTTTAGCGCTGTGTGCAAGATAGGGCATCAGCGCTTCCCCACTTTGGGGAGGGAAGAGACATGTAAGAGAGAAAGTGAGGAGGGAGAAATGTTGAGAGAGAGACATGGCAGCCTCATACTTACCAGGCTCCTCTCCTGCAGCTAGCAACCCGGCGACTTCCTGAGCAGGTCCCGAGCTGAGCTGCAGTAACGTCCGGGGGTTAAGTGCATATGATCTGCGCCGCGGGGTGCTTGACAGTGTGCCCTGCATCTCCAGCCTGGTAAGCAGCAGTCCGCGCTGCTTCCGGGTATCGGGGCCAGGGTCTGACTCTTGATGCTGGGGATGGGAGAGGGATGCGGCGGCAGGGACATGGTGGGTATACATGGGAGGATGCCGGCACCTAGCCGCACCGCAGGCAGCAGCAAACAGCCCTGTCAGCGGGCAGCACATGCTTAAATTGCTTAGCGCTGAATCCGCTACTGATGTGGGCGGCCCTGTGTTTGTGCCAGCGGATGCGCCCACAGTGCAGATGCGCTGTGTGCAACGCCCCGCTATCACACACCTAGTTACGGCCCTGTGTATGTGTGTTCCGCTGTGAGGGGTGAGCTGAGGCCACAGCTAACTATACCCTCACTGGCAGATCAGCTTAGAGGGGTTCTAACCCACTGTAAAGCAACCCATATAACCTCAGCCAGTATAAAAAACCGGGAAGACAATGCGCCATTAAAGGGGCGGGGCTTCACTATGAGCGGATCCAGCGGCTCACCAGCGCCGTTTTTCCTCTGCAGCTCTCACTGAACAGACAGGCAGAGAAGCGCAGCTCCTCGACAAGGACTCCAGGTTACCTTAGCGGTACCAGGGGGTCATAGCAAGGAGGGGAAGCAGTATAATAGTACTGATACCCTATTAAAGGTGCTTATTCTGCGACCCAGCTAGGCTTAAGCTTTAGCTAGAAGGGCACTGTGTGGCTGGCTCTATCATACTCTGTGTCTCCCTAGAAGGACTCTGTGTGGGTTAAAGGTGCTTAACCTTTCTCGTGTGTGTGTGTACATTCACATTACACTGTCTAAGGAGTGTGTTTCATGCACAGCAGAGTGTTTTTCTTCCCCAGGGGGATCACTACAATGTACTCAGGATAGTACACATTCTCAGGCTAGTGGATCTGAACCAGCATGGTTGGATTCTCTAAAAGGGATGATCTCGAATATTTCTAATAAATTATCCCAGAATGAGAAAGAGACGCAATACTTAGGACAGTCCGTGGATGACCTGATGAATAGAGATTCAGGCCCTCATTCCGAGTTGATCGCTCGCTAGCTACTTTTAGCAGCCGTGCAAATGCATAGTTGCCGCCCACTGGGGAGTGTATTTTCATTTTGCAGAAGTGCGAACGCCTGTGCAGCCGCACGGCAGCAAACACATTTTGTGCAGAACAAGACCAGCCCTGTAGTTACTTATTCTGTGCGATGATTGCTGCGGCGAATGACATGGTAATGACGTCAGATACCCGCCCAGCAAACGACCGGCCATGCCTGCTTTTTTCCAAACTCTCCCAGAAAATGGTCAGTTGCCACCCAGAAACTCCCACTTCCTGTCAATCTCTTGCATTCAGTTGTGCGATTGGAATCGTCGCTAGAACCAGTACAAAACCACAAAGGACCTCATACCCGTACGACGCACGTGTGCATTGCGGTGCATGCGCAGATTAGCCCTTTTTTTCACTGATCGCTACGCAGCGAACCACGGCAGCTAGCGATCAACTCGGAATGACCCCCTCAGTTCCCATACCAGCGTCTCAGACCCCTACCATTTGTCCACAAAGCGTACACTGGCCCAGATCCTGCAGACTGACACTGATGATGACGTGTCAGATGCAGAGAAGGGTGAGATGGACTCAGTGGGGGGGGGGGGGGGGAGTGCAGCTCTGTCACAGGGTACAGGCTCTGATAGAAGCTATTAGAGATGTTTTGCAAATTCCTGATAAGGTGACAGAGGAGGATGAGGTATCTTATTTTAATGTAAAAAAGAGATCCTCTGCTACTTTTCCTGCATCAAAAGAGTTGAAATCTCTGTTTGAAGAAACCTGGGTTAATCCTGATAAAAAGTTTCAGATCCCTAAGAGATTACTCACATCCTTCCCTTTTCCACTGGATGATAGAAAAAAATGGGAAAACCCACCGGTTGTTGGTTCATCGGTATCTCGGTTGTCACGTAAAATAGTCTTACCTGTCCCTGGGGCAGCCTCCTTAAAGGACATGGCTGACCGCAAAATTGAGAACACTCTCAAATCCCTGTACACAGCTGCTGGGGTGGCCCAGAGACCCACTATTGCTTGTGCATGGATCACTTGGGTCATTGCTAAATGGTCAGGTAATCTAATTGACGAGTTAGATTCCTTATCCAGGGAAGAGATAGTTTTACTCCTACCGCATATACAAGAAATAGGTTTGCTCAATGCACGCACCACGGCCATGGCAGTGTCAGCACGCAGGGGCCTATGGCTGCACCAGTGGACTGCAGATGCGGATTCCAGGAAAGGCGTGGAAAACCTACCATTTACAGGTGAGGCCCTGTTTGGAGCTGAACTGGATACGTGGATTTCCAAGGCTACGGCAGGTAAGTCTACATACCTTCCTTCCGCAGCCTCCCCAGCTGGGAACACCTACTCTGCTTCAACGCTGCAGTCCTTTCGGACAGCAACATTTTTAAATAAAACCAAAGGTTCTTCTACGGCCTTCAAAGGCAAAACTTTGAGGTAAACCCAAGAAACCAGCAACTGCAGGTTCACAGAAACAGAACCCCGGTTCTGCTTCCTCTAAGCCTTCAGCATGATGGTGAACCACAGGTGGGAGCCCGATTAAGATATTTCAGTCACATATGGGCAACGTCATGCCAGGTTCCCTGGGTCAAAGATCTTATCGCCTCGGGCTACAGACTGGAGTTTCAGGAACTCCCACCTCACAGATTCTTCAAATCAGGCTTACCAGCTTCTCAAGAAGCAAGTGTGACTTTACAGGAAGCAATTCAAAACCTGGTACATACTCAGGTCATTGTTCCAGTTCCACTTCAGCTGCAAAACCAGGGTTATTATTCCAACCTGTTTGTGGGAACGAAACCGGACGGTTCGGTAAGGCCCATTTAAAACCTCATGTCATTGAACCCGTGCTTACGAGTGTTCAAGTTAAAGATGGATTCTCTGAGAGCGGTGATCTCAGAGGGGGAATTCTTGGTGTCTCTGGATATCACGGATGCATACCTTCACATTCCGATTTGGCCGTCTCATCAGGCTTATCTAAGGTTTGCATTACAGGACTGTCACTACCAGTTCCAGGCCCTGCCATTTGGCTTCTCTACCGCACCGAGGGTGTTTACCAAGGTTATGGCAGAGATGATGTTTCTCCTCCGCAAACAACGAGTGAACATAATACCGTACCTGGACAATCTGATGATAAAAGCACCATCCAGGGAGAAGTTGTTGGACAACATTGCCCTCTCAACCTGACTACTCCGGGATCACGGGTGGATTCTGAACCTACCAAAATTTCATCTAGAACCAACACGGAGGCTTCCATTCTTGGGGATGATACTGGATACAGAGGCACAGAAAGTATTCCTTCCTGGATTACCAATAATCCAGTCTATGATACGGGATGTTCTAAAACCAACCCGTATGTTGGTGCATCTATGCATTCGCCTCCTGGGGAAGATGGTAGCCTCTTACGAGGCACTACAATATGGAAGGTTTCACACAAGGCCCTTCCAGCTGGATCTGTTAGACAAGTGGTCCAGTTCACACCTTCACATGCACCAGAGGATCCATCTGTCGCCAAAAGCCAGACGCAAGCCTCAGAGGTTGGAGAGCAGTTACCCAGGGGGAACAGTTCCAAGGACAATGATCAAGTCAGGAAACCATCCTTCCAATCAACATTCTGGAAAGGGCATATACAACGCCCTTCTACAGGCATCACATCTTCAAGATCACGCCATTCAGGTTCAGTCGGACAATGTGACAGCGGTAACATACATAAACCGACAGGGAGGAATGAAGAGCAGAGCAGCAATGTCAGAGGTGTCAAGGATTCTCCTCTGGGCGGAAAGACATGCTGTGGTGTTGTTGGCAATCTTCATCCCGGGAGTAGACAACTGGGAAGCAGACTTCCTCAGCAGATACGACCTCCACCCAGGAGAGTGGGGCCTTCACCTGGAGGTGTTCGGGTGCTTGACACGTCAGTGAGGAAAGCCACAAATTGGCATGATGGCATCTTGTCTCAACAAGAAACTCAAGCGGTATTGTTCCAGGTCGAGAGACCCACAAGCAGTGGTGGTGGATGCTCTGGTGACTCCTTGGGTCTACCAGATGGTGCACGTGTTTCCACCACTTCCATTGATCCCAAAAATTCTCAAAAGAATAAAAAGGTAAAAGCTTCCTGGGGCGGCGTACTGACACTTTGGAGTCTCAAATGACTGATGTGCGCAAAAAACTAACGGATATCGAGGGACGCCTACGTCGCAACAATGTCCGTTTCATCGGTCTGCCCGAGAAGGAGGAGGGCTCATCTCCTGAGGAATTTCTAGAGGCGTGGCTTCGGAAGGCATTTGGACCCGATGAATTCTCGCCGCATTTCACCATAGAACGAGCTCATAGAGTTCCGATGCGCCCGTTGCCTCCGGGGGCCCCGCCTCGTACCTTCATCGCCAAGTTCCTTCACTTCCGCGACCGGGACACTGTTCTGAAACTTGCTCGCACGAAAGGCCCCCTAAAATGGAACGGGTCGCCAATATCGGTCTTCCCAGACTTTGCGGTGGAGGTGCAGAAAGATAGAGCTCAGTTTCTGCCTGTTAAGCGGAGACTCCGGGAACTTGAACTGCCATACGCCATGCTCTTTCCATCACGATTACGAGTGGTAGCTGATGGGGAGACCAAGTTTTTTGAGGCTCCTCGTGAGGCGATGATGTGGCTGGATAGACGCTTCCCGGCGAGACGGGCCCTTGCTGATGAGTGATTAATTCCTGTGACTGTGTGGCAAAAGATTTTATGTACAGGATAAGATTATATGCATATCTACTGGAGTGATACAGGATGTGGGGGAAAATGTTTAACTATCTATGCTGTTCCCTGAGGATATGAGGGTGGTAGGGGGGTTAATTACTTACCTGATTTTCTGTCTTGTTATTCTTCTCATACAGGCAATTACTATATTAATAATGCTGGGATATGTCGGGTGGGGGGCCGGGGGAGAAGAGGGATATATCGGCGGTCCGAATATACCTGATTATATTTGATCTTAAGTCCCGGGGGGTGACTTTGTATATCTCGCCTCTTTTTCTATCCTATGGGGGCGAATCAGTCTACAGGCTGGGGAAGTTTTGTTTTGTTTGTGTTTTGTTTTCTCTTTCTTAGGGCTATTGTATTTCTGGCTCCACCCAGGGTATAACAAGGTGTGTGCTCTGGGCTTGAGCCGGTATTAGGTTCAGGGATCCAAGTATGCTGCAGGTTGGGAGTAGTATACAGGGTGGGGGGAGGGGGGAAGTTGTAGGCTATGGTTGTTTCTGGTATGGATGGTCGAAATTTGAGTGTGTGTGGCTTACGAATCTACTCATTGAGCGGTGGTGCCTTGTTCTTGTATACAGAGTAGATGGATCTGGCTGGCTGCTGGCTGTAGCCTCTCTTATTATCAAAACGACCCCTCATGGTTGGACTTAGGTTGGTGTCATGGAATGTAAGGGGACTCAATGACAAGATCAAGAGATCCCTTGTGCTTAGACAAATTAAGCAATATGCCGCTGATGTGATATGTCTTATGGAGACCCACCTGGTGGGCAGCAAGACCCTTGCCCTTAAAAGACCTTGGGTAGGGTGGGCATTCCATTCCACACACACTTCTGCCTCTCGGGGGGTCTCTATCCTTATAAAGAAGGCAGTTCCCTTTGTACTGGAGTCAGTACAAACGGACCCATGGGGAATATATGTGTTTTTAAAGTGTAAAATCCACTGTACCCCTCTGCTTTTGCTGTCCGTATATGTGCCCCCCCCGTATTCCTCCGATGTCCTAAAAAGGGTTGCAGGATTTATGGCCTCGTCACCGGGTATACCCGTGGTTTGTGTGGGGGATTTCAACAATGTTTTAGATAAAGCGATGGATAGATTCTCCACCAATCCCTCTGGTCCACACTCTGGTAGAAATGATTTTGCTGAGGTTGTGTCGGGACTGGGCCTGGTTGATCCCTGGAGACTAAGACATCCATCTGCTAAACAATATTCATGCTTCTCACATTCCCACTCCTCGTTCTCTAGGATTGACCTGGCCCTTCTCTCGAACGATCTGATTCCTAGGGTCCAGGATAGCAAATATGAGACTAGGGGTATATCGGACCACTCCCCTTTAACATTGACCCTGGACTTTGGCTGCTCTAGAGGCCAGGCAGTGTGGAAGTTTAACCCGTTTTGGCTAGTACATATGGGAGATGGCTCCGATTTGGTGACTGCGTGGCGGGAATTTTTTGAGATAAATAAGGCTGGGCAACCTATCTCTAATTTATGGGATGCGTTCAAGGCCTTTTTGCGGGGAACCCTAATTAAACGAGTGGCTAATTTAAAAACCTTTTTCAGGCACCGGGAGTCCGAGCTAGAGACCTTGAGTGTTGCTGCAGAGGTAAAATACTTACAGGATTGCTTGGATAGTTCCAAATCTGCATGGTTGACAGCGCAGGGGGAATGGAAGGAATGTCTAATGGAAAAGACTCAGCATAGACTCCTCTTCTCCTCTCACACCTTCTACGCCTCCGGGGATAGGCCGGGATCATATTTAGCCTCTTTGGCACGAGGTGAGAGATCCGCTAATACCGTGGTTGAAATAGAGGCCTCAGACGGTACCACTGTAGTGCAGACCCCACAGATTGCGTCGGAATTCGTGTCGTACTATAGACGTTTATATAGCTCTAAACTGGACTGTACCCCGATGCAATTAGACGAATATTTACAGACTATACAGCTTCCCTTGCTGACTGGTGAGGCGCATGACTTCCTCGAGGCACCTATTTCGCCGGAGGAGATTGCGGATGCGATCAGTGCTGCCCCCAATGGGAAGGCTTCAGGGCCCGATGGCATACCGTCTGAGCTATATAGGCGCCATTTAGATTTTTTTGTCCCCCAATTGCTTGAGCTATATAGTCAAATATTCTCCCATTATCTATGGCGGAGGCATTGATTATTGTCCTTCCGAAGCCCGATAAGGACCATAGGAAGGTTGATTCTTATAGACCTATCTCCCTTCTACCGACCGATATCAAAATTCTGGCCAAAATCCTGGCATGTAGATTAAATAAGGTAATTACACAGATCATACACCCAGATCAGACGGGATTTATGCCCAATAAATCAACATCCATTAATCTCAGACGATTATTTACCCATCTACAGGTCCCCCGTGAGGCACCCTCATCCATAGTAGTATCACTAGACGCCTCTAAGGCCTTTGACTCCGTGGAGTGCCAGTACTTGTGGAGGGTCATGCGCAAGTTTGGTATAGGCCCTAACTTTATCAAATTTGTCCGCCTGATGTATTCCTCTCCCCTGGCTAGAGTGACGGTGAATGGCTTTGTGTCACATTCCTTTCCGTTGTCCAGAGGCACTCGTCAGGGATGCCCATTGTCCCCTACCCTGTTTGCTATAGCCATTGAACCCCTTGCATGTCTTCTGCGAGCGAACCCTGAGATTATTGGATACACCGTGGGCACCAGGGAGGAGAAAATAGCTCTTTATGCCGATGATATCCTGCTATTTGTGGATCGCTATGCTGAGTCTATGCCTAAGATTTTAGATATTATTAATAAGTTCGGATGTTACTCAGGGCTCCTGATCAATTGGGAGAAATCCTCCATTATTCCGCTTCAAGGTGAGGTCCCTGCCTCCCCATTGGTTGTTCTCCCGCTAAGATGGGTGAATTCCTTTAAGTATCTGGGCATATGGGTATCCAATGACCCTCATAAATTTACTTCCCTTAATATTACACCGCAAATATCTTACCTTCGCAATAAGGTGAAGGTCTGGGGGAAATTGCCCCTGACGGCTACAGGGAGGGTTAATCTGGTAAAAATGGTTTTTCAACCCAAACTCCTATACATACTTCAACAATCCCCAATATACATACCCCAGAAAACTTTCAAACAGATAGATGGCTTGATGTCCTCTCTGGTTTGGGCTAGTAAACGGGCACGGTTGAAACTTAATACTCTGACTAGGCCCAAAACCTCAGGGGGGCTGGCTCTTCCCAACTTTCGTCTTTATTATTTTGCAGCACAACTAGCACATCTATGGGAATGGGTTAATGAATCTGACACTTCAAGTTTGCATTCTCAGCTGGTATTGCAGGAATACCCAGGTGGTTCACCACTGAGACTGCTTCTCTGTGGAAGTGTCAAAGTATCGGCACTACCACTCTTTAAACAATATATTACTGTTTGGAGACTGGCGCATCGGATATTGCAAGGACAGGGCATTGACCCTGACACTCCCCTGGACAATAAATATGGATTGCCAGAGTTGTGTCAGCTTCAAGTCAGGGAGGTGTGGGAACCATGGGGGGTGACTTCACTGGGACACTTGTATATTGATGGGTTTTTTAGATCTTTCCAGCAGATTCAACAGGAATTTAACGTCCCCTCAGCGTATTTTTATCGCTTCCTTCAATTGAGACATGCGGTGTCTGCCCAATTCCCCGATGGCCCGCCGGCGCTTACTGATTCTCCGGTCAAATTGCTGTTGCAGACAGTGGGACCCGGTCACTTAGTATCCAAAATATATGGCCGGTTACTTCAAATGCATCATATAGACCCCCTTAGCTCCCTTAAGACCAAGTGGGAATCTGACCTAGGTCCAGTGTCGGATGAGATATGGGAGGGTGCCCTGGGATCTCGCCGGCTTTCAACATCATCTGTCCGATATCAACAAATTCAGTTGTTCGTGCTGCACAGGGTATATATGTCACCTCTGCGATTGTCACATATAGGGGGATCCCACAGCTCAAAATGTCCCAAATGCGGCACTATGGGAGCAGACTTTTGGCATATGATATGGATATGCCCTCTGGTGTCGAAGTTTTGGGAGGAGGTTATACGTGCCATAGTTGTTACGGGTATCCCCTCTACCGTACTTACACCTATCTCTTGCATATTGGCAACTATAGATGAGGAAACTCTAGACCCGCCCAGTCGACGATATGTTATAAACCTCAGTGCTCTGGCCAAGGTTTGCATAGCCAGATTATGGATGGCTAATGAAGCCCCGGCGCCACAATCCTGGATTGCTCTGGTTAATACTACTGTTGCACATGAAAAATTCGTATATCTGGCCAGGAATGCGGAAAAAAAGTTTATTGCTATATGGGGAAGGTGGATGAGCTCTCGCTATTTCGCTTCAAGGATGAATACTGCTGAACCCTAGATCTATTTAACTGCCCGATATGAGTGGTCTTTGTGTGAGTTCTCTGGGGTGAGTGGCCCGTGGCCGGCCGGATCCAAAGGCACGATGATATCGTGATAAAAGATAATACAATGTGGGTCTAATATATAGGAATTCTGGATCACCACTGCTCTATTGCTATTTATGATTCTGAATGAGATATTTAATACCACATCACACTATGCTCTCTCTGCAATACCGTAGCATGTTGTTGTTACTTGTTTAAGTGTTATAGTCTAGCTGTTGTAAGTATGTTATGCTTGCCCTAGGCAATGTTTAAATGTTAAAACATTGTAAAAACCAATAAAAAACTATTGAATTTAAAAAAAAAAAAGGTAAAAGCTTCAAGCAAGTCTCATTGCTCCAGACTGGCCAAGAAGGGCCTGGTACGCGGATCTACTGGAGATGCTCCTAGAGGACCCGTAGCCTCTACCTGTACGTGAGGATCTTCCACAACAGGGGGTGTTCGTCTATCAAGACTTACCATGGCTACGTTTGACGGCATGGAGCTTGAGCGTCAAATCCTAGCTCGGAAAGGGATCTCGGATAGGGTAATTCCAACCTTGATCCTAGCCAGAAAGGGAGTAACGTCTAAACATTACCACCGTATTTGGAAAAAATACGTCTCTTGGTGTGAGAACTGGAAATTTCCTGCGGTGGAATTTCAACTGAGACGTTTTCTCCTTTTTCTGCAGTCAGGTGTGGATGTGGGCTTACGTTTGGGCCCCATAAAAGTCCAGATTTTGGCCTTATCCATTTTCTTCCAGAAACAATTGGCTTCGCTCCCTGAGGGTCAGACATTTTTGAAGGGGGTTCTGCACATCCAACCGCCCTTTGTACCTCCTACCGCACCTTGGGATCTCAACGTGGTGTTGCAGTTCCTGTAATCGGAATGGTTTGAGCCTTTACAGGACGTTGACGTAAAGTTTCTTACGTGGAAGACTGTCACACTGTTGGCCTTGGCTCAGCAAGACGTGTGTCGGAGCTGGGGGCATTGTCTCACAAGAGCCCCTATTTGATTTTTCATGAAGATAGAGCTGAACTCAGAACTCGTCAGCAATTTCTTCCTAAGGTGGTGTCTGCGTTTCATATCAATCAACCTGTTGTTGTTCCAGTGGTTACCGACAACTCTGCTACTTCAGAGTCCTTGGATGTTGTAAGGGCTTTAAAGATCTATGTGAAGTGGACAGCTCGTCACAGAAAATCTGTCTCGCTGTTTCTTCTCTATGATCCCAATAAGATTGGGTGTCCTGCTTCAAAGCAGTCTATTGCTCGCTGGATCAGGCTTACTATCCAGCATGCTTATGCTACGGCAGGCCTTCCGGTTCCAAGATCTGTACAGGTCCACTCTACAAGGTCGGTGGGTTCTTCCTGGGCGGCTGCTCGGGGTGTCTCGGCTTACAGCTCTGCCGAGCAGCTACTTGGTCAGGTTCGAACACGTTTGCTAAGTTCTACAAGTTCGATAATTTGGCCCCTGAGGACCTTCAGTTTGGTAAATCAGTTCTGCAGGAACCTCAGCACTCTCCCACCCAGTTTGGGAGCTTTGGTATACCCCCATGGTACTAATGTGGACCCCAGTATCCTCTAGGATGTAAGAGAAAATAGGATTTGAATTACCTACCAGTAAATCCTTTTCTCGTAGTCCGTAGAGGATACTGGGCGCCTGCCCAGTGCTTATTTTATTCCTGCACTGTTACTTGGTTAAGTATTGTTGGTTCAGCTGTTGCTGTTCCTGGTTTAATGTTTGGTTAGCTTGGCTTTCCTCTAGTTTGTGTGTGCTGGTTCGGAATCTCACCACTATCTTTTCTATCCTTCTCTCAAAGTATGTCTGTCTATTCGGGCACAGTTTCCTAGACTGAGTGTGGTAGGAGGGGCATAGAGAGAGGAGCCAGACCACACTAACAAATTCTTAAAGTGCTCATGGCTCCTAGTAGACCCGTCTATACCCCATGGTACTAATGTGGACCCCAGTATCCTCTACGGACTATGAGAAAAGGATTTACCGGTAGGTAATTAAAATCCTATTTTCTTCAGGCAGGCTCCGCAGCTCACTGACTGGCAGCAAGTAGATGGGGCTGTGGGGAGAGGTGGGCTCCGGCTTGTACATTTTGTGTAGATTCTTGAAATTATGTCAGCAGGGGAAGAAGCCCTGCCACAGACAATGAGGAGCCTGGAAATCTACCATGAGGTGGATCCATGGAGACCCAGCAGACTGAATGGCCTTCAGACAAAAAAGGTTAGTATTTGTTATAGAAGAAATTACCCATTGCCTCTCCCCGGTGTCACCCGCTGCCTCTCCCCAACGTCACCCGCTGTCTCTCCCCAACGTCACCCGCTGTCTCTCCTCAGCTTCACCCCACTGCCTCTCCCCAGCATCACCTACTGCCTCTCCCCAGTGTCACCTACTGCCTCTCCCCAGTGTCACACACGGCCTGTCACCAACTACCTCTCCCCAGTGTGACCCACTGCCTTTCCCCAGCATCACCCACAGCCTGTCACCTGCTGCCTCTCCCCAGTGTCACTGCCTTTTCCCAGTGTCACCGACTGCCTCTCCTCAACATCACCCACTGCCTCTCCCCAGTGTCACCCACTGACTCTCAGTGCCTCTCTGCAGCATCACCCATTGGTTCTCCCCAGTGTCACCCACTGTCTGTCATCTATTGCCTCTCCCCAGTGTCACCCACACTCATGAAAGAAAAGGTGCTTTACCAGAGTCGTCTTAATGTAGCCTCCAAATATCGGGAAATATCTGAAAAACACTTTTTCAGGCCTTATTCTGAGTCACCCACAGCAGCGCGCGCAGCAGTGTCTATTGCCGGTCGCCTTTCTGTGAGCTTATACAAATAACCTACAAGCTCCTTCCCTTGTGTACATCCATGCAGCTGAACATGTAAGAATTGAGATGCCCACTTATAGTGCTTGTGCACGCTGTAATACTGATTGCAGCAATCAGCAGTCCTTGGTACGCCACCATCGTTCACACCATCCATACTATGATGATTCTATAATGGCTGAACACTACTCTCTGGTGGTTGTCCACAACCCTTCTGGAGACTGTCCACACCCCTTATTGGACCACTATGATTTCCTTCCTCTGGTGGGCACTTCATGCCGCAATCCGACACTGCCTGCTACCGCAGTTACCAATGTCAAATGATCATACAACTGTTGTTATTACCAAGCCTGGTTAAGGATCACTGTGCAGCCTAATTCCATTTCACAATCCCGCTGGTGACTATTGTAAACCTCCTATGTTCCATACCACATACTTCCCAACATGACCCTCTCCAGGAGGGACAGAGTGCTCTGCACCTGGACTTCCCTTTTAATTTATGATTGCCATCACCTGTGCTGAAACACCTTTCTAATCCATTAACCTGTTCAAAACAGGTGCTGGCAATCGTAAATTAAGAGAAAAGTCTAGAAGCGGAGCATTTTGTCCCTCCTGGAGAGGGTCATGGTGGGGGATATGATACCAATAGGACATATCAACAGTAATCAAGTGATCAACAGCAGTTGGAACACCTGTCGGAACCAGTGGCGTAAGTTTGTCACAGTTGCCCGGAGACAAGAAAAATATTGGTGCCCCCCTATTTCCTATATTAAGATAAGTGTGTGTGTGTGTGTTTGTGTGTATATATATATATATATATATATATATAGTTCAGGGGTAAGTCGGCGGCACTCAGTCAGACTTATACGGCTGCAGTATAAACAAGTGGTTTATTAGGCCAACATGGTTCGGGGATTAGACCCCGTCCTCAGGGCCAGACAATGCCGTATAAGTCTGACTGAGTGCCGCCGACTTACCCCTGAACCATATAGTGGAACTGAGCTTTCACCGGGAGGGCACCTCAGCAGCTGTATTAACAGAGAGGAGTGCCGGGGTGATTTGTAACGTGTGTGTGTGTGTGTGTGTGTGTGTGTGTGTGTGTGTGTGTGTGTGTGTGTGTGTGTGTGTAAAAAATATTTTTATTATTTGCTCCTGCATAGCAAGCCTTTCGAATCTAACTATATGAAGCTACTACAAAACCGTTGCAACTAGGCAGATCTTTGTAGGGGTCCAGCCACACACTACATAGATCTGCTCTGCTCAGTCACTCACAATGCTGATTATTTCTCTGACAATTAATTTGCAAGTGTCATACCCAGGATTAGAACCCACAACCTATTACACTGGAAGCATGCACCTTACTGATAGAGATATTTTCTGCTGTACAGGAAGTAGGAGAATTCTAACTATATGAAGTTACTTGTAATTGTCAGAGAAATAACTTCATATAGTTAGAATTCTCATGTTTCCTTTATAGGAGCAAATAGCTTCATCAGTAAGTTGTCTGCTTCCAGTGTACCTGTATCTATAATAAAGAGGGTGTGATTTGTAAGGTGTAGTGACTATTGGGGAAGTCGGCTACGGAAGAAATACTGGCTGCTGTCAATTAACTTAATTGATTAATGTCACTGAACACACGGAACAGGAGGAAAGTTGCCCCCCTTCAAAGCAGGAGCCCGGCGGAAGCTGACTCCGTTGCCTCACAGAGTTCTGCCTCTGGTCGGAACTGTTTGCATCAACTTTAAATATTTAATAAACTTCTATCGCAGTACAACAGCTGCGTTAACCTATTACTTATTCCCTTGAGAATGCCTTTTTTTATTTACTGTAACTGAGAAATGTACACTATTTTTGAGATTTTGATAACCTAAACTGTTTTTTAACTTAGCAGTTTAATGTTTACTTTTCTAAATGGAATAGCTTTCATTTCCATAAATACTGGAAAAATGGGGTTGTTTTTAATGTAATTCTCTCGTAATGAATTACATTGGTGAGACCTTGGAACATGGAATGCTGTCTCATTTGAAGAACACTAGGCCTGATTTAGAGATGTACATAGATGCTGTTGCAGTTGGAGGAATCTCTGAACCACCGATTGAGTACAAAGATGCAACCACCAGATGCACATCAGGCAAACATCGAACTTATAACCCTATGCTCCTACAGCATGACCTCTGAAAGTAAGATGCCGGAGCCATTACAACTGCATTGGGGATTGCAGTTGCAAGCTGTGACATGCCCATTAAGTGGTAGGGGAACACCTGCATTCGAGTCACCACTCCCCCATTACTGACCACAAACAGTCCTTTACCTTCAATCACCTTGTGAATAAATCCTCACTGCATCCTCCATTGCAAGATCACCACAGCAGGCGGCGTCCTCCTCCATTTTAAAATGATGGCGGGCGGGCTGGAGAGCAGATGCGCTGAAGAGTATAAGCGGCAGGCCAGAGTGAAAATTTGGGGATGTGCAGAGTGACCTTGCTGACATCATGCTGCGCACAGCCGGGCAGCAAGGGCTGGGCAGCGTCTGAGGCTGAACCAAGCGCTAATCTCAACGGCGCTGCTTGGACAAAAAAAAATACAGCGCATGGCAGGTTAATCCTGTGAATCCCGGGATTGGACGCTTCAAACCTGGGATTCAAATCCCGGCATTTTTGGCCTCAAATCCCGGGATCCCGCTGATCCAGATCCCAGGATTTGCCACCCTAGTGCACATATTTATACTTATAGACATCATTCTTATTCCATGAATGTGCAATAGATAGCACCAGAGCACAATATTGGAAAATTTGGCTGGATGACAGAATTAATTTTAAAATCACAAGTGTTATAACTGGCTATCTTAGTTCATCCCATGATGCCTACATCCTCAGCAATAAATCCCTGTCTGCAAAAGTTCTTACACAGGGTAGCAGTGGTACATATACACAGGGTGACAAAGGGATATATACAGGGTGACAGGAGGACATATACATGGGATCGCAGGCCAGTGGGTCATGTACAGGGTGACAATGCATGTTCCCCCTGTCCCCCCTACCCCTTCAATCTGGTTTTTCCAGCCCCCATGTTAATGTACCACCTCTCACCACATTAGCCACTTCTGTTTTCCTGGTCCTATTCTACCTGTGAGAGTGTCAGCCAGCTGGCTCTGATTTCTTGCAGTCTGAAGCAGGCAGTGCCGTGAATGCACAGATGTTGGGGCTCCAGCAAGCCACTGGGTCTTGGTGCCTCGCGGTTGTCAGCTCCACTCCGGCCGGGCAGAATTAACAGGGGTTTGTGCCCCCCCTACCCCTGCCCCCCACTCCCATATCTGCCTATGTGGTCATGCATCATGGGGGCATGAACATACTTCATGGGGCATGGATTGCGGCATGCCCCAATCTAAGCATACTGGCTGAGCAGCTGGTCCCGGAGCTATTCAATTCAGCGCACTGTTATGTTGGAGAATGCAGGTACTCGTGACTTAAACTGGGGGTTTAGTCACGAGAACCAACATTCCCCAACATAAGATCCTGTTTGTGCCGTGCAAGGCACAAAACAGCGTTGCGGCACTAGTTTTGTTGGATTTCTGCTCAGACCTCAGGAGAGGTGCGAGCGGAAATCCTGTAATTGGACTTAACAGCGCACTGAAATAAATAGCACTGCTACCTCCTTCCCGGTGCTATTAACAGCGCGCTGAATTATATCGACCCCTATGAGAGAAAAAACATAGTTGTCATCATAAACATCATTTCAATTCACTTACAGAAAATTAGGCTCTCAAAGAATTGTCTGCTGAAACCAACATTATAAAAAAAAATCTGCCAATAAAGGCAGGGAAGTAGTGGTGTAGGAGGATACTACAAATTATTTAATGGAAGCAAAGAGACAACTTTATGGTACAACTTTTTTTATAATTTTAGATCTAAAGACTCTACTTCAGTCTTTCAGATATATTGAAAGATTTGTTAAGTTCTGCAATAGGAGAGATAATTATATCCAAAAAGAAGTTAGAATTTTTGTTTTCTTCACATTCTGTCACTCCTATTTATTATCAACTTCCTGATATAAACATATCCCTGCACATTCCACTGGGCTATCTTGTTACCTGTAGTATAAAGTCTTTGGGGGAGATTGCTAAACCTTGAAAAGTGATACATTTAATTGTGATAAAGTACCAGCCAATCAGCTCCTAAATGCCATGTTTCAAGCTGCTATTCTGTCTTTCTATGTCAGTGATTTTCAACCTTTTTAAACTCGTGGCACACTAACCAAGATTTTAAAATTGCCGAGGCACACCATCTTTTTTTTCGGGGCTGCAGTAATAAAACACACACACCTGCACCCCCGCATAGTAATACCACACACCTCCCCCCCTATAGTAATACTACATACCTTCCCCACTATAGTAATACCACACACCTCCCCCCCTATAGTAATACCACACACCTCCCCCCCTATAGTAATACCACACACCTCCCCCCCTATAGTAATACCACACACCTCCCCCCCTATAGTAATACCACACACCTCCCCCCCTATAGTAATACCACACACCTCCCCCCCTATAGTAATACCACACACCTTCCCCCCTATAGTAATTCCACACACCTTCCCCACCCTATAGTAATTCCACACACCTTCCCCACCCTATAGTAATTCCACACACCTCCCAACGCCATAGTAATTCCTCACACATTAATGTTATATATATATATATATATATATATATAGCAACCTTAACTCTTGCCCTGTCTGTGGGGAGAAGTGAGGAGCACTGGGACGAGGCTGCATTGAGGAGGAGCAGTAGCGAGTGAGTGTCGAGTGTACTGTGCACTGCAAACGGGGGAACGAGACGTGCGGTGCGTGACCTATGAGTCACCATAGGTCACGAGCCGGCTGTCATTGAAGTTCAGCGCTGCCCGGCAACTAGGCATATCTGGCTGGCTGCTGCGGCAAGTCTGTGTGGCGGGCGGCAGCGGGTCTGTGTGCGGTCGGCGGCAGCGGGTCTGTGTGCGGTCGGCGGCGGCGGGTCTGTGTGCGGTCGGCGGCAGCGGGTCTGTGTGCGGTCGGCGGCAGCGGGTTTGTGTGCGGTCGGCGGCAGGTCTGTATGTAGGCTGCAGCGGGTCTGTGTGCAGGCGGCACACCTGGAAACTGCTCGCGGCACACCAGTGTGCCGCGGCACACCTGTTGAAAAAGGCTGTTCTATGTGGATTATGCTACTTCACTGAGATCCTATTTAAGACTTTTGAATATGATTGAAGTCAAATGGAATACTAATTATTATGATCTCTATTGTCACAAAACCACTCCCTATACAAACATTCTTTATGAGAGTGGAATTAAAGCAAAATAAAATATTAATTGATGATGAGAACTTGGGTGGGAGCAAAATTAGTTCACACTTTTTTCTCCAGGTTTTTCATCTTCAGATTCCTGGCACAGCAATGGGGACCAGGTTTGGTCCAAGTTGTTCTAACCTCTACATAGGCATACTTGAGGAGCTGCTGATTTTGGTGTGATTCTCTATAGATGTTACTGAATATTAGTGATCTAATTTTCTTTTGTTGAGCAACTAAAGCAGAATCCCTTCAATCTTTCTTTTTATGCACTTATCACCCCAAGACTATAAATATTTTGGCTATAACACTTGCATAGGCATGCACACATGGAGTCTCAAGTGTTCTCAGGGACACTCTAGTGTCCAGTGCCATCTCCATACTTGTCAGCAAAATTAAGTGTTGTCGGCATTCTTTTCAGATGGTAGTGTCAGTGAATCACTCACTAAATGACTCACAAGAAACCTTTTAATGCAAACCCTAAATTTTCTGCACCCCCCTAGGAGCTGAGGACAGAGCAGTGCAGTGATCTGTACATGCACTATATAAAATACACACTTTGGTTCTATCTGGTGTAATATGAATTGGGAGTACTACTGTATGGCATAGTATGGTCATAGGTACAGTAAGTCAGGTTAGGAGGTTGGGAGTGTTGATCAAAATATGATATGGGTGGGACATTACCAAAAGATTATAAGTATTAAAAATTATAAGTATTAAAAACTTTCTTATCTTACTTTTGGACATACTTCTTAAATCAGAATTGGATCCACAACCAAATGTGATCTTTTGAAAAGCAAGCTTAAAATATTAGCTCCCTTTTTTTTCAGTAGTAAAAGTTAATTGAGGGGGCAATATGTGGCTGTCAATAGCATTGGGTTTCATTAGCTGTAGCAAGCAAGGTGCATTACCTATAAACATATTTTGCATTGGATTACTTAGTTTGAATTACACAGGAGCATCTCTAATGGAAACATTCATTTTTATATTTGTATAAGTTTTTGATCTTTTTTTTTTTTGCTAAATTTGCTGATATTACAATTGAATATTTATCAGAGCTTGGAGTGAGATAAAGTGGAGAGAGATAAAGTATCAACCAATCAGTCAGAGTTATGGTAGCAGCTGATTGGTTAGTAGTTCATATCCCTCTGTAGACTTTATTTCTCTCCAATCTTTGTTAAATCGCCCCATTACTTTCTGTATGGTCTACATTTGAGAGGTGTAGACACTCTCTTGGGGGTGACTAGCGTTTTCTAAACACTTTCACAGAGCACACACTTTTGTTATATCAATTATTTTTCCTTATACTTGCACATTTATAAATATGTATTATATTATATATTATCACTCAGACAATCCCAGCATGATACCATTATGTAAGTTTAAATCTGTTTAATAAATGAAAGTCTGCTCTATGGTACAAATTTAGAACCGTGCTCCTGGAAATCTAGTGTCAGTATTGTGAAGTATGCGTGTGAAAATAGCGCTATGGGAAAAGAGTTGTGTATGAGGCATGAATTCTGGGATGAGTTATTCCTAGCAGTGTGGTGCAGTTATCAAATGTCTTGCAGAACCCAACAATGAGTCTGGGAGGAACGGTGCGCAGGCGCTGCACACTCCTTTCTCCTGCTAGTCTGAACTTGGCAGAGCACCGAGCAGCTGAGAGCTTTGCAAAACACAGGGGGCTCCTCTGCTACAAGAAGAACGCTGCTGAGATTCTCCGCTTCAGTTTTTAGAAATGAGACTTTTACTATACTGTATGTGGATACCTATAGCAGTTTTGGCAATGCCCTGATCCCTCTTCTGTCGATATGTCTGCAACGTAATGTAAGTGCAATAATTGCAATAAGATTTGTGGAACGGGGCAGCAGGGTTGCACAGTAAGCTGTCCCAAACTATGACTCATTAATAATTAGGTGCCAGCGCAGTGCCACTCACAGCTAGCAGGGCATGGCGCTAGTTGTTGCTGGGTACTTGATAGTTGTGCAGAGTTGTTTGGAAAGTTGCTTGCTTGTCGTTAGCTCAGCTACAGCTAATGAATGAGAGCTCAGTGCGGACTGTAAGTGTCTCTGCTTCTTTTCTGATACACAGCTGCACAGACACAAATGGCTGCAGGTCACAGCCCCTGGCTGGAGAATCCAGCATTCCAGAACTGTGCACAACCCATTTATTCTCACATTCCCAGGCACAGTCCTTCTCTCCAGTCACTACTGTCACACTGCTGCGGGACGCCTTGTGCAGACAGCGAGGTACTGTAGCATGCACTCTTACTACATGCACATACACACAGTACAGTAGCTAATCTGCCTCCTTATGCCGCTTGCTGCATGTCCTGTCACATCTAGAATAAGTTCAGCATTTTGTTGGTACCGTTTCATACTATGCCAGTTTCCAGTGAGTATTATCTGTTTAATAACTGTTTTGTTTGTTTTATCGTGAACTATGTTTCTTCTACTTTTGGCAATTGTTTCACCTGTGGTGATGTTTATTTATTCACAGGGATTGTAAACTTCTTGTATCATATACATACGCCCCTCAATACTCATTTATACTGTCCCTAATGTGTTTTAAGTGAATTTAAAGTATCTCCCCAAATTACTAACAGGGTTGAATTTATCTGAAAATTCTTTTGATACATTAGATATTTTAATATTTGCTAATATTTGAGTGTTATTTTATTGTTATAACTTATGTTTAATAGACTGAACCCCTTGAATCTAACAGAGGTACAACCTAGGGAATAAATTGAGAACCTAGGATTTAGCAGACAAGCAAAGTTACTTTCAGTACTTTCAGGATACACACAGTGTACTATGGGGGTCATTCCGAGTTGTTCGCTTGTTGGCGATTTTCGCTATATTGCGATTAGTCGCTTACTGCGCATGCGCAAGGTTCGCAGAGCGCATGCGCTTAGTTATTTTACACAAAAGTTAGGTATTTTACTCACGGCATAACGATGATTTTTCATCGTTCTGGTGATTGTAGTGTGATTGACAGGAAGTGGGGGTTTCTGGGCGGAAACTTGCCATTTTCTGGGAGTATGCGAAAAAACGCTGGCGTTTCTGGGAAAAACGCGGGAGTGTCTGAAGAAACGGGGGAGTGTCTGGACGAACGCTGGGTGTGTTTGTGACGTCAAACCAGGAACGAAACTGACTGAACTGATCGCAATGTAGGAGTAAGTCTGGAGCTACTCAGAAACTGCTAAGAAATTTCTATTCGCAATTCTGCTAATCTTTCGTTCGCAATTCTCCTTAGCTAAGATACACTCCCAGTAGGCGGCGGCTTAGCGTGTGCAAATCTGCTAAAAGCAGCTAGCGAGCGAACAACTCGGAATGATGGCCTATGTTTGTATTTCTCCTGAGTGGTGTATACATACTGTAGTATTAACATGTGCTGTCGCTGTTATACTAAAGTGCATTTCCTCCAAAGACTCCAGTGATAAGTGTGTGTTTTAAACATGTTTATCTTTTTCTATCATATTTTCTTTCTTTCTTTCTTTCTTTCTTTCTTTCTTTCTTTCTTTCTTTCATATGTTCTAAGAAAGGAAAATTTCATTTTATAAAAAAAGAAAATGAATCAAGTGGTTTTGGAGAGTTATTATTACTTAGAATGTTGGCTAAGATTTCACTCTCCTAACCAGGCCACTGAGACACAGTGAACCAGTAGTTTTGATTTGGTGTATTGTTGTCCTCACAAAAATATATTCCCATTCTGACACATTCATTCACTAGAAACTTTGGGATATTGTTTCTATTCATTTCCCTTTAGAGTGTAAGCTCTTGGAGTAGAGCTCTCATTCTCATATTTGTATAAATGATAAAACGCTGTAAACGTTATCATTTTGTTAAATTTTCTGTGCATCTGACATTCATCAACATTACTAAAAATCAACTTTAATTGTAATAGGGATACATTGCAAACACAATACATTGCTAGAAAGAAGCATTTACATCTGCATTTACACATGCGTTTGGCTGGACTTGATGATTTATCACAAAAACGTATATCTTTTATACACTATTATATATATATATATATATATATATATATATGTTTGTCCTGAGGAAGGGGGTACGTCCCCCGAAACTTAGACGTGATTAAACACTGATTGGTTTTGTTTCACCAAATTTGCCAGTCTCCGAGTGCCGCCTTTCTTCTCTGCATATATATATATATATATATATATATATAGGTAAAACGGACCTGAACAATGGATTTGTTTTTTATGCATACCATCCAATTAAAAGCCAGTGCATGTGTAGTGTAATAGTGCCAAGATGTTCTGTTCATTATTATAGTGAATAAACTGTGTTTATAGACCTGTTGATAGTAATGATTTTCCAGCTTGTACAAAACACAAAATCTAATAGGACAGTGAATTCAGGCTTAAGTTGTTACTTGCAGGTACTTCCTGATGAAAATAATGGAGTAGCTTAGCTTGTGTTTGTGTTTTGTTTAATGTACTCTTTTTTTTTGTTTTTTTTATTGTGTTGCATACTTAGATTTATTAGCACTGTAAACTTTGAATGTGTGGCAGGCACAAGGTCATATATTGTCTATCAGGTGTGAAATAGCTACTTGTTTAGTATATTTCCCCATTAACTGCTCCAGAAGTTGCTAAAAGTGTATATTCTTTGCTGCTAATAGTCTTTGGCCAAATTTACATGGTTAAATTATGCTTATGCTACAAAGTATGTATTGGCTCTCTGTTTATATTAATAGATACATTTTGAATTAGGAAATGGACCACACTGAAGGCTAAATTTATTATGCAGCAATTTTCAAAGCCGCTGGGTCTTTGGCAGTATTTAAAGTGGCAATAATATATTTTTAGATGTAAACCAGGTTTGTCTTTAATATTGGCCCTTTATATCTAGTGACCAAAAGTCTTATTTTTTTCTGAAGCAGGATAAATATTCCAAACAGGCAATGGCATACAGTATTGCTTTAATATACAGTAGTTTGAAAAAAAAAGTATGACATTGCAATTTATTTGTGTTGTATTTCAGCGTGCACTGGCTAACCACCATACATCGGTAGAACAATAGTCAGTAGAGCTTTCATCGGAAGAACAGATGAATATAGCAGCCCCCGGGGGTTCCAGTTTTGGGAAGGACACCTTAGTAAAATCCTTTACCTAGGTTGTTAGTGTGTCATGAAGTGACTCGTACAGGCAGAAATGACTCACATTTTATTGCAAGCTCACCTAAATCACTGCTCAGCCCTCAGTAGTTACATGACATTCTGAAATGAATGATTCAAAATAGAAGTATGCATTTTACCATGAATGTGGGTACTTTGGAGTACATTTTCATAAAGTCACAAACATAAATAGTGAATATTTGAAGATTAATCATCAAAAATATAATACATTTATTAACCACTTAATAAAGATACTCCATACCTACGTGCTACTATCACATAGATAAAACACAGGTGCATGGAACATCTTATGATCCAGCGCTGCAATATAATGCTAGTATTTCTTAATACTGTGAAATTTGTCTTTCCCAATTCCATATTTATCTTTCTCTGTTAAGTTGTTATTAGTTTCAGTGGCAAATGCAGGATTTCTAGAGGGGGGTTTCCAAATGCAATCCACATTCTCCACTCTGCGAAATATTGGAGCAAGTGCGGGAGTCTGGGGGAGCGGTAGAAGACCTTAGTAACGACCCTTGACATTAATGTAAACATTGGTCTTTTTATACACTGGATACTGTATGGAATACAGTATTAATATTTAACACTATAGATGATCTTGGGTATAGGCTGTATCAAATATATTTAAATAATATAAATAAGTGGTCAGGAAAAGGTTAAACATATCATAGTAAATAAATACACAAATATAATAGAACCAATACTGCATTTTCTAAGCACAAATCCTACCACCTCATGGTAAGGCTCCTGTCCCTTCTTAATGGTAGCTACTCTTTGGTCCAGTGCACTGATTGAGGACTCACACCGCAGACTTGGTCGAAGAAGTTGCTATCACTGGGCATGTGCAGCAACTCTGCACTGTCCGTTAAACTGCGTGATGTGGTGGTAGCTCTAGTAATAGTGTTATATACCATTGCTATTGTCATAATTTCAGGCACTTGCCAAGAAGAGGGGTGTTCCGGGCAACTGGAAATCCCCCCTGCATTTGCCTATGAGTTTTAATTTGAACATGTTGCTTATGATAACATAAATAGAGCCTCATTCAGTCTTGCATGCAAGTCTGCTCTGTGGATAGATATTGCAATTTTTACCAAACTATTCATGCGTTAGGACCTACATACGCAAATTTGGACAACTATTGGAGATTCAGGACAGGATGTATCAACCCAAAAACTGCAGTCAAAATGGGTGGTATTGGTGGAGTGCCGCATTCTCCATATGCATTATAGTGATCGGCAGTGAATAACAGAGATTCACTGCAGCCCACCAGCACTGCACTCCCAATAGAATGCTATGGAGCTGCGATGTGCTGGTATGCACCATGCACCTTGTGCCTAATAGTTAACACCATCTATAGATAGCATTGCCTAGAGAAGCCTATGGGCTTCTTTGCACTGAGTTCTCCTGAGATCCCTCTCTGTTTACCCGCTGCTTGCGTGTGTGCTAGCAGGCGGCCGCTCATGCGCAGTAGGACTCCCAGGTCATAATCCTGGATGTCTTGTGTTCACAAGTGACAGCTCTTATCAGAAGAGCTGTCCCTTGTCTAAACAGCTTAGACTGTCCAGTCAGATATAGAGCGAGGCGGGCCATCGGCATCCCGGGACACTGTAGAGTGCTGGGATGCCTTTGGCCCGCCCTGCTCTCTTGCTGACTTGACAGGCTCAGCTGTCAGTCATCAGCCATGCACCGCCCCCATCTCTTACACACTTTCAGTGAGCCTGGATGCTGATCAAGACTCCTTCCCCGGGTCCCACCCCCAACTCGGGACTAACCTAACAATGAAACTGCAGTGCTGTTTCATTGGGCATGTGTGTACCACCGATGGTTAAAACCAATGATGGTACATTATGCCATCGAAGGCAACTATCGATGGAAGGCAATCCGATGGCCATTCCTACTCATCGGTATGCGGACATATCTGTTTTTTGGAGAGGTTGGAAAACTAAAATGTTTTCAAAAACAACAGGTGGGTGGAGGTGGGTCCACAAATAATAATAATCATGACACTGAGGCATTGATTTAGGTTTGTAATAGCACTATGGGATCTTACAAACAAATACACTTGTCTTTCTTGTGCTCTAAGTTATATTATAGCTTTTAGAAGGATTTGCTTTTACTAAAACTATTTGCAAGTTGATCTCTTTCCTCCTCTTTCTCTTTTGAAGTGCTTTGAATCTGGTTGTCCCTGGAGAGGATGAAGTGGTGAAAGGATGGGGCTTTCTCCTGCAAGATTGCACAATGGCCAGAGAGGACTCTGTGAAGTGCCTGCGTTGCCTGCTCTATGCCCTCAATTTACTTTTCTGGGTGAGTCAAGAGGGCCAGGCAATCCCAGTCTGTCAAGCAGGTGGCAATGTCTCGACTCAGGTTACAGCTGGCCAAGAGAGAAAGCACCAAAGGGCACAGCTAAGCATGAATTCATTTAGCAGGATTACTATGTATTTTCCAAAGATCTAAGGGTTGTCTTGTAGTAGTTCCTTTGATCAACATACACTGCTGCCGCATGTGCCAGTTCTTCTGCCAGCTTTTTCTACTTTATCAAAGGGAGAGGGTGATAAATAACTACCCTGGAATTAAAGAAGCAGTGCATTTCTTTCATCATACTCCTAAATGGGCCCAGTAATATGACTTATAGTCATATCTAGAATTATTCATTAACTTCTTATGTGTGAAATGCATATTCCTGGCCTTTAAAATCCTCCAAATTGCATTCACTTGAAAGTGATAGAGAGGACGATGTGTTTAACACAATGAAAACCTGTGACTGCTTTCTGGCAGAACTTGCTGATGTCTTTAGTTTGAAAACAGCTGAGCAGTTTGAAAGCATTCTGGGTAAATCATAAATTTTTCAGTATTGGTATTCTACACAGATAAAATAACCTAACTCTGAACAGAACATGGCTTGTCAAATATGATTAGATGAATGTTGATTTCACTATGTATACTTGTCAGTTTCTCTCTAAACTTGTAGATAAGAAAAAAAGCAACTTGTCTTAACTGGTTTAGGACTGAGATGGATAGCATATACTATGTCTGTGTTGTGCAGTTTCTCGTATCTGATTTGTGCTTGTTTAGCCCTGAACTTTGAAAATCTGAAACACTGAGCCTATTAATAATTACATTTTAAGACATAATGGTGCATTTTATTTCCTTTTTAAACTACTCTAGTATATTTGTATTACTTTATAATCAATACACTAGGCATGCAGAAACAAGTTAAATCCCAGGAATAAATGTATAGCATGTACTGTAGGTGTTCATTTTCTTCATGCCTTGTCCAAACATTGCTAAAAATGGATGAAATATAGCACACACTGCATTAGTACATCTGTAATACATTGCATCTTTAATAGTGTAATGTATTGTTATGGCAGCATGGGTTAATGCTACCATAGTAGGACATGCTGGGTTTTAAAATGTTAAATGCAGTTTTACAATTTTAGAAATTGATGGTGGGAACTGCATCATAATTGAATCTAATTATAATGTGCAATTGTGCGTTTACTAATGATTGGGCTGAACAAGCCCACAGTGCCCAGACGACAGCTTAATCTTGGGGTGAGGGTTTTGTTCAACTTAATGCAAATAATGTATGTCAGAAACATGCAGAGCCTAATTTTACATGGATTTTTTATTTGTACCTCCTTAGCTGCTGATTTTGCATGCCCTTATGTCTTGCGGACTGCTTCTTGAATGCACAGTATGCTGGGCTGCAAATGCATACCTCCCAACACGACCCTCTCCAGGAGGGACAGAATGCTCTGCTCCTGGACTTCCTTCTTAATGTATGATTGCCATCACCTGTGCTGGAACACCTTTCTTATCCATTAACCTGTTCAAAGCAGGTTCCGGCAATCACAAATTAAGAGAAAAGTCCAGAAGCAGAGCATGTTGTCCCTCCTGGAGAGGGTCATGTTGGGAGGTATGCAAATGTGAAATGTCAGGTGAAAGCACTGCCAACACTAAAGAGTACAGTTGGTGGCCTAGGACTAAACCAAATTATTTATGGTCAGCGTGATTGGCAAAACCAGCGCTGGAGGCTGCCAATCATAAAATATGTGGACAAACAGAAGCATAACCCTGTATTTCACCACATAACTGACCCTAAGCATGACATATAAGTCAAAATGTGGTTATTTTAATATTTTTTTTCTGAATTTCTCAACAAGAAACTTCTGAGTAAGGGATGCCATGAAACAAAAAAAGTTTGGAAACCACTGTTTTATTATCTCATTTTATTAATTTAGGCATATAGGCACACTCATCCTTGTCATTACAGGTAAGCACAAAGTATGCTACATTTAACTCAATGTTCAGTATTAAAAATATATTTATTTAGAAATTCTATTTGACTGCAAATCTGATAACACTGCAATGAGCTCCAACACTGACGAGGCCAAAAATGGAAAAACACTGATTTTATGTTCTGTCACCCTAAAGTTTTATAGACTGCTTATGACCAGGACCTTATCTGTGTGGAGTTTGCATAGTCTTTCTATGTTTTTGTGGGGGTTTTTCACTTATTTTGGTGTCCTTCCACATACCAAAGACTTACTAGCATGTTAATTGGTTGTAGTATAGACTATAAACACCACTGGGGTATACGCACTGACACAAATAATTAAACATCTGTACAGTGATGCGTGATATGTGACCATTATATAAATAACTGTTAATAAATAAATTACTCCTGACAGCTAGATACCAAATAGTATCATGTCTTCTGTTTTTGCTGTGGTATAGCAGTACAATTACAGTTTGCCTGAGTGCTACAGTTTGTCTGGAGAAATTTAGATACTCTTTATTCCTAGTGGTAAGGACTTACCATTGTTCAGATAAAGTTGGTTTTACATAGTGCCTTGTGCATGTGTGTTTAATTTTGCAGCTGACACTCTGCATTTGCATATAGTCTGCAAATATATTTATGCTTTCTCATGGGAGGAGGGAGCAGAGGGAGATTTTGTTCTCTTAATATTATTATGTAAAAGGAATTGTATCTCAGATATGTCAGGTGTTTTTTAAAGTTAAAGATATGGTTGGTTCTAAATCGGAGTGGGAGAAGGGACCTTCTGACGTCACTAGGGGAGGAGACAAGTCACCAGGGGGAGGAGCTACGGCCAAACAGGGTACCCGAAAAGTTCCCTCGCGGGCTCGCTTCGCTTGCTACGCATTGGGCTCGTTGGCTCGCTTCGCTCGCCACCTGATTACTAAAGGTAATAGTTGGTGGCGTGGATAGTAGAGGAACTATCCCGCTGGCCTAGCTTCTCCCACTGTGTCGTGGCTCCTCCCCCTGATGTAAAAGGTCCCTTTGGCCAGAGGCGTCACTGAACTCTTTTGTACCTGGTGCTACAGGGGGCGTGGTGACCCGTGTGAGGGGCGTGGCTTCATGGGAGGGGGTGTGGCTAATCAACCCGACCCGCATTTTCGTCACTCCGGAGGTCCGGGAGCTGTGGCCTGCCCCCGGAGACTGGCATGTCTGCAGTGCCAGCTCCTACATGGTGACAGGAGCCAGGTTGCTGCTCGTAATGTTACAATGCAGCACCCAGCTCCTTTCACTGAGCAGGAGCCGGCACTTTGGTGTCACCCCTCAGCGGATGACACCCGGGTGCGGGCCGCACCACCCGCCCCCACCCTGTGACGCCACTGCCTTAGGCCACTTGAATCTAGCATCAACCTTAAAGATATTGGCATATTTACTCACAAAATGAAACCACTTCATAACAGAGGAAACTATTCATATAAATGAACATAGGCCCTCATTCCGAGTTGATCGCTAGCTGCCGTTGTTCGCAGCGCAGCGATCAGGCTAAAAATCGGCACTTCTGCGCATGCGTATGATGCACAGTGCTCACGCGCGATGTACTTTCACAAAAGCCGATGTAGTTTCACACAAGGTCTAGCGACGCTTTTCAGTTGCACTGCTGATCGTTGAGTGATTGACAGGAAGTGGGTGTTTCTGGGTGGTAACTGACCGTTTTCGGGGAGTGTGTGTAAAAATGCAGGCGTGCCACATAAAAACGCAGGAGTGGCTGGGGAAACGGGGGAGTGGCTGGCTAAACGCAGGGCGTGTTTGTGACGTCAAAACAGGAACTAAATAGTCTGAAGTGATCGCAAGGAAGGAGTAGGTCTGCAGCTACTCAGAAACTGCTTGAAAAAATGTTGTCGCCGTTCTGCGATCCTTTCGGTCGCACTTCTGCTAAGCTAAGATACACTCCCAGAGGGCGGCGGCTTAGCGTTTGCACTGCTGTTAAAAGCAGCTAGTGAGCGATCAAATCGGAATGAGGGCCATGGTAAATGGGTTGTTTTAGAAATATTAGTTTAGTGCATATAGAGCTGTTCCAACATTTATAGAAAAAGAAATACAGAACCATTGATTCTACACTGTACAATATACAAAATACTATTTTTCTGTTGGGCTTAGTTTGGCAAGTGAAAAGAGGCAGTACTAGGTATTACTTTTGATAAAGCTAAATATTTATCTTATTTAAAACCCTTTAAGAGGCCTAAGAACACTGTACGCTATTGACGTATGGAGTACCGTAAGGGTACGCACGTTGCGTAGCAATCGCTTAGCCGAGGTCGAGACGCTCAAGCGTCACGTTCGCTCACGGTCAAGAGATCACAGGCCGGCACACTATTGGCTGCTGACTAACGTAATGGTTCGCTATAGCGTGGCGGACGCTCGGGACCACGAGGAGATCACCAGCGGAGCAGATGCTCACAATGTTAAACCTTTATATCTAAACCATAAACAATGTAATATGCTGTAAAACCTTAGTGTAGAGATAGGGTGTAGATGCAACACAGTGTAACCTTATTAACTTAATAGCTGTTCGAGCGTCACCGACGCTCTGAGAATACTTAACACTATAAGAAATACTCAGATACCGTGCTTAGGGTCTAACGCCTTATATGAATGTTATACTTGCAAAAAGAATAATACAATACAAGTCACACACTACAATATAACATAGACTAACTAACCAGGTAACTACACATGAAATACAATACAATACTATTACGTTCAAGAGAATACGAGAGAAAGAGAAGAGAGAGAGAGAGAGATATGGCCCATAATAACAAGAAAGACAATATGATTGTGGAGAAAACTTACGCACAAGGGGAACGATCGCATGCGCCTCTGGACATCCAGCTCCCGATTTTCAGCAATGAGAACCGTTGAAGAGTGAGCTGGATGTGATCGGCTTGTCTATTTATGCCCCACACACAATACAATTCAATGGTCCCTACAATCTCATTGTTCATTGGACACAGGAATTCCTCCTCGCATTATAACAAAAGGTCATAGGTTGATTCATACAGGTGGGCTGTGACGATTTCCAACTGCTCAGGTGGGTGGGAAACTAGGTTTCCCGCCGCATGGATAAGTAAGTGCAAATAATAGTAAATGGACATAAACTTCTTATGTCCATAACTATTCGCACGAGCGATTAATCCGCTTCAAACCAACACCGGAATATTGCTAATTAAATACTCTTCCGATGGATACTAAACACCACAGTATTACTCCTGTCTGACCCTTCGTATCAAACAAAGAGGGATTTCTCTGTCCATGAACATGCTACATTAACCAAACTTTCAGAATCTATCAAAGGGACCATGATCTACAAAATACATTATATAGTGGAAATATGTAACGAAAGAGTCGCCCGCTAGACGCATACAATCTCTACCGTAAATGCGCATACCGTGCGCCTGCGGGTGCCCGCAACAGCGAGTATGCGCACGCACGGGAGAGCGCACGCATGCGCAGCAGGGACACATATGAGGTGCAAATATGGCAGTGTGCATTCATGATATTTTTCTGACTTTGACAGTCCACCCTTTGGCAGTCAACAATAACTGCCACTTCCTAAAACATTTCAAAACGAGAAAAATATATGTCAGGGGTTAATACATTTCCATGGTTGGGTAGGGGAGGAGAGGAGAAAGTAGGAAAAGGGTATGACCTAGTGAGATAGCAGAAGCATGTGTGTATGAATCCGTGTTTTGGGGGGTCATGTATCATCGTGCCGTACGTGTTTTAAATCAAGCTTCGAGGCATTGCGAAGTATACATTTGAATTCCTTCTTATCCCGTGGTACGGGTCTGTGGATGGGCTGTCAAACTTTACCGAGCTCTTTTCGGCTGTGGTTGTAACAAAATGGGGAGCACATTTTAGTTGATGATACATGAATGGGGGAATATGTGATTGCTGATATCTGTGCCTGTATTCCCTATCGACTATGTGTGTAATTACCTGAAGGTTGTAGAGATGAAGAAAAGACATAATTACGGTAAATGCAGTGGTATTCTATGTCAGGTAAATGAACATTTGTCGGTTGAAGTCTTGTTCGGTGTCTGTTGAATGCAGTCTTCTTTGTGCTTTTGCCAAAAGGCGTGTGGGCAAAAAGCTTTGTCAATGTCCATAGACTTACAAAAGTGTTGGGCTAGCGTAATTTTAAAATTTCTAGGGAAACTGGGGGTCTATGGCAAAGTTCATCAAATATCTGTGTATAAGGTTGTCAAAACTTCTTCTTTAATCCATCAGTTGTCTGTATACAGGATCATCAAATTCCTCGTCAAACGTAGGTCTTGTTACCTTGGAGAAACCGGAAAAACAGGTGAAAGAAACGGACCGTAGAAATCGCATTTTCATCACATCATTGTTTCTACAGTTGGGTCATAAATCAAATCCATTGGAATTACAATTCCCTCACTCCTTAAACTCATCACCCTAGTACCTCGTTTGCACTTCATTAAAGCCTGACCGCATCTAAATATCAAGCCAATCGTTATGATAACACCTAAGATACATAGGAGAAACTTCCCTACATCCATTATGACTCCTTGAGCCCATTCTCCTAAACCGGAGAACCAATTTCGCGGGTTCAACCATGACACCCAACTAGTCAGCTCATTACTCACAGCAGCAAGGGTGAGATTGTGTCTCCTGCGAAATTCCCACTTCAATTGGAGAATATCGTCCATCTTTTGGTCTATGACCTCGACCGGGTCCTCGGTACTATTTGTAATATATGTGCAACATTTCACGCCGTACTGCGTTGCCAGTGTGACACAATATCCACCTGTTACTGCCGTGAGATAATTGAGAATCATTCTATGCTGAACTAGTTCTGTTTTATAAGCTTGAAGTTCTCTTCCAGTATACCTAAACGTGTCATCATACATTTCTGTGATATTGTCTAACAAATTTGCGAATGCAGATATGTATTTATAATTCAACACTCCTCTGGCGGTGCGAGTGATGTCTAACGCGATTAGAAACTGAATCCCGGTGGATTCATGGATCATGTCAGAGGCCGGATGCTCTGTTCTTTCTATCAGGTGCCGTTTAACTACGTGCTCGTAATGGGTGTGAGTATAAGGAGCTTGGGCAACACGGTGTATATCTTTCATTTTGGCATGTGATACAGTCATTACTTCAGGCAATACTTTTCCAATATAACACAATCCTTCAGAGTTTGGGGCAAGCCACTTATACGCCTTCCTCCCGCATATGAAATATGCATCATCGGGGAGAACATATGGGACGGAGTAGGACATAACCATATTACACATCTTCCATGTGAAATCTCCTAACCCTAATTCTCCCATCTGTCTAGTACACGTATCAGCTTGTACGATATGTGCACAGTATCCTGGTGATACCTCTCCAACTCTCGTAATCCTATTTCCTAGGGTATACCTATATCGGAAAGGTTTTCCTCTACTGGCTATGTGGCGTATAAGCTCTGTATCTGTCGGCATTCTATCTGCTCTATATGAAAAGGTCATGGTTTGGTTACTCCATGACACTTCCCAATTTCCCGGCTTTCGGGGATTGGAAATGTTAAAACATATGAGGGATCTATCCACATGATATTGGTGGAGCTTCAAACTAGGAGGACTGGAGATATTAAACCTCCTATCCACCGGCCTCCCACCACTTAGCTCAAGTACCTCCCCTATCGTCAAAGGAAATGGTACTAGTCCTGATTTGCTATGACCTTGAGGTACTTGAGAGCATACCCAACAATCTGTTTGATTTAACACACTACCCACTAAGGAGTGATAGTCACTCAAGGGATGCCGGTCCATGTGGATATTAAAACTGGATTGGCATTTCTTGATGCACCCATCCTCAACTACATTGTCACAGAGCCTACAGATACAGTTTTCTTCAGCTAACAATCCTTCACAATTCCTTCTATGGTCAATGCTATCGGATCGTTTTCTGATACTCGCCTTTGCTTGTTGATTATGTTGTTCTTGGAAAACTACGCCTCCATCTCTGTCATCAGAACCCATTCCAGAACCTCTCTCGACCTCCATGGTACTCTCGCCGGAACAGACTGCTCTGGTCAACATCATGGTCAACAGGAAAATCCGGATCACAGTCTCTTGGGGCAAGTCCATCTTATAGGAGGAAACGAAGAAGAATGAGAAGGGGGAAAAATAATTTGAGGGAGGGGGGATGGGAAGTGGAGAAAAACAATAAAAGGGAACAGGGAATCGACAACTGCTTTTGATCTTGTGATTCTCAATGCTCAGGTGCCGCCTCAGTCCTCCTGGAACAGACACTCCAGTGATACAACTTCCTCTACCGTCTGTTCCTTATCACGGGACCTCTCTGGATCAGCAACCTTCTTACAATGGGACGAATGAACCCAAGTCTCTCTCTCGGCAACTTTCAATGCTGTAGTGCTAGTCAATAAGACTTGGTATGGTCCTTCCCATCTGTCAATAAGGCAACCTGAGCGTAGAAAATTCCGTATCATTACATAATCCCCAGGTTCAATGTCATGAAAATTACTATCTGGCAAATCAGGAATCACTAACTTCAAATTATCATTTTGATTCCTTAGCTGTTTACTCATATTAACCAGGTACTTTACAGTCACTTCATTGTTACACTTCAAATAATCCTGAGGGTTAATCATAACATGCGGTTGTCGACCAAACAAGATTTCAAAGGGAGACAGATTAAGAGGGGACCTGGGAGTGGTTCTGATGCTGTACAGTACAATGGGTAGAGCTTCTGGCCATGTCAATCCTGTTTCTGCCATAACTTTGCTCAGTTTATTTTTAATAGTGCTGTTCACTCTTTCCACCTTCGCACTCGCCTGTGGACGGTATGGAGTGTGCAGCTTGCTATCAATTCCCATCAACTTACACATTCCTTGAAAGACATCACCTGTAAAATGGGTACCCCTATCACTTTCAATTATTCTAGGGATACCATATCTACATACAAATTCCTGCACAATTTTCTTAGCAGTAAACATAGCGGTATTTGTGGCCGCAGGAAATGCTTCGACCCAATTTGAGAATACATCTATACAAACAAGTACATATTTCAAATTTCGACAAGGGGGTAATTGAATAAAGTCAATCTGTATTACCTGAAAAGGACCGCCTGTAGGTGGGATATGAGATGGTTCTGTTGGTATTGCCTTTCCGATATTCTTTCTCAAGCATGTAAGGCATGACATTGCTCTCTTACTTGCATGAGATGAAAATCCTGGGGCGCACCAATATGCTCTTACCAGCTTGCACATTCCTTCCTTGCCCAGATGAGTCAGCCCGTGAGCTGCCTCAGCTAAACATGGGAGATATGCTCTGGGGGCCACCGGTTTACCTTGTCCATCCGTCCAGAGTCCTGAGGACTCCTGGCCATATCCCTTTGCCTTCCAGACTGCCTTTTCCTGTGTGGAACACAAATTTTGCATCTCACACAACTTCTGTGTGTTGATGGTATTAAATACCATCAGTTGTGTGGTGTCTGTCTGTCTGGGGGTCCCAGCTGCTAACTTAGCTGCTTCGTCTGCTCGGCTGTTACCAAGTGATACTGGGTCTTGGCTATATGTGTGTGCTTTACACTTGATAACAGCCACTCTGTCGGGTTCCTGTATCGCTGTTAGAAGCCTTTTGATGTGAGCTGCATGCGCTACCGGTGTACCAGCTGCCGTCATGAAATTTCTGAGGCGCCATAGGGCTCCGAAATCATGGACTACCCCGAATGCGTATCTAGAATCGGTGTAGATATTGGCTGATTTGCCCTTAGCCAATTCACATGCTCTGGTTAGGGCGACCAGTTCAGCAACCTGGGCTGAGTGAGGTGGGCCTAGCGGTTCCGCTTCTATGGTGCCTTGGTCATCTACGACTGCGTATCCAGTACACAAGTCTCCCGAGTCTGACTGTCTGTGACAACTACCGTCCGTGTAGAAAGTTAGTTCTACATCTTCCAGTGGGTTGTCACTGATGTCAGGCCTTGCGGTAAAATTTTGGGTCAAATATTCCATACAATCCTGTGTGTCCTCCTTTGTATTAAATTCTCCTTCCCCACCACTCTCATCCTCCACCCTTTGTGCCTGTCCAGGCACACCTGGGAGATATGTTGCAGGATTGAATGCACTGCATCTCCTTATGGTGATGTTTACGGGGGCCATTAGTGCCAATTCCCATCTTGTAAACCGCGCTGATGAGACGTGCCTGGTTTGGGCAGAATTTAGCAAGGCTGACACTGCATGTGGTGTATGAATTGTGAGGTTGTGACCTAGCACTACATCTTCGCTTTTCGTTACTAGCAATGCTATCGCAGCAACGCTTCGCAAGCATGTGGGGAGGGATCGCGCTACCGTGTCTAGCTGAGCGCTGTAGTATGCTACTGGCCTGCTGGCATCACCGTGCTTTTGGGTTAAGACGCCTGCCGCGCAACCAGCACTTTCTGTTCCGTACAGCTCAAAGGGTTTCCCATAGTCTGGCATACCTAATGCTGGTGCCTGCGTTAGGCACTGTTTAAGTCTCTCAAATGCCATCTCGGACTCGTCTGTATGCGAAATCCGATCAGGTTTGTTTGAGGAAACCATCTCCTGCAAAGGTAATGCTAGAATGGAAAATCCTGGGATCCAGTTACGGCAATACCCACACATTCCTAAAAATATTCTGATCTGTTGCTGGGTTTGTGGCAGAGTCATGTCTCTAATTGCTTGAATTCTATCAGCGGTCAGGTGTCTCAGTCCTTGTGTTAGACAGTGTCCCAAATATTTTACCTTAGTTTGGCATAATTGCAACTTGTCGTTGGAAACCTTGTGTCCTGTGTCTGAAAGATGAAACAGGAGCTGTTTCGTATCCTTCAGGGATGCTTCCAATGAATCAGAACACAGTAGTAGATCATCCACGTACTGTATTAATACTGATCCACTCTCTGGTTGGAAAGACTGTAAACAATCATGCAAAGCCTGGGAAAATATACTTGGACTGTCTATGAAACCTTGTGGTAATCGAGTCCATGTGTATTGGACTCCTCTGTATGTGAATGCAAACAAATATTGGCTGTCAGGGTGCAGAGGTACCGAAAAGAAAGCGGAACAGAGGTCAATAACAGTGAAAAATTTCGCAGTGGGAGGGATTTGCATAAGGATGACAGCTGGATTTGGCACTACGGGGAACTGACTCTCAACTATTTTGTTAATCCCCCTTAGATCCTGCACTAGCCGGTAACCCCTCCCCCCACTCTTTTTCACAGGGAAGATGGGACTATTGGCAGTGCTGGACGTTCTTACCAGAATGCCCTGTTGTAGCAAGCGCTCTATTACTGGGTAAACTCCTAACTCCACCTCTGGCTTCAGAGGGTACTGTGGGATTTTTGGAGCTATCCTACCATCTTTTACTTGCACAACTACCGGAGCTACGTTTGCCATCAATCCAGTGTCTTGTCCGTCTTTAGTCCAAAGTGACTCTGGTATCTGGGATGTCATTTCTTCTACTTGGGATGGAGTCCTATTTGTCATAATGGTATGTGACATTAATTTTGATGGGGAGTCTAACATGTCTTGCACTTCCTGAGCGTGATTCTCAGGTATGTCCAAGAATACACCCTCAGGAGTACAATAAATGACGCACCCCATTTTACACAATAAGTCTCTTCCCAGGAGATTAGTCGGTGCCGATGCAGCCAGCAAAAAGGAATGCTTGGTATGTAAAGGCCCTACTGTAATCTCGGCTGGTTTGCTAACAGGGTAGTGCTGGACTACTCCTGTTACCCCTATGGCTGGAATTGTCTTACCAGTGGTTCTCATGCCCACTGTCGAATTTATCACTGATTTGGCCGCCCCTGTGTCTACAAGAAAGTTTAATGATTTACCAGCTACATTGATTGCAATTTCGGGTTCACTTCCAAGATTTGCAATTAATTTTACTGGCTGCAGATTCCAGGTATGGCCACACCCCTATTGGGTATGGTGACCTCCCTGAATCCCGCTGGCAGCAACTACTTGTGAAGGGGTCAAATGGGAACTGCCAGAGGCTTGCCAGTCTCTGTTCGGGGGGTATCTTTTTGTTTCCCCTGCATGTGGCTCATAACTCCGTTTCTGCGGACCCTGCTCCCAATGTCGTGTGTCGTGTCGTTGTCTAGGGGGTTGATATGAGTTTTGTGAATTTTTCACTCTACAGTCTCGTGCCATGTGTCCCTGTCTATGACATGAAAAACAAGTTACCACATTTGACTTACCCACAGGGTTTGGTGATTTATACAAAGGCTGCCTTGTGGTCAGGGCCTGTATACTTACGGCCATTAACTTATCACCTTGTGACTCCCTGTGTCGGGTGATATTCCGGTCGTGATCAATAGCAGCCTCTCTCAAAGTAGCCACCGACAGACCTCGCCAACATGGTTGCGTGGTCTGTACCCTTGTCTTTAATGTCTCTTTTAAACCATCCATTAGTACAGATACTGCTACTTCTCGATGGTTTATGTTTGTTTTAATGTCCTCTATACCTGTGTATTTTGCCATTTCTAGTAATGACCTGTGAAAATATTCTGCAGCAGTTTCTGACTCTTTCTGTCTAATGGAGAAAATCTTGTTCCACTTAACTACCGCTGGAAAATACTCCTTTAACTGTAAACTTATTCTTTTTACGTTATCTTTGTTGTACACATCTGTAAGAGGTACATCCTGATCTAATCCACAGTCAGCTAAAAATTGAGCTGCGTCGACATTGGAGGGTAAACATGCCCTCAGCAATACCTGCCAGTCTTTGTTATTGGGCTCTAAAGTGTTCCCTAGGTCTCTGATGTATTTCTGGCTAGCAACTAAATCTTTTCTAGGATCAGGGAATTCAGACACTATGGTTCTTAATTCCATTCGGGAAAATGGGCTGTACATGGCAATGTTCCTAACAGGTGTGATTCCTGTCGTGTCAGTTTTCCCATTTGGCACTGCTATTACCCTAACAGGATTAAGTCTACTAACATCACTCTGTGTAGGTTCTACAGCCTGTGGTGAAATGGTTTCAGCGTAGTGTATGGTGCCGTACTTACCTGTAGATACGACTTCACCTATCCCTCCGCTAGGGGCTTTTGTTACTAATCTCGTGGGTGGAGCCGTGCCTACTGTTGTCTCTGCTATGGTGGCTGCCAGAGAGAGCGCTGATATTGTTGCCGATTCGTCCTCTTGATCACACTCCTGGGGAAAGTTCAAAACAGGGTACAACTTGCACGGGTTAATACTTGCATTAGTTAACTTATTAACATTTACACAGTTGCTAAGTGTTTGTTTGTTACACCCTAATGCGTCATTCTCCGCAACCAATTTCTCTCCTGATATGTATGGTGGCGGCGGGGCCGTCGCTATCAATTTCTTGATAGGATTAGATCCCGCCGCCAGAGCCAATCCTCTCTGTATTTCACCCTCCTGTTGCCATAACTGCAAATAATCATAATGTTGGATTCGTCTCTTTGTTGATTTAATGAGACATATCCTCCTCCTTAAATTTTGCAACACTTCTGGGCTAAAGCTACCTACTCTTGGGAATTTCTCCCCGTCATGCACTGTCATTCTCTCCCATTCATCACATAAAACCTCTGTATGTGAACCATATTTTTCACACATTACGTACCTTGCCGACCCGACTGGTCGGTTTACTGAATCAACCCGAACCGAGGTTGATCGCCCCCTTCCTGAACAATTGGCCCCCATAACTTGCAGGCGTTGCTTTCACCACCTCTGACCTTCAATCAGGGTCTTCAGCGAACCCTTACAAAAACCAAAATATTCACGATAGGCTGATGGTGGCGGTTTACCGAGTACCCCACTCACTCGCCCACGCCGACCAATACGACCCACACACTGCCTTAGCGCTGGCGTACTCGACCCAGGGCCCCTATGAACCTCTATTTACTGGAACATGCGAGGGATATCCGCAGAACACTTACTCTTTCCAGTAACTATTGGTTGTTGGACAATTCCTGAGTGACCAGCGAACTTCCCTTCAGAAAATAAAAAATTACACAAATCACATCAGAGTGTACAAATAGTTTTATGACCGGGTTCGTACACAAATGGTACTGGTCAGATTAACTAATGTACACAATTACGTGCGGTACAATCGTTCAGCACATAAGCAACTAATCTTATGTGCTGAGCGACCAGTGGAATCGAAAATTTCGGCTGCGAATTCCTTCAGCCAGAGCTTTATTGGCCTATATGGGTTTTGCACCAACCCCCTGGGTTGTGCCCTTTTCTCTTATTTATGGCAGACTTCTTAGTCTGCTGTACCTGGACCTCCTGGTCTGTAGTATGACCTCCTGGTCTACTATACTCTACTGCTCAAATTTTATGTTTAACCAGAGATGCCTCCCTAGCCACCATGCACGTCACTTACATGTATGTACTCCTGCGAGTACTCGACTTCTTGTGGTTCAATCTCAAAAATTGTATAAACTTAAAAACACTCACTCATCACATGTACACTTTTTGTTTCTATTTCTATTTCTGCGCAGAAATTTTCTTTAAACCAGATGTGTTGTGAATTTGGAGAAGGATCTGTTAATCTAAATTTCGGACACTAAAATAGACTTGCGCTACTTACCACGTTGCCACCTTTCCGCCTGTTGCAATAACACTATCGTGTGATTTGAGTTACGTGGGCGTACCCGGACGCTCCGTTGCGTAATTTACGCTGCGTGCGTCGGCCTTTGAGTTGCGTACGCGAGTCTCACCCTTTGTTAGAGACACGTGTACGCAAAGCAAATATCCACCGTAACACAACTAACACGTTTATCAATGTAGATGATCCTCGATCGTCTACCTCGCAACACACCAATCTCTCCTTATACCTTAGGTAGAGTTGCGTGTGGGCTTTACACTTTATCCCTTTATATATTACATTTACACTTTAACTATGAAATAGCGACAAATCTCTCTTAGCACGTTTTATCAATTATAAAATGGCAAACAGGAGAGTGATATATGAAAATACACGAATGAAAAGAAATGCAGATATGTGCGTGCGTACGCAAGATAGAAATAAACAGTTTTAAAAGACACTAGCGTGTTGTTCTTACCTCCGGTTCCGGATTCCTTCAGCACCCTTTACTAAGCGAAGCAGACGCTTATCCAAACAGCACTACGAGGAATATGACCTCCCGCCCTTTGCTGCTGGATAATATCTGCTGAAATTACCTAGCAGAGATATGTGAAGGACAGGACGAGCCGCCAATTGATAAAGCTAAATATTTATCTTATTTAAAACCCTTTAAGAGGCCTAAGAACACTGTACGCTATTGACGTATGGAGTACCGTAAGGGTACGCACGTTGCGTAGCAATCGCTTAGCCGAGGTCGAGACGCTCAAGCGTCACGTTCGCTCGCGGTCAAGAGATCACAGGCCGGCACACTATTGGCTGCTGACTAACGTAATGGTTCGCTATAGCGTGGCGGACGCTCGGGACCACGAGGAGATCACCAGCGGAGCAGATGCTCACAATGTTAAACCTTTATATCTAAACCATAAACAATGTAATATGCTGTAAAACCTTAGTGTAGAGATAGGGTGTAGATGCAACACAGTGTAACCTTATTAACTTAATAGCTGTTCGAGCGTCACCGACGCTCTGAGAATACTTAACACTATAAGAAATACTCAGATACCGTGCTTAGGGTCTAACGCCTTATATGAATGTTATACTTGCAAAAAGAATAATACAATACAAGTCACACACTACAATATAACATAGACTAACTAACCAGGTAACTACACATGAAATACAATACAATACTATTACGTTCAAGAGAATACGAGAGAAAGAGAAGAGAGAGAGAGAGAGATATGGCCCATAATAACAAGAAAGACAATATGATTGCGGAGATAACTTACGCACAAGGGGAACGATCGCATGCGCCTCTGGACATCCAGCTCCCGATTTTCAGCAATGAGAACCGTTGAAGAGTGAGCTGGATGTGATCGGCTTGTCTATTTATGCCCCACACACAATACAATTCAATGGTCCCTACAATCTCATTGTTCATTGGACACAGGAATTCCTCCTCGCATTATAACAAAAGGTCATAGGTTGATTCATACAGGTGGGCTGTGACGATTTCCAACTGCTCAGGTGGGTGGGAAACTAGGTTTCCCGCCGCATGCATAAGTAAGTGCAAATAATAGTAAATGGACATAAACTTCTTATGTCCATAACTATTCGCACGAGCGATTAATCCGCTTCAAACCAACACCGGAATATTGCTAATTAAATACTCTTCCGATGGATACTAAACACCACAGTATTACTCCTGTCTGACCCTTCGTATCAAACAAAGAGGGATTTCTCTGTCCATGAACATGCTACATTAACCAAACTTTCAGAATCTATCAAAGGGACCATGATCTACAAAATACATTATATAGTGGAAATATGTAACGAAAGAGTCGCCCGCTAGACGCATACAATCTCTACCGTAAATGCGCATACCGTGCGCCTGCGGGTGCCCGCAACAGCGAGTATGCGCACGCACGGGAGAGCGCACGCATGCGCAGCAGGGACACATATGAGGTGCAAATATGGCAGTGTGCATTCGTGATATTTTTCTGACTTTGACACTTTGTTACTGTGTATAAGGCAGATGCTAGCTCCGTAATATTTAAGCCCAGCAATATTCATTGGACAAGATAGAAGATGCTTGCCCACAGGGGGTACAATATTCTGAGCTACACCTAGCACATTACTGATACCAATGCTCTAATGCCATCCATCAGTTAATTCAATGTAATGTTATTGTATGGTACTGGTCAATATAGTTTGATTTCATGGAGGTTATGGGGTTGATGTGTCAAACAGTGAAAAGAGTGAATAAGTGGTATAGTGGAGAAGTTGCCTAAAGCAACCAATGTGCAGCTACATATCAGTACTTGAAAAAAACTTCTTCCAAGTTCCTCAAAAGCTGATTGGTTGCCATGGGCAAATTCTCCACTGTTCCGCTTCTCAATTTTTTCACAGCTTGAAACATCAACCCCTATGTTTCTTGGTCTGGGAATTATCAGAAACAGTGTATTTTTTTATTTTAATGTGTCAATATGTTTTATACAGCTGAAAGGTATTACATACAGTGTTTAAAAACATGCTATTTTATTACTTTACAGTTAAAAAAAAAATCTTACATTTATTAGTTCAGTAATTAAAAAATGTATATAAACTTAAAGGAGAACATACTAGACTCTTGGTTATTTCATAACTGTAAATAGGGCCTTATAACTTATCCAGACTTAAAACCAGTAATGTGCTGAAGGGTTAGTGAAATTTAGTGCTGTCAGATGTCCTCCGTTTGTTTACTGATCTCAAATTTCACTTACTGGCTGGCAAATATGTGACTATATTTGTTCTGGATGTCTGTACGTTTACTATGTCTTCCTCTAAACAATTATCATTCCTTACACTTTCCAACAGCATATTTACATTTTACATTCTCATTACAACACAAAAGCCCTTTCCCCATCTGTATTAATATACCGTATGTACTGTAGTAATAAATATTCCCAAAATGTTTTGCTACACATACCAATATCATCTCCCCAAGTTCAAAGGAATATATAATAAGGCCCTCACCTGGCTACTATCTCATATACCTTCTGTAGCCAACCATTTAATAGAGCTTTGCCAACTTATATAATGTAATATATTAAATACATTTTATAAAATACACTTCATTTTAGGAATGACCATCTGTAGGGAAGAATCAAATAGCTGAAGTGTTTCCGCCATCAGATAAAATCTTTTGATGCTACAGTATGTGGGCATGATTTTTGAACTACAGTATTGCATGGTTTATACAATCAATGGTACAGTTGTGCGCAGATGGCAGAACTGGTGCAAAGTTGTGCTGCCCCAGTATTTCTCCCTGTTGTGTATTACAGTACATAACCACACATCAGGAGAACACACATCCAATGGCCATTCCAGCTTTAACTATATTTATAGAAAATTAGATAAATGTCCATTATAAAATGTTTATGCTTTACATTATGTGCACAAAATTAATTGCTAGCATACAGTACCTTGATTAACTAAATTATGAGTTAATTGTCTATTGAAAAAATTTAACAAATCAACTGAAATATATCACCTATTTAGTATGTAGTGAATTGTTTCATCTGTAATATATATATATATATATACTAGGTGATTCATCGCGCCCTACGGGTGCTCTTCACACCGTCGTTAGGGGCTACGCCCCGTTAACCGGGTGTAGCGGGGGGAGAGGTGGGTATGGGGGTGGAGTGGGGGGGTGTCACGGGTGGGGGAGGGGGCGGTTTGCCGGTGTGGTGCATTTGGGGGGGAGGGGGTTTGAGGGTGCCACGGTTGCAGGGGCAGGTGCTACAGGTAGGGGAGGGGTGGGGGTGCGGGAGCAGGGGTGCTGTGCGTAGGAGAGGGGCGGGGGTACCATGGGTGGGGGGTTGGGAGCAGGGGTGATGTGGGTGTGGGAGGGCTGTGGGAGAAGCTGGTGTGGGAGTGCCGTGGATGGGGGAGGGGGGGTGCTGGGGGTGGAGGGACAGGTGCGGAGGGGGGGCAGGGGCTGGAGCAGTGGTGGTGCAGTTGGGCGGTGGGAGGCAGCTGCTGGGGTTCAGAGGGTTGGGGCGGTGGTGAGGGTGGGGGAGGGGTGGGTGCAGGATAGGGCAGTTGCGGTGGTGGTGCGGGTTGGGTGAAGGGTGCAGCAGGGGGGAGAGGTGGGTATGGGGGAGGGGCAGGGTTGCAGCGGGTGGGGGAGGGGCGGGGGGTGCTGCAGGTGTGGGAGCTACGGGTGGGGGCGTGAGTGCCATGGGTGGGAGCGGATGTGGGGGATGCATTGGGTGCCGCAGGGGGGGCCAGCGGGTGTTGGGGCTGTGGGTGGGGGAGGGGGCAGAGTGCCACGGGTGGTGCGGGTGTTGGTGCTGCGGGTGGGGGAGGGGGTGGAGTGCCACGGGTGGTGGGTGGATGCGGTGGGTGTCGCGGGTAGGTGGCGCGGGTGTTGGTGCTGCGGGTGGGAGTGCCGCGGGTGGGGGGCGAATGCGGTTGGTTGCCTCGGGTGTTGGTGCTACGGGTGGGGGAGGGGGCGGGAGTTCCGCGGGCGGGTGGCGCGGGTGTTTGTGCTCTGGGTGGGGGAGGGGACGGGAGTGCCGCGGGTGGTGGGTGGATGCGGCGGGTGTTTGTGCTATGGGTGGGGGCGGGAGCAGTGGCGCCACAACGTGGGTGCGGGGGGTGCGGGCCGCACCCGGGTGTTACCCTCTGAGGGGTGACACCAAAGTGCCGGCTCCTGTCACAGTCCAGAAGCCAGCACTGCAGATTCAGCAGTGTCCGGGTGAAGGCCGTATGCCCCGACCTACAATGTGCCGAAAACGGGGGTCGGGACGCGGAGCCACGCCCCCTTCCACGAAGCCACGCCCCCTTTTCACCCGCGACCGCGGGTAAGTGATGGTGGATGCCGCGGGTGGGGGACAGATGCGAGTGGTTGCCGCGGGTGGGAGGGGGGGCGAGTTGTGCTGAAAACGGGGGTCGGGACACGGAGCCACGCCCCTTCCGCGAAGCCACGCCCCCTTTTCACCCGCGACCGCGGGTAAGTGACGGGTGGATGCCGCGGGTGGGAGAGGGAGCGAGAGCAGCTGCCAGTGCTCAGCATGTCCCCCTGAACTCTGCAGCAGCCGCTAGTCTGTGAGGCGGGTAGTGTGAGTTCCGCTCACAGTCAGCGGCTGCGGTGTCACCAGAGAGTGTACGGGGAGGAGGGAGACAGGGGACTGGGCGGAGATGGGGAGGGGACTGGGCGGAGATCGGGAGGGGACTGTTCCTGGCCAGATCTGTGCCTGTGACTCCGCCCAGCGTTACGGGCACAGAGTCACAGACTTGGGCAAATATATATATATATATATATATATATATATAAACTATCAGCAAAGTGTTTACTTAATATAAATAATAATAGTTATTTATGTAAAACTTACCCTTGGTAACTCTTTTTCTTTGAGGTCCATGGAATCCACACGATTAACCTTGGGGTATGCTTGGTGGAGACCAGGATTTAGGCACCGAACATCAAAGCTTTGAGCCTCACAGGCTGCACTGGGTCCCTCTCCCTTCATACCCTGCCCACAGCTCAGGCTCTTCAGTTTTAGCCCAAAGCAGGAGCTGGAGAAGAGGGAAGGAAGCATGGTACACACAGAAAACACACTCTCACTTGTAGGAGAAGGGAACTGGTGACCGAGAGAAGTAACCCATTGAAGCTAGGTGCATTAGGGTGGGCACCCTGTGGGTCCCATTGACCTAAAAGGAAAAGATTAAACGAGGGTTAGGTTTACCATAACTGTTTTTTCTTCTTCAGGGTACATTGTCTTCATGAGGTTAACCTTGGGGATGTACCAGAGCAGTTGTAATAGGGAGGGAATGCTCCTAAGCTGAAAGGAGGACATTGCGCCAAAGGTTGCATCCTGAGAGGCAGATGTATCAAAGGCGCAGAACTCAAGAAACATGTGGGCAGAGGACTACGTAGAGGTCTTGCATATTTGTTCATCAGCTGCACCATGGCGTGCTTCCAAACAAAGGTCCCAAAGAGTGAGTAGAATGAGCAGAGACTGTACTTGGTACTGGAAGGCCAGCTTGCATGTAGGCTTGTGAGATGGTAAAGCGGAGCCAATGAGTCAAAATCTGTTTATTGGCCAGCCAGCCAGACTTGTGGAATCCATAGAGGACAAACAGGGAATCCATTTACCTAATAGAACTGGTATGGTCCACGTAGATCTGCAAAGCACAGACCATATCCAGCAAAGCTTCCTCAGGTGAAAGGCCAGGTGTAAGGAAGGCCGGCACCACAATTTCCTTTTTGATGTGGAACTTGGATACTACCTTGGGGAGGTATCCCTGTTCAGTATGAAGGACAGCCCTATCTTGATGAAAATTTCAGAAAGGGAGGCCTGCATGAGAGTGCCCTCAAGTCAGATTTCTCTGTGGGTGGAGGCGATGGCCAAGAGGAAGAGGGTCTTTGTGGTCAACCATTGGAGGTCAAGAGTATCCAATGGTTCAAAGAGAGGCTGTTGTAAAGCTGGAAGAACCAAAGACAAATGCCAAGGAGCTACTGGAGGGACAAAGGGAGGTTGAATCCGGTGTACCCCCTTAAGGAAAGTATGGACATCTGGCAAGGGAGTAAGTTGTTTTTGAAACCAGATGGACAAAGCAGAAACATGAACTTTGAGAGATGCAAGGCAGGGACATACATCCAGGCCAGCCTGTAGAAAAGCTAGGAGTCTAGAAATCCGAACCACCATAGGATCATAGTGCAATGAGCACACCACTGAAAGTAAGAGTACCAGATATGGTAATATATGTGCGCTGATGCTGGTATTCAAGCACGGAGCATGGTTTAAATAACCGCATTAAAAAAAAACAATTTTTTCCTTAGGATGGATGACTCAAGAGCCATGCCATCAAAGACAAACAAACTAGGTCCAAGTGTAGTCTGGGAGCTTGTGACAAAAGGTCTGGTTGAAGAGGAAGTGTGAAGGGTGGATCTGTGGAGAGACACTGAAATTCCATGAACCAATGGCGCCTGGGCCATGCCGGAGCCACCAGAATGATTGTGCCACCCTCCTCTTTGAATTTGCATTTTGGGAAGGAGAGTTATTGAAGGTAAGAGATAAGTCAGATGAAAGTTCCACTGGACCGTTAGAGTGTCCACAAAGGCTGCATCCGTATCCCTCATCCTGAACCCATACACGGTTACCTTGTGGCCGTGTCTGGAGGCCATGAGGTCCACATACAGTAGACCCCACTTGTTCACCAGAAGCTGAAAGATGTCTGGGTGGAGAAACCACCCTCTGATGTGAATGTCCTGTTGACAGAGGTAGTCTGCTTTCTAGTTGAGGACCCCTGGGATGAAGATCGCTGAGATGGCTGGAAGGTGGAATTCTGCTCAGACAAGAATCTGAGCTACTTCCTGCATTATGGCGGCACTGCGAGTGCCCCCCTGCCGACTGATATAAGCCACTGCTCTGGTGTTGTCTGTACTTGCATGGGAGAGCCGTGAAAAGGCTTAGATTGCAATTGTGCATATCCCACCAAGCTGTTTTAGAAGTTGCCAGGTTATTAACAGTCTTGTCCAATTCTGGCCCAAAATTAAATTCGCCTGTGTATGGAAGTGTTTCCAGGGCTTTTTTTTAGCATCAGAGTATGCCTTCCAGGAGCTAAGCCAAACAATACGGTATGCTAATACAGAAGCAGCCAAAGCCTTAGGCAGGCCTGTCCAACCTGCGGTCCTCCAGCTATTGTGAAACTACACATCCCAGCATGCCCTGACACAGTTTTAGCATTTCCTGACAGCAAAACTGTGGCAGGGCATGATGGGAATTGTAGTTTCACAACAGTTGGAGGGCCGCAGGTTAGACAGGCCTGCCTTAGAGGACAGTAGAGCAGTATCCAGAGCAGCTTCCCCAATGAAATAGGCGGCATCTCTGATGTTGGAAATTAAAGACAGTTGATCCTTGTTGCTTCCTAAGGAAAGCTATTTTTGAGGGTATCTGCCCAGTTTTCAATGGCTTTAGCCACCCAGATCGTAGCCGTGGCAGGTCTGGCTGTGCCACCTGTAATTAAATATAAAGATTTAAGACACACATACAATTGTCTATATGGAAGGTCCTTAAGGGAGGACGCTGTTGGAAGTGGAAGAATGGAACTTTTAATGAAACGTGTCACATGAGCATCCACAGTAGGTGGATTTTCCCATTTTGTACAATCAGTAGTGAGTAACGGGAAAAAAGGAGCCCAGCCTTTTGGAACCTTAAACTTCTTGCTAGGAGTTTTCCATGCCTCATTCATAGACTCATAGAAATGATCAGAGTGTGGAAACTCAGCTACTACAACCTTCTGTCGTTTACACAAAGGATTCTTAGATTTTGGGGCCAGTTCAGTTTCCTCAAGCTGGAGTGAGAATTTAACCACCCTAACTAAAGCAGCCACATTAAATTTGAACTGTACCTCTTCCTCCCCAGAGTTCTTCGGAATCTGAGATTGGTGTAGACTGTGAGGATGGCGCAGTACGCTTAGTAGTAGTAGATGTAGGCGCTGTCACCTGGCACTATAATATGTTCTGATATGCAGCTGATGAAGCAGTCAGAAAACATGTCCAACCAAGGAGGAGGGATGGGTGGGGCTGGTATGGGTTGATAAACAGGCTGTAATGGCTGTGGCAGACCCATAGAGGGAACCACAGATTGGGCTGAAATATGGTCAGCAATTTTAGCCAGCATGTTAGAAAAAGAGGCCCATGGAGGCTTTTGTGCTGGTGCTGGGGGAGCTGATGGGTCCAGTGGTACAAAACAAGCAGTGCACTGACCATCCTGTAATAAATTCTGAAGTAAAACTTATGTGTTACAGGTCCTACATGACAGAGTAGGATCCCCAGTCTGTTTAGCTGCCTTGCCTTTGTTAGACATAACTGCAAGGAGTGTACACACACGATATGGTAATGTGCAACGTGTAACTGAGAATAGTATGTGACAGTGAGCCTGCACAAAGGGTGGTCTTCTGTATGCCGGCGGTCGGGCTCCCGGCGCTCAGTATACCGGCGCCGGGAGCCCGACAGCCGGCATACCGACACTTATTTTCCCTCGTGGGGGTCCACGACCCCCATAGAGGGAGAATAAAATCGCGCCACCGTGCCCGTAGCGTGGCAAGCGCAGCGAGCCCGCAAGGGGCTCATTTGCTCTCGCCACGCTGTCGGTAAGCCGGCGGTCGGGCTCCCGGCGCCGGGATGCTGGTCGCCGGGAGCCCGACCGCCGGCCAGCCATAGTGAACCCTGCACAAATACAATAATTTGCAATGTGTGGCAAAGTAAACCCTGTACACACTGGTATCTAAGGTCACTGTAGAAAAAAAGGTACAGGTAAAGCAATATAGGGGCTAATTCAGACCTGATCACTGCTGTGTGTTTCTGCACAGCAGCAGCCAGGTCTGAACTACGCATGCGCCGCTGTATGCCACCGCATGCCAGACAGCCGATGACTGTCTTAGCCCTGCGATCACCTCTGTCTGACAGGCAGAGGCGGTTGCGGGGCAGGAGGGTGTGGGCCGGCGGCGTTTGTCTGCCGTTTAGGGGGCGCGGTCTGGGCAGCACAGGCATGCCCGGACTGTTGGGGGGGGGGGGGCGGGCCACTGTGGCTGCGTGACGTCACACGCAGCCCCTGCTACCTTCACAGCGACTCTTTCAGTACAAAGGCATCGCCGCTGTGTGATACTTATGTACTTGTGCGGGGGGTGGGGGGGCCTGACATGCGGGGCAGACTAGCCCTGTGCTGTGTCCCCCCCCTCCCCCGCATGTCTGTGTGACTGATCGTAGATGTGCTAAATTTAGCACATCTACAATCAGGTATGAATTAGGACCATAATGTACAGAGAAAGAGAAATACACACAGCAGAACTAGCATAGCTCACATACAATGCAAAAATACATTTTAACTGCAGTGGGCACTGATATTAGAATAGAGCTGGTAGGAAGCAGCGCTTTGTAAAACCTGACTCCAAGGAGAGTTATACAGGGAGACCAAACCCAGCATTCCTGGAGACCTGCAGAGCTCATGAAATGGCTGCCCAGCATCTCTGTGAGGAAGGAGGGTAAAGGAGGAGCAGCCAAGGTGGGAAGACCTCAGCGGAATGGTGCCCTGGGCTGGGGGAGGCGCCACTGGTGAAGCACTGACCTCCCCTTGCTGACACCCACCTCCGGTTCCCTGCAGTCCGTGATACCCCCGTGTGCCTCTTCTAACGTAAGGTGTCAGGGTTCTGCTGAAATCAACAAGCCGTGGCTGGTGTCACAGCAATGGTGGGGGTGATGGAGCAGCAGTGCTGGCATCCAATGGACTGCCTAGTGCTGCTTGCTCATTTAAAAGTGAAGTAAAAAGTAAAACATTTTAAAAGCTTGGCCAGCAGTATGCAGCCCTACTGTTCAACGGTGACCAACTCCTGCTGGCACCAAACAAAAGCGGAAGAGCTTGAGTTGTCGGCGGGGTATGAGGGGAGAGGGTCCCGGTGCATCCTGGGGTGCTCAAAGCTTCACTGTTTGGTACCTGAATCCTGGTCTCCACCAAGCACAGCCCAAGGTTAAGCCTGTGGAGACCATGGACCCTGAAGAAGAGAATTGTAGTAGCATAATCTTTAGCAGATTATAAAGCTGTGCTTACATGATGTTAGCCAAATTGTGTCAGTATCCGGAGCCTTACCTCTGGCGGGGGCTCCTGGGGGTTGCCATGCCGATGGTTGGCGCGGCTGCGGTGACAGGGAACTGCTGGCAGCGGGTCCTCCTGGACGGGTGTGCGACTTCCGAGGGCCGGGGGTCCGGAGAGCCGGGCGCTGTAGCAGGGGTTGCTGCAGCAGGGTCCTCTAGTGTGACACAGCCAGTGTGTCAGAGGCCAGAGCTGGGCTAAAGCTGTGTACTACAGCTAAGTATGTCTCCTGTGCTGGGGGCAGCCATGTTGGAGACCAGAGAATTGCCAATGAAGTTCCCACTCGGTGTCCAGCCAATCCTGTGTGATTCCCCCTTACAAAAGGGGGCTGGCCCAGAGGGAGAATGCCAGTGCTTCAAGTTACTTTTCTGTGAAAAGTACTCTAGCTCTGTGCTCCCAGGTTGCTTCTGGTGTCCTGGTCCTGGTTGCTCTTATCCGTCGGTACTCTAATGCTGCTGCAGTCCTGTTGTCTAAGCCCGTCGCCACTCGTGGAAGCACTCACGGGTCACCAGGTCGTAGAGGTGCTTCAGGTGCTAACGGTGGTTCCCGCAGACGTCTCCTAACCTCAAGCCACAGTATCCACTTCTTCAAAGTCAAAGCTCTTCAGCCTCATCATTCTATCACCAGCCACAGTATCCACTTCTTCAAAGTCAGAGTTCTCCAGCCTCGTCTTTTCAATCACCAACTACAACATCCACTTTTTCAAAGTCAAAGTTTTTCAGCCTTGTCTTTCTATCAAAAACCACAGTCCTTCAGTTCTTCATTACCGGAGTGTTTCAGCTTCATTCTTCAAGTCGTATAACCATAGACTCCAGTTCTTTAATTCAGTTTCTTTCAATTCCCCATGTATTTGTGTACAACCTGTTATTCATTAAAACTACAGTTATCTTCTTACGGAGTCCTCCTAGTTCCTTACGCCCTCCTGCCAACGCTACCACTTAATTGGGCCTCCACCCCATGAGGAGGAATTACATTCAGCCACCTCGTTTATTCACCTCACAGGCAGCCATCCCTATTGCCAAAACTCGGGTGTCGGAACCCCAACTTACGCAGAGTGTGACAAATTGGCTGTTTCTAACAAATGAAACTAAAATATGACCTTCTGGATGACATCCACATGTGTAGGTTAGGTTTTGGCTGTGGGGGAAGGGTAAGGGTAAGATTGCGGGGAGGGAGGGTAGGTTAAGGCACTAAGAAGGGTGGGTGGGTTAGGCACTAAGGGGGGAGAGCTATGTTTTGGCTGCGGGGGGTGGGGGGGTTGTAGTTTAACACTACCGGGAAAGGTTAGGCTGTGGAGGGGGGGGGGGGAGAGGTTAGGGTCAAGCTGCGAGAAGGGAGGGTTAGTGGGGTTGGAGGTTAGGGTTTAACTATCTTAGTTCGATATCAGTTACAAGTAGAGTTTTAGACAGCCAGGGATGTCTTCATATTCCATACATTTCTTAGAGAGTTCTGTTTTACACTAAAGATTGCAGTCTTATTAACCCACAACCTAACGGTGTCAGCCACATCCACTTTTGTTTACCCTAAAATTGATTAAATACATTGGTAAGTGATTTGTGAAAATTTACATAATGATAGTAATATTGGCCCTCATTCCGAGTTGTTCGCTCGGTATTTTTCATCGCATCGCAGTGAAAATCCGCTTAGTACGCATGCGCAATGTTCGCACTGCGACTGCGCCAAGTAACTTTACTATGAAGAAAGTATTTTTACTCACGGCTTTTTCTTCGCTCCGGCGATCGTAATGTGATTGACAGGAAATGGGTGTTACTGGGCGGATACACGGCGTTTCAGGGGCGTGTGGCTGAAAACGCTACCGTTTCCGGAAAAAACGCAGGAGTGGCCGGGGAAACGGTGGGAGTGCCTGGGCGAACGCTGGGTGTGTTTGTGACGTCAACCAGGAACGACAAGCACTGAAATGATCGCACAGGCAGAGTAAGTCTGGAGCTACTCTGAAACTGCTAACTCGTTTGTAATCGCAATATTGCGCGTACGTCGGTCGCAATTTTAAGAAGCTAAGATTCACTCCCAGTAGGCGGCGGCTTAGCGTGTGTAACTCTGCTACATTCGCCTTGCGAGCGATCAACTCGGAATGAGGGCCATTGTACATGAAATTGCAATATTTCATAAATAGATTAATAGTATGCAGACAGACCTATTTTTGTCATGAATTGAGTAGGTTCGATAAACAATGGGCACTCACTTTTCATGATTGTTTATATATTGTTGTAGCACTGGTGGTCCTGGGTGCATGTAGACCTTGCTCTGGACAACTGTTTGATATTTCCTTTGGCTAATTTGTGTTATGTGCATGGGCACAAATATGGTAGGATATACATAAGGAATGTCAGGACATTCTTTATTTAGACTACTAGCACAGTGAATGTACTCAGCCAGGAGTTGACTTAACATACAACATTCTCTCCTATTGACGCATTAAACTAGACAGTTACTATAGGTTTTGAATCAGCTTTCTAGACTACACTGCTTCCCAGTAATAGCCAATGCGGCTCCACATTCATACACCTGCACAATTTCAGCAGCTATGATAGTAAGTAAATATTACAGCATAATAACAAAAGAAAAAGAAGAGGAGGAACATAGTGCAATAAAGTTCATATACAGAAACGACGATCAGAACAAATGTACTCACAGTGATAAGGAGCCTTCAGACATTTAAATGTATAAGCATAGAGTACTAGTATGGTCTCCAAGCAGGCCCAGACTGGCCATCTGGCACTTCTGCCAAATGCCAGGAGGGCCGATGGCCTATTGAGCTGGTGCTGCCACAAGGCACACCTAGAGACCGGGTTCTGGCTGAGCAGCTCTGCCTCCCTCGGCTCTGCTTGGCCACCTGACATACAGAGAGACGTAGGCATGCTGCGAAGCCAGGCCCTTGTGACTAGTCGCTTGCCCCCTTGACTCTTGACCATGCCTACTTGTCGTGCGCACCATTGGAGTGCCAGGGCTGTCTAAGAGCCCAAGTCCATCCCTGTCTGCAAGTACTGGTCAGCAATCACGTCACTAGTGTGGAAGACTGCATCATTATAAAATAATAATATTGCTTACATATTAAAGGGACTACCGCATTGAACTACCTGCCAACTGTCTCTTCTTTCGTATTGCTGCCTGACTGTACTGGCTGTGTTATTCACAAGAACGGGCTCTGATTTGTACACCTGGTACTAAAAAAAACCCACTGTGATTATACTAGTTACCACAAAGGGCTTTTATTTCTATACTGGCCTCTACAAATGGCTCTGACTTTCATATTGTATACTTGTCACTGACTCCATTGTATGCTTACTTATGTTCTGGCTGCCCCATCCTCTGCTATACAGTGCCATAATTACCGTAATTGTAAAGTGGGAGGTGGAACCTTGTTGGTCAGGAAGTAGGCAGCACTGGGTGGCCATAGGGCAGGCATGTCCAAACTGCGGCCCTCCAGCTGTTGCAAAACTACACATCCCAGCATGCCCTGACACAGATTTAGCATTCTTTGACAGCAAAACTGTGTCAGGGCATGCTGGGATATGTAGTTTCACAACAGCTGGAGGGCCGCAGTTTGGACATGCCTGCCATAGGGGCTCTGGTAGAATTGTCCACTTTTCCTGCCATATGGGAGAGACTGCCAAGATTGAGGAGTCTCCTGGAGAGTAGGCAAGCATGATACATTGTAGATACCCACTAGGGGTTAACACAAGGGGTTACACAAGAATTGTGTTGTATTTTCCTGTTCATTGTAATTTTCCTTTGAATCATACTTGTCTACTCTATCGGAACGGCGAGAGGCTCCTGAAAATCGAATGGTGCTCCCGTCTACCCCGTAAAAGTGGGCAAGTCTTCCCCGAAGCCATGCACAGTCCTGCCACCCACTTACCGAGTGAAGTGGGAGGACCGAGTAGCCAATGACGCGATTTGTGCGGAATCGTGTCATCGCAGCCATGACCCCACTGTAGAATGCTGGTAATCCACAGCCTCCTGTGCCACGGCATGCCCCCTATGCCAAACCACATCCTCTGTATTGCCTACTGCTGTGCCCACCTGGCTGCCCCCCCAAAGGTCGGCAACTACGCAACTATGTTTATTCCCGTGATGCACTTCCGTTGGCCGTCACAACCATCACCATGGAAACCCACGAGCATGTGTTCCAGCGGCTGTGCCTTAGCGTTCCACCTGTGCTAGTCCAGAGAGAGCTTCTCGTCCTGCAAGCCTGTGGAGATATGAAAAAACGGGCTCAGAGACAGGAAATATAAAAATACATATTATAAACATATACAGTATATCAAAAATCTTAAAAATGAAGCCATTATCACATTAATAACAGATAGATCTTACATAACTCATTTCTGACATGTCAAAGATATACAATGCTTCAACAAAGGATTATACTGGTTCCCAATATACAGATCCTTAAACAATAGAATTCCAGTTAATTTTGACGTTCAGACCTCCTGGTTTGGTGGTCCCTAATCTCAAAATCCAACAAGATTCATTGATAAGTAGGGTTTTGGCTCTATCCCCGCCCCTCAAGGTCTCTGGTACGTGGTCAATTATAAAATATCTGATGGAATCTAATGGATGGTTGCAATCCCTAAAGTGACGTGGGACCAGTTAATCAATATCCTTCCCATTGAGGGACAGGCGGATTGCTGATCTGTGTGCATTCATACGCTTCTTGAATTTTCGTGTGGTTTGCCCGACATAGTACAAACTGCACGGGCAAACCACAACGTACACAACATGAGTGGTGTTGCAAGTTACCACATATCTTATATCATATCTTTTATCCAAAAGTGGATGTTTAAACTTCTTACAGGGGATTATACATTTACGGGTAGTACAATCATTGCATGAATAGCATCCCATAGGCTTAGTATATACATTAGAAGCCCTCGGGATGTTGTGACCTGAAATGTCAGTGTGCACCAATCAGTCCCTCAAATTACTACCCCGCCTAAATGCAGCCACAAGTCTCTTACTTTTAAACATAGGCAGATCTTTATCTGTACCTACAACAGGCCAAAGAGTCATAGTGGCTCTTTTGATAATAGGGCTAGCCACTGTGTAGTCACTACTCCAAGGTAGAATCTGTTCTTGGTCACGCTTTTTAGGGTTCAATAGATCAACTCGAGACATATTAAGGACCTCCTCTTTCTGGGCCCCTAATAACTTAATTTCATACCCTCTAGATGCAAATTTTGAGATTATCTTGTCTATTTCACCTGGTACTTTGTCCCTATTACTAGCGATGCGTGCAACACGCATTATTTGGGACAATGGTAATACCTTCTTGAGGGCAACGGGATGATGACTCGAGGCCACCAGTAGTGTGTTCCTATCTGTAGGCTTACTATACACCTCAGTTTCAAATTCGTTATCAACTGTAGTAACATGAACATCTAAGAAATTCATCGCTTTGGTACTGCAAGCATAAGTAAATTTGATTGGTGTAGGTAAACTATTAATTTCACACATCATATCCAGAAAAGATTGTTCCCCACCCGACCAGAGCAGGAACACATCATCTATATACCTCTTGTATAGCATGATGTGCCTGCTTCGCTCATGGTCTGCAAGAAACATTTTAGATTCTAGTTCAAAAATATAGACATTTGCATAAGAGAAGGCGACAGAAGACCCCATCACATCCCCTCTTTGCTGTAGGTAATAACCACTGTCACATAATTTTTTTTGATACAGTGTAAGTTCAAGAAGCTGCAAAAATAATGAATGGTCAAATACATCAACCGGAACATTAGCCTCAATAAAATGCTTCATCACTGTCACACCACCCTCATGGGGGATGCTAGTATATAAGCTGCAGATGTCTAAACAACATATTAATGTTCCAGGTGGCAGTTCTTGAAAGTCACTGAGAATATTGAGAAACAATGTTGTGTCTTTAAGGAAGGTATTCTGTTGAGGTAGACAAGGCTGTAAAATACAGTCCAGTAATTGTGCTACTGGGGAGAAGAGAGAGTCTCGGGCAAAGATTATCGGCCTACCCGACGGTTTCAAACTATTCCTATGTAACTTCGGAATAGTGTACAACACCAGGACTTTGGGATATTGGACACACAATGCATTAAATATCTTTTTAGTGCTCTTATGTTCCTCATATGCTATCTAAAGATGTTATACAGTTCCTTCTAGTACAATGGAGTAGGATCACGGTGTAACTTCTTGTACACCTGCACATCAGCCAATTGGGACATTATTTCAGATCTATAATCATCTATACTCTGGATAACGATTGCCCCACTTTCATCGGCGGGTCTAATCAAAATGTCCTCATAGGCTGCTAGCTGTTTCAGTGCTCCATGTTCTGTTTTAGACAAATTCAAATGCAGTTTACAGGGCGAACCAGAGAATTTGGTCATGGCCTCGTCCATTAACCTAGAAAACGTCTTAATAGCTCTACTTCAGAGAAGGTTCTATAGAGATAGGTTAAAAATTAAGTTTTTTTCTTCTCCTGTGTTTTTTTAAGCCTCTGGTTTTGCTCGCCCCTGCGGGTGATCGTTTGTCTTGAAATCTTGATGAATCCTTTTTTCCTTCTAAAGGGTGTTATGAGCCACGGCAGTGGCTCATTCCTGTTTTGCATTTTGGTTATGTATTTTATGTTATACTTCTGTTTTTGTCCCCTTTGGGTTTCATGGGGTGTCCGGAGTCCACCCTTAAGGAGGAGGTACTGTTATGAACCACAAGCAGTGGTTCATTCCTGTTTGCATTCTGTTTATTAATTTAATGTATTGTAGTTCTGTTTGCATGCCAGGATTTCCATTGTATTTGTTTAGAAGACTCTTGTTGGCCGCCGGTGGTGAGTCGGTGTAATTGCAGCCTGTTTCTATGTGTTTAGCCTCACCTGTCTGATAGTTGATCATTATGTGGTGAGTCTCTGTACTGCAATCTGGCTCTTGTCTGTGTTACTCTCACCTGCAGCTGTTTTGGTCATTATCTTGTGCCTGGCTTCCAGCATCCTGATTGGGGTGTGTTCCCTTATTACCTAGCTAGCTCTGCAGTTCTGAGCTGGTGATAGACATTCTGTTAAGATACCTGTATGTTCCTGATTAGTGTCTTGTCCGGTATTGCATCTGTGTCCCAGCCCTGTCTGATACTGGAATCCCGTGTACTCAGCTCTGTCAGAGTCTGCAGCTTCTTGTGAGCTGCTTCCTGTCCTGGAGCGTTCCTGTCCTGAAACCCAGTGATTCTTTCAACCTTTGATCCATTAGTCCTGTGGTATTGCCTGTTCCTGATCCAGTTATCCTGTGTCTTGGTGTCCTCTGGCCTGTTATCGGAATCCTGCCTGCCCTCGGGTTCTGTGAGCCTGTGTCTGCGGCTTTGGGGGTTCTTGTTTGTCCGCCTGTATTCCCACCGGTTTCGTGAGTAGCGGCTTTGCCGCATCTTACGGCCTTGGCCGTAGCTTCTTGTTATATTTGCTTTGGATTTTCTGCAGAGGGTTCTGCGTATGCTGTCATCGCCGGTACACAACAGTATTGTGTCGGCGTGTGGACAGCATTGCCTTTGTTGTAGTTTGTCTTGGTGGCTGAGCCGCACATACTTTTGTTTAGAGTTCTGGAGTTGCCCCTAACTCTGTTTCAGGTTTTAGTTAGAGGTTCCCCTTGTTATCGCCTCGTATCAGTTTACGCCTTGTCTCCAACTAAGACCGGGGGGCATCGGAGTTGGGCAGACTTAATCCGCCCTTCACACGCGGCTACCGTGGGCCCAAGCAAACATAGTCTTTCAGGCATAGACTGACCACGAGGGTGAGACAATGGGAGTCAGGGCTTCTTAGGGGTAACTGCTTAACTTTGCCCTTATTACAGCATTAGGTTCCTATACTCGGAGCTTGTCCATCCTGTTCCCTGAGTACCGAGTACAGTGAATGTAACATTATCACCAGCCATACTACAAAAAAGAAACAAAGCTAGTGGAGTAGTTTTTTATTTTTTGGTTCAGTCCAGTGTTCAGTATCCAGTCCAGTGTTCAGAATCCAGTCCTGTCTAGAATCCAGTCCTGTCTAAAATCCAGTCCAGTCTTGTCTTGTCTAGTTCAAAATCCAGTCCAGTCTTGTCTTGTCTAGTTCAGAATCCAGCCCAGTCTTGTCTTGTTTGTCTAGTTCAGAATCCAGCCTAGTTTTGTCTTGTCTAGTTCTGAATCCAGCCCAGTATTGTCTGTCTAGCCTGAAATCCTCCTGTGCCAACCATGCAAGCCCTGCAGGCATCTCTCTCAGCCGTGAACTCTGCTTTCGGTGCCTTGAGACCTGAACGGCTGGAGGTTTTGCAGCAATCCTTAAAGCAACTGCAAAACCTTCTGACCAAAATTTTGCTTATCCTACCAGAAGTTGTTCAGAGTTCATCTATCTCTAAAGAGACTCTTGCTCACAATATATTGACAAGAGAATCCTCAGGTTTGGTTGGAGAGAAAAGGTTTAAAAGTTTTCTGCGGCCCAGGCTCTCAGAAGAGGAGCGTCTGCGTCGCAGAAACTTACATTTATGCCTATATTGTGGAGGTTTAGGCCACTATCTGCAGACCTGTGAGTTGCGCAAGCCAAAGTGTGGCGACAAGTCCTGCCCTCTGGCAAGTTGAGTCAGGATTCAAGACCTACTCCTGCCTCTACTGTGGCAGAGGTACTTGTCACAAAACCCACACTAAAAAGCACTCTGTCCTATAATTGGGGTCCTTATAGATTCAGGAACCAAAGGAGAATGTTTCTCTCATCTCTTGACTTTCCTGTTGAATCAGAGTTGCAAACCCCCGAAGCGGTGCCTGATGCCCGGGGTCCTGAAGCGGTGCCTGATGCCCGGGGTCCTGAAGCGGTGCCTGATGCCCGGGGTCCTGAAGCGGTGCCCGATGCATGGGGTCCTGTAGTGGTGCCTGATGCCTGGGGTCCTGAAGCAGTGCCTGATGCTCAGCGTCCTGGAGTGGTGCCTGATGCTCAGGGTCCTAGAGTGGTGCCCGATGCTCAGGGTCCTGGAGTGGTGCCCGATGCTCAGGGTCCTGGAGTGGTGCCTGATGCTCAGGGTCCTGGAGCGGTGCCAGATGCTCAGGGCCTAGGAGTGGTGCCCGATGCTCAGGGCCTAGGAGCGGTGCCTGATGCTCCAGGTCTAGGAGCAGTGCCCGATGCTCTGGGTCTAGGAGCGGTGCCCGATGCTCTGGGTCTAGGAGCGGTGCCCGATGCTCCGGGTCTAGGAGCAGTGCCCGATGCTCTGAGTTTAGGAGCGGTGCCCGATGCTCCGGGTCTAGGAGCAGTGCCGATGCTCCTGGTCGAAGAGGGACATCGGATATAATAGCTCAGGTGTCAATCCCAGAAGGGGTCTTAGAAGCTGTTACCCCAGGTGGGGACTTTAAGGGCACAATCCATGATTGGGTATCTAAAATCATGGCTCATAGATGGAATTCGAGAAGCACAACCCCAGAAGGGATCTTTTAAGCAGTATCTCCAGGTGGGGTCTCGAAAGGCACAGCCTCCAGAGGGGTTCTAAAAGCCGTTTCCTCTGGAGGGGTCTCTAATGGCTTAGCCCCAGTAGAGGTCTTAGAGGCCATAATCTCAGAGAGGGAGTCAGAGGGTCCGGTCCCAGAGAAGGAGTCCGAGGGTCCGGTCCCAGAGAAGGAGTCCGAGGGTCCGGTCCCAGAGAAGGAGTCCGAGGGTCCGGTCCCAGAGAGGGTGTCCGAGGGTCCGGTCCCAGAGAGGGAGTCCGAGGGTCCGGTCCCAGAGAGGGAGTCCGAGGGTCCGGTGCCAGAGAAGGAGTCCGATGGTCTGGTCCCAGAGTAGGAGTCCGAGGGGCCCGTCCCAGAGAAGGACTCCGAGGGTCCGGTTCCAGAGAAGAGGACCGAGGGTCCGGTCCCAGAGAAGGATTCCGAGGGTCCGGTCCCAGAGAGGGAGTCCAAGGGTCCGGTCCCAGCATGAGAATCTGAGGTGCTGACCCCAGAGGGGGTCCCGAAGGCCACTGCCCCAGCGGGGTTCCCGAAGGGCACTGCCCCAGCGGGGTTCCTGAAGGCCACTGCCCCAGCGGGGTTCCCAAAGGCCACTGCCCCAGCGGGGTTCCCGAAGGCCACTGCCCCAGCGGGGTTCCCGAAGGCCACTACCCCAGCGGGGGTCCCTAAGGCCGCTGTCCCAGAGGGGATTCTGAAGGCCACTGCCCCTGGTGGGGTTTAGAAGGTCACTGCCCCTGGTGGGGTTCAGAAAGTCACAGCCTCGAGTAAGGTCTGTAGTGACTTGGTCACAGTGAAGCACTCCAGCCAGTCAGCACAAAAATCACAGCCTATTACCATTGCTGCTAGATGTGCTTTCCTGTCTTCTCCCTACAGGAATTCTCCTAAAGTTTCAGTACCTAGGGGAATGGAACCAATTTATGGTCTGTTCTCAGATTCTGAAACTGATGAGATTTCTTATGTGCCTGGGCATTCTAGTAGGAAAGGGAAGAATCATCTGACTGCTCGACCTATATATTTTGAAGATTTTTTTGAGCCAGAGATGTCTTCCTTTCCTGGTGTCTAAAAGCAGGCACAGGGGAAAAAGAAGAAGAAGAAAGAGAAATATTACTGACTCTTGCCTTGTTGTTTATAAAAAAAAAAGATTTTTTTTTCTTGTCTTGTGTCCAGTGGCCACCGTCAAGGGGGGCTCTGTTACAAGCTGTTGCCACAGCTTGTTTCTGATTCTTGTCGTTGTCTGTTTTTTAAAGTGTCAGGTTTTTTTAGTGTATCTCTTGTTTTGGGAAACCTGTATTTTGGGGTCCGTTGACCCCTCCTCAAGGGGGAAGGGGGGTACTGTTATGAGCCACGGCAGTGGCTCATTCCTGTTTTGCATTTTGGTTATGTAATACTTCTGTTTTTGTTCCCCTTGGGTTTCATGGGGTGTCCAGAATCCACCCTTAAGGAGGAGGTACTGCTATGAACCACAAGCAGTGGTTCATTCCTGTTTGCATTCTGTTTATTAATTTAATGTATTGTAGTTCTGTTTGCATGCCAGGATTTCCATTGTATTTGTTTAGAAGACTCATGTTGGCCGCCGGTGGTGAGTCGGTGTAATTGCAGCCTGTTTCTATGTGTTTAGCCTCACCTGTCTGATAGTTGATCATTATGTGGTGAGTCTCTGTACTGCAATCTGGCTCTTGTCTGTGTTACTCTCACCTGCAGCTGTTTTAGTCATTATCTTGTGCCTGGCTTCCAGCATCCTGATTGGGGTGTGTTCCCTTATTACCTAGCTAGCTCTGCAGTTCTGAGCTGGTGATAGACATTCTGTTAAGATACCTGTATGTTCCTGATTAGTGTCTTGTCCAGTATTGCATATGTGTCCCGGCCCTGTCTGATACTGGAATCCTGTGTACTCAGCTCTGTCAGAGTCCGGAGCTTCTTGTGAGCTGCTTCCTGTCCTGGAGCATTCCTGTCCTGAAACCCAGTGATTCTGTCAACCTTTGATCCATTAGTCCTGTGGTATTGCCTGTTCCTGATCCAGTTATCCTGTGTCTTGGTGTCCTCTGGCCTGTTGTCGGAATCCTGCCTGCCCTCCGGTTCTGTGAGCCTGTTTCTGCGGCTTTGGGGGTTCTTGTCCGTCCGCCTGTATTCCCACCGGCTTCGTGAGTAGCGGCTTTGCCGCATCTTACGGCCTTGGCCGTAGCTTCTTGTTATATTTGCTTTGGATTTTCTGCAGAGGGTTCTGCGTATGCTGTCATCGCCGGTACACAACAGTATTGTGTCGGCGTGTGGACAGCATTGCCTTTGTTGTAGTTTGTCTTGGCGGCTGAGCCGCACATACTTTTGTTTAGAGTTCTGGAGTTGCCCCTAACTCTGTTTCAGGTTTTAGTTAGAGGTTCCCCTTGTTATCGCCTCGTATCAGTTTACGCCTTGTCTCCAACTAAGATCGGGGGCCATCGGAGTTGGGCAGACTTAATCCGCCCTTCAAACGCGGCTACCGTGGGCCCAAGCAAACATAGTCTTGCAGACGTAGACTGACCACGAGGGTGAGACAACAGAGTCAGGGCTTCTTAGGGGTAACTGCTGAACTTCGCCCTTATTACAGCATTAGGTTCCTGTACTCGGAGCTTGTCCACCCTGTTCCCTGAGTACCGAGTACAGTTAACGTAACATTATCACCAGCCATACTACAAAAAAGAAACAAAGCTAGTGAGTAGTTTTTTATTTTTTGGTTCAGTCCAGTGTTCAGTATCCAGTCCAGTGTTCAGTATCCAGTCCAGTGTTCAGAATCCAATCCAGTGTTCAGAATCCAGTCCTGTGTAGAATCCAGTCCTGTCTAAAATCCAGTCCAGTCTTGTGTAGTTCAAAATACAGTCCAGTCTTGTCTTGTCTAGTTCAGAATCCAGCCCAGTCTTGTCTTGTCTAGTTCAGAATCCAGCCCAGTCTTGTCTTGTTTGTCTAGTTCAGAATCCAGCCTAGTCTTGTCTTGTCTAGTTCTGAATCCAGCCCAGTATTGTCTGTCTATCCTGAAATCCTCCTGTGCCAACCATGCAAGCCCTGCAGGCATCTCTCTCAGCCGTGAACTCTGCTTTCGGTGCCTTGAGACCTCAACGGCTGGATGTTTTGCAGGAATCTTTAAAGCAACTGCAAAACCTTCTGACCTAAATTTTGCTTATCCTACCAGAAGTTGTTCAGAGTTCATCTATCTCTAAAGAGACTCTTGCTCACAATATATTGACAAGAGAATCCTCCGGTTTGGTTGGAGAGAAAAGGTTTAAAAGTTTTCTGCGGCCCAGGCTCTCAGAAGAGGAGCGTCTGCGTCGCAGAAACTTACATTTATGCCTATATTGTGGGGGTTTAGGCCACTATCTGCAGACCTGTGAGTTGCGCAAGCCAAAGTGCCGCGACAAGTCCTGCCATCTGGCAAGTTGAGTCAGGATTCAAGACCTACTCCTGCCTCTACTGTGGCAGAGGTACTTGTCACAAAACCCACACTAAATAGCACTCTGTCCTATAATTGGGGTTCTTGGGCTAGGGAGCTCCATTATAGACTCAGGAACCAAAGGAGAATGTTTCTCTCATCTCTTGACTTTCCTGTTGAATCAGAGTTGCAAACCCCCGAAGCGGTGCCTGATGCCCAGGGTCCTGAAATGGTGCCCGATGCCCGGGGTCCTGAAGTGGTGCCCGATACCCGGGGTCCTGAAGCAGTGCCTGATGCTCAGGGTCCTGGAGTGGTGCCTGATGCTCAGGGTCCTTGAGTGGTGCCTGATGCTCAGGGTCCTGGAGTGGTGCCTGATGCTCAGGGTCCTGGAGTGGTGCCTGATGCTCAGGGTCCTGGAGCGGTGCCTGATGCTCAGGGTCCTGGAGCAGTGCCCGATGCTCAGGGCCTAAGAGCTGTGCCCGATGCTCAGGGCCTAGGAGCGGTGCCTGATGCTCATGGCCTAGGAGCGGTGCCCGATGCTCCAGGTCTAGGAGCGGTGCCCAATGCTCTGGGTCTAGGAGCAGTGCCCGATGCTCTGGGTCTAGGAGCGGTGCCCAATGCTTTGGGTCTAGTAGCGGTGCCCGATGCTCTGGGTCTAGGAGCGGTGCCCGATGCTCCGGGTCTAGGAGCAGTGCCCGATGCTCTGAGTCGAAGAGGGACATCAGATATAATAGCTCAGGTGTCAATCCCAGAAGGGGTCTCAGAAGCTGTTACCCCAGGTGAGGACTTTAAGGGCACAATCCATGATTGGGTATCTAAAATCATGGCTCATAGATGGAATTCGAGAAGCACAACTCCAGAAGGGATCTTTTAAGCAGTATCTCCAGGTGGGGTCTCGAAAGGCACAGCCTCCAGAGGGGTTCTAGAAGCCGTTTCCTCTGGAGGGGTCTCTAATGGCTTATCCCCAGTAGAGGTCTTAGAGGCCATAATCTCAGAGAGGGAGTCAGAGGGTCCGGTCCCAGAGAGGGAGTCCGAGGGTCCGGTCCCAGAGAAGGAGTCCGACAGTCTGGTCCCAGAGAAGGAGTCTGAGGGGCCGGTCCCAGAGAAGGAGTCTGAGGGGCCGGTCCCAGAGAAGGAGTCTGAGGGTCCAGTCCCAGAGAAGGAGTCCGAGGGTCTGGTCCTAGAAAGGCAGTCCCGAGGGTCCAGTCCCAGCAAGAGAATCCGAGGTGCTGACCCCAGAGGGGGTCCCGAAGGCCACTGCCCCAGCGGGGTTCCCGAAGGCCACTGCCCCAACGGGGTTCCCGAAGGCCACTGCCCCAGTGGGGTTCCCGAAGGCCACTGCCCCAGCGGGGGTTTCAAATGCCACTGCCCCAGAGGGGGTTCTGAAGGCCACTGCACCTGGTTGGATTCAGAAGGTCACTGCCCCTGGTGGGGCTCAGAAAGTCACAGCCTCAAGTAAGGTCTGTAGTGACAATGCTAAATTCCTTTGTCGTATAAACAACCCTTTATGAAGCTAAGAACACTGTACGCTGTTTACTTAAGAAGTACCGTAATGGTACGCTATCTGCGTAGCGATCGCTCAGCCGTAGGTGAGACGCTCAAGCGTCACGTTCGCTCACGGCCCAGGGATCACAGGACACGTTATTGGTTATGTCTAGGGTAATGATTCGCTATGGCGTAGCTTACGCTCGAGACCACGAGGAGGTCACCAGCGATGCAGACGCTCACAACACTATACCTTTATGATAAAACCAATACCAATGAAATACACTGAATACCTTAATGTGAGTACAGGGTGTAAGTGCAACCTTGTGTAACCTGACTAACTACAAAGCTGCTTGAGCGTCACCGACGCTCAAGTGAACACTTATCACTATAGAAAATACACAGATACTGGTTTAGGTTCCAAGGCCTATTAACTGTATTATGTCTAATATACTTGTAAAAGGGGATAACAGTACATATGATACACTACAATATAACAGAGACTTCCTAACCACAGATCTAAACAATAAATACAAAAAGACAATACTATACTAACCTGAATGCTATACAATACAATGCTATAATACTATGAGAGATATAAGAGTAAAGAAGAGAGAGAGAGATGGAGAGAGAGAGAGAGGAATTGGCTCACAGAAAGACAATGATTACGGAGAGAAACTTACGCACAAAGGGTATGATCGCCTGCGCCTCGATATCCAGCTCCCGGCTATCAGCAGATAACCGTTGATGAGAGAGTGAGAGCTGGATGTGGTCGGCCTGCCTATTTATGCCCCACACACAATGCAATCTCCTGGTCCTACAATCCCATTGTCCATTGGCCGAAGGAATTCGGCCCTGCATCATAACAAAAGGTCATAGGGTGATTCATACAGGTGGGCTGTGACGATTTCCAACAGCTCAGGTGGGTGGGAAACTGGGTTTCCCGCCGCATACCTGAGTATGTGTAAATAATAGAAATGGACATAAACTTCTTATGTCCATAACTATTCGCACGAGCGATTAATACGCTCCAAACCAACACCGGAATATTGCTAATTAAATACTCTTCCGATGGGTACCAAACACTGCTGTATGATTCCTGTTAGACCCTTTGTACGATATAAAGAGGGATTCCTCAGCTCTGGGACATTGTATTTTAACCAAACTTTCAGAATCTATCAAAGGGACCATGATCTATAAACTACATTAATTGTGAACATTTGTAACGAATGAGTCGCACGCTACGACTACATAAACTCTACCGTAAATACGCATACCGCGCCTGCGAGTGCACGTTATTGCGGGTATGCGCATCCACGGGAGAGCGCACGCACGCGCAGCGCGGACCAGTGTGCGGTGCAAATATGGCAACGTGCATTGAGACATTTTTCTGACTTTGACAGTCCACCCTTTGGCAGTCAATAATAACTGCCACAAAACATTTAAGGAGAAAAATGTAAGTCAGGGGTTAATTGATTTCCATGGTTGGGTAGGGGAGGAGAGAGGAGAAGGTGTGAAGAGGGTATGACCTAGTGAGATAGCAGAAGCATGTGTGTATGAATCCATGTTTGGGGGGTCATGTATCATCGTGCCGTACGTGTTGTAAATCAAGCTTCGAGGTATTGCGAAGTATACATTTGAATTCCTTCTTATCCTGTGGTACAGGTCTGTGGATGGGCTGTCAAACTCTACCGAGCTCATTTCGGCTGTGGTTGTAACAAAATGGGGATGCACATTTTAGTTGATGATACATGAATGGGGGAGGTATGTGGTTGCTGATATCTGTGCCTGTATTCCCTATCGTCTATGTGTGTCGTTACCTGAGGGTTGTAGAGATGAAGATAAAGAACACTTACGAAAAATGCAATGATATTCTATGTCAGGGAAATGTACATCTGTCGTCGAAGTTGTTTTCGGTATCTGTTGAGAGTCGTCTTCTTTGTGCTGTATTGCTCCTTAGGCATGAGCAAATAGCTTTGTCTGAGCCATCAGATTTACAAAAATGTTGGGCTAGCGTGAGTTTAAAGATACTAGGGAAACTGGGGATCCATGGCAAAGTTCATCAAGTGTCCATATTTAAAGTTGTCAAATCTTCTTCTTCGGTGCTTGTCTGTTGTCTGTATACATCTCGTCTCGTCAGCTTCCTCGTCCAAGGGGGTCTTTGTATCTGGGAGAAAAGCAGAAAAACAGGTGAAAGAAACGGACCGTATAATCGCATTTTCATCACATTCTGGTTTCTATCATTGGGTCATAAATCAAATCCAGGTTAATTACAGTTTCCTCACTCCTCAAGCTCATCACTTTTGTACTTTGTTTGCACCTCATTAAAGCCTGCCCGCATCTAAATATCAATCCAATCGATATAACGACACCCAAGATACATAGTAGAAACTTTCCAACATCCATTATGACTCCTTGAGCCCAATCTCCTAAACCGGAGAACCAATTTCGCGGGTTCAACCATGACACCCAACCAGTCAGCTCATTACCTACAGCAGCAAGGGTGAGATTGTGTTTTCGACGAAATTCCCACTTCAATTGGAGAATATCGTCCATCTTTTGGTCTATGACCTCTACCGGATCCTCGGTGCTATTTGTGATATACGTGCAACACTTTATGCCGTACTGTGTTGCCAATGTAACACAATATCCGCCTGTTACTGCTGTAAGATAATTAAGAACCATCCTATGCTGAACTAGTTCTGTTTTATAAGCTTGAAGTTCTCTTCCAGTGTATCTAAACGTGTCATCATACATTTCAGTGATATTATCTAACAAATTGGCGAGTGCGGAAATGTATCTATAATTCATCACTCCCCGAGCGGTACGAGTGAAATCTAACGCTACCAGAACCTGAATCCCGGTGGATTCATGGATAAGATCAGAGGCCGGATGCTCTAACCTTTCTGACAGTTGTCTTTTAACTCGGTGCTCGTAATGAGTGTGAGTATAAGGAGCTTGGGCACCACGGTGTATGTCCTTCATTTTGTCATGTGTAACAGTCATCACTTCAGGCAATACTTTTCCAATATAACACAATCCTTCAGAGTTTGGGGCAAGCCACTTGTACGCCTTTCTCCCGCATATGAAATATGCATCATCGGGGAGAACATATGGGACGGAGAAGGACATGACCATGTTACAAACCTTCCAGGTGAAATCTCCTGACCCTAATTCTTCCATCTGCCTAATGCACGTATCGGTTTGTACGATATGTGCACAGTATCCTGGTGATACCTCTCCAACTCTAGTAATCCTATTTCCTAAGGTATATCGATACCGGAAAGATTTTCCTCTACTGGCTATGTGGCGTACGAGCTCTGTATCTGTAGGCATTCTATCTGCTCTGTGTGAAAAGGTCATGGTGTGGTTACTCCATGACACTTCCCAATTTCCCGGTTTTCTAGGATTGGAGATGTTAAAACATAAGAGGGACCTATCCACATGGTATTGGTGGAGCTTCAAACTAGGAGGGCTGGAGATATTAAACCTCCGGTCCACCGGTCTCCCACCACTTAGCTCAAGTACCTCCCCTAACGTTAAAGGAAATGGTACTAGCCCTGATTTGCTGTGACCCTGAGGTACTTGAGAGCATACCCAACAATCTGTTTGGTTTAACACGTTACCCACTAAGGAGTGATAGTCACTCAATGGATGCCGGTCTATATGGATATTAAAACTAGATTGGCATTTCTTTATGCATCCATCTTCAACCAGATTATCACAGAGCCTACAGATACAATTTTCTTCAGCTAACAATCCATCACAATTTCTTCTATCGGATCGTTTTCTGATACTCGCCTTTGCTTGTTGGTTTGGTTGATCTTGGAAAACTACGCCTCCATCATCATAATCGGAACCCATTCCAGAACCTCTTTCGACCTCTATGGTACTCTCGCCGGAACAGACTGCTCTGGTCAACATCATGGTTAACATCAAAATCCGGATCACAGTCTCTTGGGGCAAGTCCATCTTTGAGGAGGAAATGGAGAAGAATGAGAAGGGGGAAAAAGAAGTTTCAAGGAAGAGGGGATGGGAAGTGGAGAAAAACAATAAAAGGGAGAGGGGAGTCGACAACTGCTTTCGGTCTTCAAGGCTCAGGTGCCGCCTCAATCCTCCTGGAACAGACACTCCAGTGATACAACCTCTACCGTCTGTTCCTTATCGCGGGACTTCTCTGGATCAGCAACCTTTTTGCAGTGGGATGAATGGACCCAAGTCTCTCTCTCAGCAACCTTCAATGCTGTGGTGCTAGTCAATAAGACCTGGTATGGTCCTTCCCATCTATCAATAAGACAACCTGAGCGTAGAAAATTTCGTATCATTACATAATCCCCAGGTTCAATGTCGTGACAATTACTATCTGGTAAATCAGGAATCACCAACTTCAGATTATCATTTTGATTCCTCAACTGTTTACTCATGTTAATCAAGTACTTTACAGTTACTTCATTGTTACATTTCAAATCATCCTGAGGGTTAATCATGACATGCGGTTGTCGACCAAACAAGATTTCAAAAGGAGACAGATTAAGAGGGGACCTGGGAGTGGTTCTGATGCTATACAAAACAATGGGTAAAGCTTCTGGCCAGAAATACATTGTGGCGGAGGTCATGCTGGGGTTTGGTAGACTTCTGCAAGGACCAAGTGGATATGCAATGTGTGAATTCTTACCACTACTAGTCAGAGATGGGGATAGAGAGAGGGAGAGAAAAACATTTTTCACAAATACATTTACAACTTTTCACCTGGTCATTCCTGTGTCTTTAGTGAATGACCTCCCATTTCATTAACCGTTACTTCAGGCTTGCCTCCATTCCTAATAATCACCTTTCCTGCCTATGTGATCCTTGATTATAATGGTGTGTATTGTAATTTTGCTCATTTCTTGGTCTAGGGGGTCTAACTTTATGTGTGTTATTACAGTTGCTGGCATAATGCCCTTCTCTCCTACAATGGTAACAAATCCTGGGCTCCCTCCACGTGTCAATGACCTGAGGTTTTGGTTGATTTGATGCCTCCTCAAACGCTCGGATGCTCATCATCATCAATCGTTTCCCCTGTACTTCCCTGGTTCCTTGGATACCATGATTATGTCGTTGTCTTTCTCTTGATCTACAATCTCTTGCAATGTGTCCCTTGACGAGTACCCGGCTTTCCTTTTGGTTCCACCTTAAAGTTATATAAACTTTTGTATACAAAACACACTCACTCAACACAAGTACACTTTTGTTTCTATATCTATTTCTGCGCAGAAATTTGTCTTTAGCCCAACAGTGTTACCAATTAGGAGCAGGATCTGTTAAACTAAATTTCCGATTTTCCAAAAATAGATTTGCGTTATTTACCGCTTCGCGTTATCTACCGCTGTGCGTTACTTATCGCCTTGCGCTAATTATCGCTTTGCGCTAATTCAACTTTTTTCGTGACTTGAGCTACGTGAGCGTAACCGGACGCTACGTTGCGTAATGTACGCTGCGTGCGTCTGCCTTTTGGATTGCGTACGCTAGTCTTTGTTAGCGACACGTGTACGCAATGCAAAGGATCCACCGTAACACAATATATTTTTATCAATGTAAATGATCCCTGATCATCTACCGCAATCCACACTGACTGCCTTGTATCTCAGACAAACCGTGTGTTTGTTCTATACTTTAACTATTACCTCTACTATGAAATAACAGCAAATCTCTTTTTAGCACTTTCTATCAACTATAAAATTGGCAAACAGGAATAGTGATATACGAAAATGAAACAGAAATGCAGATATATGTATGCGTGCGTGTATACGCAAGACAGAAGAGAAATAAAACAGTTTTAAAAGACACAAGCGTTTTGTTCTTACTTCCGGTTCCCGGATTCCTTCAGCATTCTTTATCTAAGCGAAGCAGACGCTTATCCCGTCAGCACTATGAGACAATCTCCCACCCTTTGCTGGGGGATAATGTCTGCTGATCTACCTAGTGCAGATGTGAGAAGTATAGGACGAGTCCCCAATTGACAATGCTAAATTCCTTTGTCGTATAAACAACCCTTTATGAAGCTAAGAACACTGTACGCTGTTTACTTAAGAAGTACCGTAATGGTACGCTATCTGCGTAGCGATCGCTCAGCCGTAGGCGAGACGCTCAAGCGTCACGTTCGCTCACGGCCCAGGGATCACAGGACACGTTATTGGTTATGTCTAGGGTAATGATTCGCTATGGCGTAGCTTACGCTCGAGACCACGAGGAGGTCACCAGCGATGCAGACGCTCACAACACTATACCTTTATGATAAAACCAATACCAATGAAATACACTGAATACCTTAATGTGAGTACAGGGTGTAAGTGCAACCTTGTGTAACCTGACTAACTACAAAGCTGCTTGAGCGTCACCGACGCTCAAGTGAACACTTATCACTATAGAAATTACACAGATACTGGTTTAGGTTCCAAGGCCTATTAACTGTATTATGTCTAATATACTTGTAAAAGGGGATAACAGTACATATGATACACTACAATATAACAGAGACTTCCTAACCACAGATCTAAACAATAAATACAAAAAGACAATACTATACTAACCTGAATGCTATACAATACAATGCTATAATACTATGAGAGATATAAGAGTAAAGAAGAGAGAGAGAGATGGAGAGAGAGAGAGAGGAATTGGCTCACAGAAAGACAATGATTACGGAGAGAAACTTACGCACAAAGGGTATGATCGCCTGCGCCTCGATATCCAGCTCCCGGCTATCAGCAGATAACCGTTGATGAGAGAGTGAGAGCTGGATGTGGTCGGCCTGCCTATTTATGCCCCACACACAATGCAATCTCCTGGTCCTACAATCCCATTGTCCATTGGCCGAAGGAATTCGGCCCTGCATCATAACAAAAGGTCATAGGGTGATTCATACAGGTGGGCTGTGACGATTTCCAACAGCTCAGGTGGGTGGGAAACTGGGTTTCCCGCCGCATACCTGAGTATGTGTAAATAATAGAAATGGACATAAACTTCTTATGTCCATAACTATTCGCACGAGCGATTAATACGCTCCAAACCAACACCGGAATATTGCTAATTAAATACTCTTCCGATGGGTACCAAACACTGCTGTATGATTCCTGTTAGACCCTTTGTACGATATAAAGAGGGATTCCTCAGCTCTGGGACATTGTATTTTAACCAAACTTTCAGAATCTATCAAAGGGACCATGATCTATAAACTACATTAATTGTGAACATTTGTAACGAATGAGTCGCACGCTACGACTACATAAACTCTACCGTAAATACGCATACCGCGCCTGCGAGTGCACGTTATTGCGGGTATGCGCATCCACGGGAGAGCGCACGCACGCGCAGCGCGGACCAGTGTGCGGTGCAAATATGGCAACGTGCATTGAGACATTTTTCTGACTTTGACAGTAGTGACTCGGTTACAGTGAAGCACTCCAGCCAGTTAGCACAAAAATCACAGCCTATTACCATTGCTGCTGGATGTGCTTTCCTGTCTTCTCCCTACAGGAATTCTCCTAAAGTTTCAGTACCTAGGGGAATGGAACCAATTTATGGTCTGTTCTCAGATTCTGAAACTGATGAGATTTCTTATGTGCCTAGGCATTCTAGTAGGAAAGGGAAGAATCATCTGACTGCTCGACCTATATATTTTGAAGATTTTTTTGAGCCAGAGATGTCTTCCTTTCCTGGTGTCTTCAAGCAGGCACAGGGGAAAAAGAAGAAGAAAAAGAAATAATGCTGACTCTTGCCTCGTTGTTTATAAAAAAAAAGATTTTTTTTTTCTTGTCTTGTGTCCAGTGGCCACCGTCAAGGGGGGCACTGTTACAAGCTGTTGCCACAGCTTGTTTCTGTTTCTTGTCGTTGTCTGTTTTTAAAGTGTCAGGTTTTTTTTAGTGTATCTCTTGTTTTGGGAAACCTGTATTTTGGGGTCCATTGACCCCTCCTCAAGGAGGGGGGGTACTGTTATGAGCCACGGCAGTGGCTCATTCCTGTTTTGCATTTTGGTTATGTATTTTATGTTATACTTCTGTTTTTGTTCCCCTTGGGTTTCATGGGGTGTCCGGAGTCCACCCTTAAGGAGGAGGTACTGTTTTGAACCACAAGCAATGGTTCATTCCTGTTTGCATTCTGTTTATTAATTTAATGTATTGTAGTTCTGTTTGCATGCCAGGATTTCCATTGTATTTGTTTAGAAGACTCTTGTTGGCCGCCGGTGGTGAGTCGGTGTAATTGCAGCCTGTTTCTATGTGTCTAGCCTCACCTGTCTGATAGTTGATCATTATGTGGTGAGTCTCTGTACTGCAATCTCGCTCTTGTCTGTGTTACTCTCACCTGCAGCTGTTTTGGTCATTATCTTGTGCCTGGCTTCCAGCATCCTGATTGAGGTGTGTTCCCTTATTACCTAGCTAGCTCTGCAGTTCTGAGCTGGTGATAGACATTCTGTTAAGATACCTGTATGTTCCTGATTAGTGTCTTGTCCAGTATTGCATCTGTGTCCCGGCCCTGTCTGATACGGGAATCCCGTGTACTCAGCTCTGTCAGAGTCTGGAGCTTCTTGTGAGCTGCTTCCTGTCCTGGAGCGTTCCTGTCCTGAAACCCAGTGATTCTGTCAACCTTTGATCCATTAGTCCTGTGGTGTTGCCTGTTCCTGATCCAGTTATCCTGTGTCTTGGTGTCCTCTGGCCTGTTGTCGGAATCCTGCCTGCCCTCCAGTTCTGTGAGCCTGTGTCTGCGGCTTTGGGGGTTCTTGTGCGTCCGCCTGTATTCCCACCGGTTTCGTGAGTAGCGGCTTTGCCGCATCTTACGGCCTTGGCCGTAGCTTCTTGTTATATTTGCTTTGGATTTTCTGCAGAGGGTTCTGCGTATGCTGTCATCGCCGGTACACAACAGTATTGTGTCGGCATGTGGACAGCATTGCCTTTGTTGTAGTTTGTCTTGGTGGATGAGCCGCACATACTTTTGTTTAGAGTTCTGGAGTTGCCCCTAACTCTGTTTCAGGAGCGGTGCCCGATGCTCCGGGTCTAGGAGCGGTGCCCGATGCTCCGGGTCTAGGAGCAGTGCCCGATGCTCCGGGTCGAAGAGGGACATCGGATATGATAGCTCAGGGGTCAATCCCAGAAGGGGTCTCAGAAGCTGTTACCCCAGGTGGGGACTTTAAGGGCACAATCCATGATTGGGTATCTAAAATCATGGCTCATAGATGGAATTCGAGAAGCACAACCCCAGAAGGGATCTTTTAAGCAGCATCTCCAGGTGGGGTCTCGAAAGGCACAGCCTCCAGAGGGGTTCTAGAAGCCGTTTCCTCTGGAGGGGTCTCTAATGGCTTAGCCCCAGTAGAGGTCTTAGAGGCCATAATCTCAGAGAGGGAGTCCGAGGGTCCGGTCCCAGAGAAGGAGTCCGAGGGTCCGGTCCCAGAGAAGGAGTCCGAGGTCCGGTCCCAGAGAAGGAGTCCGAGGGTCCGGTCCCAGAGAAGGAGTCCGAGGGTCCGGTCCCAGCAAGAGAATCCGAGGTTCTGACCCCAGAGAGGTTCCTGAAGGCCACTGCCCCAGCGGGGTTCCCGAAGGGCACTGCCCCAGCGGGACTCCCGAAGGCCACTGCCCCAGCGGGGTTTCGAAGGCCACTGCCCCAGCAGGGTTCCCGAAGGCCACTGCCCCAGCGTGGGTTCCGAAGGCCACTGCCCCAGACGGGGTTCTGAAGGCCACTGCCCCAGCGGGGGTTCCAAAGGCCACTGCCCCAGAGGGGGTTCCAAAGGCCACTGCCCCTGGTGGGGTTCAGAAAGTCACTACCCCTGGTGGAGTTCAGAAAGTAACAACCTCGAGTAAGGTCTGTAGTGACTTGGTCACAGTGAAGCACTCCAGCCAGTTAGCACAAATATCACAGCCTATTACCATTGCTGCTGGATGTGCTCTCCTGTCTTCTCCCTACAGGAATTCTCCTAAAGTTTCAGTACCTAGGGGAATGGAACCAATTTATGGTCTGTTTTCAGATTCTGAAACTGATGAGATTTCTTATGTGCCTGGGCATTCTAGTAGGAAAGGGAAGAATCATCTGACTGCTCGACCTATATATTTTGAAGATTTTTTTGAGCCAGAGAAGTCTTCCTTTCCTGGTGTCTTCAAGCAGGCACAGGGGGAAAAGAAGAAGAAGAAAAAAAAAGAAATATTGCTGACTCTTGCCTTGTTGTTTATAAAAAAAATTTTTTTTCTTGTCTTGTGTCCAGTGGCCACCGTCAAGGGGGGCACTGTTACAAGCTGTTGCCACAGCTTGTTTCTGTTTCTTGTCTGTTTTTTTAAAGTGTCATTTTTTTTTAGTGCATCTCTTGTTTTGGGAAACCTGTATTTTGGGGTCCGTTGACCCCTCTTCAAGGGGGGGGGGGTACTGTTATGAGCTACGGCAGTGGCTCATTCCTGTTTTGCATTTTGGTTATGTATTTTATGTTATACTTCTGTTTTTGTTCCCCTTGGGTTTCATGGGGTGTCCGGAGTCCACCCTTAAGGAGGAGGTACTGTTATGAACCACAAGCAGTGGTTCATTCCTGTTTGCATTCTGTTTATTAATTTAATGTATTGTAGTTCTGTTTGCATGCCAGGATTTCCATTGTATTTGTTTAGAAGACTCTTGTTGGCCACCAGTGGTGAGTCGGTGTAATTGCAGCCTGTTTCTATGTGTTTAGCCTCACCTGTCTGATAGTTGATCATTATGTGGTGAGTTTCTGTACTGCAATCTGGCTCTTGTCTGTGTTAATCTCACCTGCAGCTGTTTTGGTCATTATCTTGTGCCTGGCTTCCAGCATCCTGATTGGGGTGTGTTCCCTTATTACCTAGCTAGCTCTGCAGTTCTGAGCTGGTGATAGACATTCTGTTAAGATACCTGTATGTTCCTGATTAGTGTCTTGTCCAGTATTGCATCTATGTCCCGGCCCTGTCTGATACTGGAATCCCGTGTACTCAGCTCTGTCAGAGTCCGGAGCTTCTTGTGAGCTGCTTCCTGTCCTGGAGCGTTCCTGTCCTGAAACCCAGTGATTCTGTCAACCTTTGATCCATTAGTCCTGTGGTATTGCCTGTTCCTGATCCAGTTATCCTGTGTCTTGGTGTCCTCTGGCCTGTTGTCGGAATCCTGCCTGCCCTCCGGTTCTGTGAGCCTGTGTCTTCGGCTTTGGGGGTTCTTGTCCGTCCGCCTGTATTCCCACCGGTTTCGTGAGTAGCGGCTTTGCCGCATCTTACGGCCTTGGCCGTAGCTTCTTGTTATATTTGCTTTGGATTTTCTGCAGAGGGTTCTGCGTATGCTGTCATCGCCGGTACACAACAGTATTGTGTCGGCGTGTGGACAGCATTGCCTTTGTTGTAGTTTGTCTTGGCGGCTGAGCCGCACATACTTTTGTTTAGAGTTCTGGAGTTGCCCCTAACTGTGTTTCAGGTTTTAGTTAGAGGTTCCCTTTGTTATTGCCTCGTATCAGTTTACGCCTTGTCTCCAACTAAGACCGGGGGGCATCGGAGTTGGGCAGACTTAATCCGCCCTTCAAACGCGGCTGCCGTGGGCCCAAGCAAACATAGTCTTGCAGGCATAGACTGACCACGAGGGTGAAACAATGGGAGTCAGGGCTTCTTAGGGGTAACTGCTGAACTTCGCCCTTATTACAGCATTACGTTCCTGTACTCAGAGCTTGTCCACCCTGTTCCCTGAGTACTGAGTACAGTGAACGTAACAAAGGGACCATGTCAGTTTTATTGCCATCATCCGTCTCTAATACCACAAAGTCACTATCCGTGCTGGATCTCCCATCCACACCACATGGGGGTTGTTTTTTCCTTTACCAAGGTCGGCGTCTATATGCCACTATTGATCTTTCTTGGCCACCTCCACCTGTCAGCTATTTATTCACCAGATACTCATCGTAGTCGGAATCCACAGCAAACCTTGTGCTCCTTTTAAATTTAAGCAATTTTCTACGGTATTGCTCACACTGGGACTTCAATCGCTGTATCCAATTACAATTGGAGGTGTCCAATTGGTGATAGTAAATAAATGTGCATACAACTTAATGATCTTGGTAGTGGAGGAAGCTAACAGAGAACTATCAGTTACCTGACAAAAAATAGTGGCCTATGAAAAGGAATACTGTAAGATGCTGGATGATGACATCAATTGTAATTGGATACAGCAATTGGAGTCCCAGTGCGAGCAATACCATAGAGAATTGCTTAAATTTAAAAGGAGCACAAGGTTTGCTGTGGATTCTGAGTACAATGAGAATCTGGTCTATTAACAGGCATGTCAAGCTCAAAATCCCAACTGCGTGGGCCGCAAGAAAAAGTAAAAGTCTTATATGCAAATTTGAAAGGTTTATTAGAAAAACCAACAATAAAGTATAATCAAAAAGATTTTAAGTATCAGGAAGAAAACAACTTTAATAGCGTGAACTGAGAGATGCATACCTCCCAACATTGACCCTACCTGAAGAGGGACACGCGCGGCGAAGTCGCGCGCGCTCCCGAAAAGGGGCGTGGTCTATGGAAAAGGGGGCGTGGCTTCGCGGGAGGACCCACGATCGCGAGCCACGCCCCCTTTTTCGTCACTGAGGGGGCATGCCCAGCGCTCTGTGAGCCGCTGGCATGCCTCCTCTCCCTCTGTCTGCACTGAATAGACGCTGTGCACATGCGCACAGCGTCTATTCACCGCTGCTCTGCTAAGCAGGGCAGCGAGAGACGGAGCCTCCCAACTGCCCCCCCCCCCCCCCACCGCGGGACACTGCGGCCCGCGGGTGGGACAGCGGGACAGTCCCCAAAAAACGGGACTGTCCCGCGAAAATCGGGACAGTTGGGAGGTATGGAGATGTGTTATATACTGTATCATATATCCCTCATATATAACTGTGCGGTCCCCTCTCCTATATAACACATATCAGTGTGAGCTAGTAAAATGTGTCACTTCCAGACCCCCTCTATCCTTCCAGTCCAGCCACATGCTCCCTGGTATCCCCATCTGCTCCTTGTATCCCCTCCAGACACAAACCCTCTGTGCCTCCTCTGCCAGCCCCCTCCAATTTACCTTCTTCGGTGAGAGATGTTTTTCTATACAGATTCCAGAAGAATCCTCCTGCAATTAGGGCAGCTGGGTACACAGGGCAGTAGGGCACACACACATACAGGGCGTGATGGCTTCAGGGCTAATGGCACTGAGCAGACCGGATGCAGCGGGGGGCAGTGCTTTGCAAAGGCAGCCGGGCATGCTCTGCAGCTACCGCCGTGGACATTTCCCCATCACTATCACCATTTCTCTGATGTCCTAGTGGATGCTGGGAACTCCGTAAGGACCATGGGGAATAGCGGCTCCGCAGGAGACTGGGCACATCTAAAGAAAGCTTTAGGACTATCTGGTGTGCACTGGCTCCTCCCCCTATGACCCTCCTCCAAGCCTCAGTTAGATTTTTGTGCCCGACCGAGCAGGGTGCAATCTAGGGGGCTCTCCTGAGCTTCTTAGATAAAAGTTAGTTTTAGGTTTTTTATTTTCAGTGAGACCTGCTGGCAACAGGCTCACTGCATCGAGGGACTAAGGGGAGAAGAAGCGAACCTGCCTGCTTGCAGCCAGCTTGGGCTTCTTAGGCTACTGGACACCATTAGCTCCAGAGGGATCGAACACAGGCCCAGCCTCAGAGTCCGGTCCCAGAGCCGCGCCGCCGGCCCCCTTACAGAGCCAGAAGCAAGAAGAGGTCCGGAAAATCGGCGGCAGAAGACATCAGTCTTCATCAAGGTAGCGCACAGCACTGCAGCTGTGCGCCATTGCTCCTCATGCACACCTCACACTGCGGTCACTGATGGGTGCAGGGCGCTGGGGGGGGGCGCCCTGAGCAGCAATATTAACACCTTGGCTGGCAAAAATACATCACATATAACCCCCAGGGCTATATGGATGTACATTAACCCCTGCCAGAATCCATAAAAATGCGGGAGAAAAGTCAGCGAAAAAGGGGCGGAGCTATCTCCTTCAGCACACTGGCGCCATTTTTCCCTCACAGCTCCGTTGGAGGGAAGCTCCCTGGCTCTCCCCTGCAGTTAATACACTACAGAAAGGGTTAAAAAGAGAGGGGGGGGCACAATTTAGGCGCAGTATACAATATACATGCAGCTATAAGGGAAAACACTTTTTTATAGGTGCTATCCCTGTGATATATAGCGCCCTGGTGTGTGCTGGCATACTCTCCCTCTGTCTCCCCAAAGGGCTTTGTGGGGTCCTGTCCTCTATCAGAGCATTCCCTGTGTGTGTGCTGTGTGTCGGTACGGCTGTGTCGACAGGTATGTAGAGGATAATGAGGTGGAGGCGGAGCGAATGCCTGTAAATATGTTGTCACCCCCTGCGGGGTCGACACCGGTGTGGTTGAACTTATGGAAGGATTACGTGAAAGTGTCAACTCCTTACACAAAAGGTCGACGACACGGAACAGCCGGCTACTCAGCTTGTGCCTGTTCCAGCGTCTCAAATGTCATGGGGGGCTCTAAAATCGCCCGCTACCTCAGATAACAGACACAGATGTCGACACGGATACTGACTCCAGTGTCGACATCGATGAGACTGGTGTACCCTCCAAATAGGTCCACCCGTTACAGGATTGAGGCAATGAAAAATGTATTACACATTTATGATTATACCCCAGGTACCACATAAAAGGGTATTGTGTTTGGTGAGAGAAAACTATTAGTAGTTTTTCCTGCATCTGAGAAATTAAATGAGGTGTGTGAGGAAGAGTGGTCTTCCCCCGGTAAGAAATTGATAATTTCTACAACGGTTATTGGCAGCGTACCCTTTCCCGCCAGAGGATAGGTCACGCGGGGAAACACCCCATAGGGTAGATACAGCGCTTACACGCTTATCAGAAAAGGTGGCACTACCGTTTCCGGGTACGGCTGCCCTGAAGGAACCTGCTGATAGAAAGCAGGAGGTTACCCTATAAGATATGGTCACACACTAGGGCATTATATTGCGACCAGCCGTTGCTTCGGCATGGATGTGCAGTGCTCCCGCTGCGTGGTCAGATTCCCTGTCGGAAAATAACTATGGATAGGGACAATATTTTGCTGAAAATAGAGCATATAAAAGACGTGGTCTTATACATGCGTGATGCACAGAGGGATATTTGCCGGCTGGCATCAAAAATAAGCGCTAGGTCCATTGCCGCCAGACGGGGGTTATGGACTTGGCAATGGTCAGGCGATGCCGACTCGAATCGGCACATGGAAGTTGCCCTATAAGGGGGTAAAACTGTTTGGGGATAGTTTTTTCAGACCTCGTTTCCACAGCTACTGCTGGGAAATTATTTTTTTTTGCCACAGGCTACCCCACAACAAAAGAAAGCACCGTATCATCAAGTACAGTCCTTTGGGCCCCAGAAAAGCAAGAGGGCTAGAGGCTCATCCTTTCTGCCGAGAGGCAAAGGTAGAGGAAAAAGCTGCAACACACAGCTAGTTCCCAAGAGCAGAAGTCCTCCCTGCGTCCGGTAGGTCCACAGCATGGTGCTGGGGCTGCTCAGGCGGACCCGGGTACGGTGGGGGCCCGTCTCAGATATCTCAGCGGACAGTGGGCTCTCTCACATGGATCCCTGGGTCCTTCAAGTAGTATCTCAGGGGTACAGGCTGGAGTTCGAGATGTTCTTCCCCCCGCCGTTTCCTAAAATCTGCCTTACCGGCACCTCCCTCTGCCAGGGAGACGGTGTTGGTGGATATTCAACACTATAATCACAACAAGTGATTGTCAAGGTGCCCCTCCTTCAGCAAGGAAGGGGTTACTATTCCACAGTGGTTGTGGTACCGCAACGGTTCGGTGAGACCCATCTTGAAATTAAAATACTTGAACTTTTATATCAGAAGATTCAAGTTCAAGATGGAATCGCTCAGGGCGGTTATTACGAGCCTGGACGAGGGGGATTACAGGGTCTCCCTGGACATCAAGGATGCGTACCTGCATGTCCCCATTTACCCCCCTCACCAGGAGTACCTCAGATATGTGGTACAGGACTGTCACTATCAGTTCCAGACGCGGCCGTTGGAGTTGTCCACGGCACCGAAGGTCTTTACCTAGGTAATGGCCGAAGTGATGATACTCCTTCGCAAGAAGGAAGTTTTTATTATCCCGTACTTGGACGATCTCCTGATAAAGGCGCGGTCCAAAGAACAGTTGGTAGTGGGGGTAGCACTCTCTCGGGAAGTGCTACAACAGCACGACTGGATTCTCAATATTCCAAAGTCACAGCTGGTCCCGACGACACGTCTTCTGTTCCTGGGAATGTTTCTGAACGCAGACCAGAAAAGAGTGTTTCTTCCAGTGGAAAAAGCCGAGGAGTTGTCATCTCTAGTCAGAGACATCCTAAAACCAGGACTGGTGTCGGTACATCAATGCACACGAGTCCTGGGAAAAATGGTAGCTTCGTACGAAGCATAATTCCATTCGGAAGACTCCACGCAAGGACGTTCCAGTGGGACCTGTGGGACTAATGGTCCGGGTCCCATGTACAGATACAACAGCGGATAACCCTGTCAGCAAGAAACAGGGTGTCGCTGCTGTGGTGGCTGCAGAGGGCTCATCTACTAGAGGGCCGCAGATTCGGAATACAGGACTGGGTCCTGGTGACCACGGATGCCAGCCTTCGGGGCTGGGGTGCAGTCACACAGGGAAGAAATTTCCAAGGAGATTTCGCTTCACATAAATATTCTGCAGCTAAGGGCCATTTACAATGCCCTAAGCCAAGCAAGGCCCCTGCTTCAGAACCAGCCGGTACTGATCCAATCAGACGACATCACGGCGGTCGCCCATGTAAACAGACAGGGCGGCACAAGAAGCAGGATGGCGATGGCAGAAGCCACAAGGATTCTCCGATGGGCGACCTACACCCAGGAGAATGGGGACTTCATCCAGAAGTTTTCCAAATGCGGGTAAACCGTTGGGAATGACCACGGGTGGACATGATGGCGTCCCGCCTCAACAAGAAGTTGAAAAGATATTGCGCCAGGTCAAGGGACCCTCAGGCGATCGCTGGGGACGCTCTAGTGACACCGTGGGTGTACCAGTCGGTTTATGTGTCTCCTCCTCTACCTCTCATACCCAAGGTACTGAGAATAATAAGAAGGCGAGGAGTGAAAACCATACTCGGGGTTCCGGATTGGCCATGAAGAGCTTGGTACCCGGAACTTCAAGAGATGCTGGCAGAGGACCCTTGGCCTCTGCCGCTCAGACAAGACCTGCTGCAGCAGGGACCCTGTCTGTTCCAAGACTTACCGCGGCTGCGTTTGACGGCATGGCGGTAGAACACCGGATCCTAAAGGAAAAGGGTATTCCGAAGGAAGTCATCCCTACCCTGATCATAGCCAGGAAGGATGTCACCGCAAGACATTATCGCCGCGTTTGGCGAAAATTTGTTGCTTGGTGGGAGGCCATGAAGGCCCCGACGGAGGAATTTCAACTATGTCGATTCCTGCACTTCCTGCAAGCAGGGGTGACGTTTGGGCCTCAAATTGGGGTCCATCAAGGTCCAGATTTCGGCTCTGTCGATTTTCTTCCAGAAAGAACTGGCTTCACTGCCTGAAGTTCAGACTTTGGTTAAAGGAGTACTACATATTCAGCCTCCTTTTGTGCCTCCTGTGGCATTTTTTGGATCTCAACGTGGTGTTGGATTTCATAAAGTCGCATTGGTTGAGCCACTTAAAACCATGGAGCTAAAGTATCTCGCGTGGAAAGTGGTCATGCTGTTGGCCTTGGCCTTGGCCAGGCGTGTGTCAGAATTGGCGGCTTTGTCATGTAAAAGGCCTTATCTGATTTTCTATATGGATAGGGCAGAGTTGAGGACTCGTCCTCAGTTTCTCCCGAAGGTGGTCTCAGGTTTTCACTTGAACCAACCTATTGTGGTGCCTGCGGCTACTGGGGTCTTGGAGGATTCCAAGTTGCTGGACGTAGTCAGGGCCCTGAAAATTTTATTTTTCCAGGACGGCTGGAGTCAGGAAAACGGACTCGCTGTTTATCCTGATGGCACCCAACAAGCTGGGTGCTCCTGCTTCTAAGCAGTCTATTGCGCGCTGGATTTGTAGCACTATTCAGCTGGCGCATTCTGCGGTAGGATTACCGCAGCCTAAATCAATAAAAGCCCATTCCACAAGGACGGTGGGCTCATCTTGGGCGGCTGCCCGAGGGGTCTCGGCTTTACAACTTTGCCGAGCAGCTACTTGGTCAGGGGCAAACACGTTTGCAAAATTCTATGAATTTGATACCCTGGCTGAGGAGGACCTGGAGTTCTCTCATTCGGTGCTGCAGAGTCATCCGCACTCTCCCGCCCGTTTGGGAGCTTTGGTATAATCCCCATGGTCCTTACGGAGTTCCCAGCATCCACTTAGGACGTTAGAGAAAATAAGAATTTACTTACCGATAATTCTATTTCTCGTAGTCCGTAGTGGATGCTGGGCGCCCATCCCAAGTGCGGATTGTCTGCAATACTTGTACATAGTTATTGTTAACTAATCGGGTTCTTGTTGTGAGCCATCTATTCAGAGGCTCCTCTGTTATCATGCTGCTAACTGGGTTTCATATCACAAGTTGTACGGTGTGATTGGTGTGGCTTGTATGAGTCTTACCCGGGATTCAAAATCCTTCCTTATTGTGTACGCTCGTCCGGGCACAGTATCCTAACTGAGGCTTGGAGGAGGGTCATAGGGGGAGGAGCCAGTGCACACCAGATAGTCCTAAAGCTTTCTTTAGATGTGCCCAGTCTCCTGCGGAGCCGCTATTCCCCATGGTCCTTACGGAGTTCCCAGCATCCACTACGGACTACGAGAAATAGAATTATCGGTAAGTAAATTCTTATTTTTCTTGCGCATTTGCAGAATGGTGAATGCTGCCCAAACAGAGCTAAGCTCCGATCACGGCAGATGGGCCAACAGCAACTCATCCATTGGTGGCGGGCCGCATTCCATTGTTTTTAAAAAAGTCAACTTGGGCTGCAAAAGTATGCACTGTGGGCTACATACGGCCCACGGCCCGCGAGTTTGACATGTCTGATCTAGAAGGCTATTAGTGGCTATAAGCAAAGTATTTGGGGCTCTCAAAAGATGTCTAACAGTTACTTTTTTTAATTTTTTACTAACAGAAAACTTCTAGAAAGCACAGTGTTTTTTATGATTTTATTTTTGGAAAATGCAAGTCTCTAGATGCATTTGGGATGCATAAAAATGCTTATAAGGTGATATTTTTGTAAGTTTAAAAACATCTGTCCCAACACTACAACACCATCATATATCTGCCCCACCATAATTTAACCCATCATTTTGCTCTTTGCAGAATATCACTCCACAAATGACATGTCAATTTTTGCTAAATTATGGTATTTAAAAATTTCTAAGTCAATTATTAATCATTAGAAGGGTGTCTCAGGGGTTCTGAGCCAAGTTCCAACATTTTTACAGTAAAATTGGGATTTTACTCTACTTTTCACATGATCAGGGCCCACAGCTACCACAATCTGAAGATGGCAGTAACCCTATGGGCTATTCACTGCATTTGTAGCTGGTGGAGGGTTCCCCTGGAACCTTCACCAGAAAATAGCCTCTGCGTATGTGCAGTCAGCAGGACCACACATGTGCAAAAGCCCCAGCACCCCTCACAGCACATCACAGGGATGGGCTGCTTTTGGAGCCCCTGTCCCTGTGGGTGCTGGATAACACAGTAAGATGAAGTGATCGCATATTGCAATGCAATCCTGGGTGCTAATATTTCCCCCAGATCACATTGCATATGTGATTAATGATAAATGGGCGACCTAGTGTGTGCCATGCTGCTGTCTGTCCTTTTCTGCTTCCCCACACCAGACTGTCCAGTGCTATCGATCTTGAACAGGTCATTGAATGAATTGTTATGGTTTCCCTGGCACCTATTTTAGACCTTGAACAGTTGTAGCAAGAAGTGCTGCAGTATTTCCCAAATTACATAAAGTTAATAATGAACATTAAGGCTATCTAGAGGGAAATTCAATTATCTAATTCCATAAATTAAAAAGTACAGCTAGTCCCATATAGTGTTTCTTTTTGTGTTTTTCTTTTTATATCAGTGAATACATTATTTGAGATGGGTTTTCATGAAATGAAATGAAACATAAACAGTTAATTACAATTGGAATGTTTCTTCCAAAACATAGAAAAAGAAAAAGCAGACAGAATGAGCAGGGCCGTCTTAACAGCAGTGTGGGCCCCTGGGCACAGCAATGCACTGGGGCCCCTACCCATCCTCTATGGGAGGGGGTGCTATCAGCGGCAGCTTTGATGTCCCGCGGGCGGTATGGAATGTTCTATCTTCCGCTCAGCATGTAGGACCTGGAGCAGTAATTTCTGCTAATTACTCCTTTACTGCACAGAAGGGGTGGGAGGGAGAACTCTAAACTGTAGAAGGTGGCATTGGGCTGAATGAAGGGGCCCCGGTACATGACTTCCAGGGTGGTATGGGGTGTTTAATACGTAAGGGAGGGGTCGACAGTGGAGTGGGCTTAATATTTATCATTTTCTGGTCAGACAGCAGCTTGCTTGACTGCAGATATCTCAAGTTCCTGGAAAAAAAATTCTTAGCTTTGAACGGGATAAAAAAATTAGAGTGTCTCACTTGTCAGGAGGTACTGGGGACTTGGAGATCAGAGTTCAGGAGCCAGAGCAAACCACCAGCAAATATATAAAACTGCATATTAGGCGTGTGGAGCTTGAGCAGGGACCAGCTGCTTGAAGGCTGATATCTCTGGCTCTTGGCACAGTAGAGACAGGCTGCTAGTGTCCACTAAAAGTGGAGAGTCTCAGCTTTTGAAATGTACCCTCAGAAAAACTCTAAGGGGCCCTACACACTCGGCGATGCGCCGCCGAGGTGCCCGACGGCCGATACGGCCGACGAGCAACCCGGCGGCGGGGGAGCAGTGACGGGGGGAGTGAAGTTTCTTCACTCCCCCCGTCACCCGGCTGCATTGAAGTGCAGGCAAATATGGACGAGATCGTCCATATTGGCCTGCATGCACAGCCGACGGGAGATCAGCGATGAACGAGCGCGGGGCCGCGCATCGTTCATCGCTGGAGTCTCCACACTGAAAGATATGAACGAGTTCTCGTTCATTTATGAACGAGATCGTTCATATCTTTCAGAATATCGGCATGTGTGTAGGGCCTATAAGTCATACAGAGCCTGAGATATCTGGCTGGGAAGAGCAATTACCAGGCTTGGATGGGGACCACTGCTTTGAAGTCAGATATCTCTGGTTCCCTAGGGCCGATTTTCAAAAATCTGGTACCCCTGGAAAGAGGAGACCATCAGCTATCAGCCTAGGGCCCTTATACTCCTGGGGCCCTTGGGCAAGAGCCCATTGAGCCCATACGAAAAGACGGCCCTGAGAATGAGAACTTAAACATAAACAAATGCATAAAGTTAGTAAGAGGAGGGGAGGTTTTCAACCATTTTACCAATTTCAAATAAGTACATTTTGTGGTCACTGGTACTGGCTAGTTAGTTGATATTACCTAATGTGAAGTTTGCATAGTGTTGTGATATTATATTTTTATTGTTATAATGTCTGGCATTCTATTTTATTTGCACATTAACTGCTCATTACAATTTATATTTTTACATTATATCTGATTGTTTTTCACTGCAGACTAGAGCTATGAAAGACTTGATAAGCTCTAAAGTTGGCTTTCCGGGTTTTTTGGCTGTAAGTGTCCGATGCTTATTATCACAGGTCTGCTATCATTATTGCTTCTGTTTTATTAGGGTTGAACTTCTGCCAACTGACACTCATTCACCTCCAGAGAGCAGCTGTGAATGGTCCACATATCAGTTATGAGCTTTGATTTGGCAAATAAAAATGTTACTTGTTACAGCATTTATGCCGTATTACTCCGTTACACTCCACTATTACATTCAAGAATACATTGGAGCTCATTTACAAAGCATGTTGAATGAGCAGCAGAACATGTCTGGGTTATGTATCAGTGTGCCTAGATGGTTCGCCTGAAAAGACTATAGTGGTTGATTCTGAGTCATACGCTGTGGCGTCCACTTTAACTAATGCTATTCAAAGCCCTTCACCTTGTGTACAAGTGTGCATCTGAGTTCAATGCTTTTATTAGCAAGACACAGCTATAAAAGCATTGCCCTTTTAAATATCAGGCATAAACATGCTTAGAAGCTTTGTAAATAAACCCCCAAGTGTCTGGCTTTGCATCACTCCCGTGACAGACCCACATCACTTCTATCATATGGAATATCTTCGTGCGGCTAAAAAAATGGTTAGGATTGTATGATTATACTATCAAACCTGTTCAATTCTCCTGACTATTGCTCAACTGATTATATGTCGTGAAGGTTGTGATACTAAATGCCAGTGTTCTGGATGCTGACGATCACATGATCTGCGGCATCCTGACTTTTAGAATACCCACAGGGGACGGCGTAATTAATTTACCCCTCCCATGATCTCTACCCTAACCATCCTGGGATGGTCATGTACCGGGGTTGGTCACCTGTCCACCACACCAGGATGCTGACCCCATCCTGCTGTGACTCTAGATTGCCTTCATACATTTTGCAGTACAGTGCATCCAGAAAAATATTCACAGCGCTTAATTTTTTCCATATTTTGTTGTTACAGCCTTATTCCAAAGTAGAATAAATTCATTTTTTCCCTCAAAATTCTACATACAATACCCCATAATAACAACGTTATTTTTTTTTTTTTAGATTTTTGTACATTTATTAAAAATAAAAAAACGAAGAAATCACATGTATTCCTCCAAACATGACGCCTGGCATTCACACCAAAGAGTTCAATCTTTGTCTCATCAGACCAGAGAATTTGTTTCTCATGGTCTGAAAGTCCTTCAGGTGCATTTTGGCAAACTCCAGGTGGGCTGCCATGTACTTTTTACTAAGGAGTGACTTCCGTCTGGCCACTCTACCATACAGGCCTGATTGGTGGATTGCTGCAGATATGTTTGTCCTTCTGGAAGGTTCTCCTCTCTCCACAGAAGAATGCTGTAGCTCTGACAGAGTGACCATTGGGTTCTTGGTCACGTCCCTGACTAGGTCCCTTCTCCCCTGATCGCTCAGTTTAGACGGCCGGCCAGCTCTAGGAAGAGTCCTGGTGGTTCCAAACTTCTTCCATTTACGGATGATGGAGGCCACTGTGCTCAATGGGACCTTCAAAGCAGCAGATATTTTTCTGTACCCTTCCCAAAATTTGTGCCTCGAGACAATCCTGTCTCAGAAGTCTACAGACAATTCCTTTGACTTCGTGCTTGGTTTGTGCTCAGACATGCACTGTCAAGTGTGGTGCCTTATATAGACGGGTGTGTGTCTGTCCAAATCATGTCCAATCAACTGAATTTACCACAGGTGGACTCCAATTAAACTGTAGGAACATCTCACGGATGATCAGTGGAAACAGGATGCACCTGAGCTCAATTTTGAGCTTCATGGCAAAGGCTGTGAATACTTATGTACATGTGATGTCTTAGTTTTTATTTTTAACAAATTTGCCAAAATCACACAAAAACTTTTTTCACGTTGTTATTATGGGGTATTGTGTGGCCTTCAGCAGTATCATGCAATCTATGTCCAGCATTTATCACGGGCGCTCTGTACTTGTGCTGCCCTCTTCTCCTAGTCAGACTTGTTTTTCAAAAAAATGTAGTGTGGCTGGCGCAGTGTATGTCATGGCAAATATTTACCCTGTACATACATCAAGAGCTGAAGTGTAAATATAAAATTTTAAAATGGAACAGCAAAGGAGATTTCTAATTTTTAAAATTTTAAATTACCTACTTTATTTATCACCCTAAATGTATTAATAGCTGTTCATACTTTGTTTCTTTAGTATTTCACACTCTAGCAATGCAGCAGACTCAATCCTTCATTGCTGCATCGTTAACCAACACCAGTAGTTCCAACATGAAAAGCCAATGGGGGTCATTCCGAGTTGATCGCTCGCTAGCAGTTTTTAGCAGCCGTGCAAATGCATTGTCGCCGCCCACTGGGGAGTGTATTTTCACTTTGCAGAAGTGCGAACGCTTGGGCAGTAGAGCACCTACAAAATCTTTTTGTGCAAAACAAGACCAGCCCTGTAGTTACTCTTTGTGTGCGTTGATTCTAACGATGGAGGGTTGGCTTTTGACGTCACACACCCGCCCAGCGAACGCCCAGCCACGCCTGCGTTTTTCCTGCCACGCCTGTGTTTTTCTAAAGACTCCCTGAAAACACTCAGTTGCCACCCAGAAACGCCCACTTCATGTCAATCTTCCTGCGTTCGGCCGTGTGACAGGAATGTTCGTTAGACTCTGTGCAAACCCACGATGCTCATTGTACCCGTACGATGCGCCTGCGCTGCAAACAACGGCAGCTAGCGATCAACTCGGAATGACCCCCATTGTTTAATAAATAATGGTTGCAGTCATGTCACTTTATAAAAAGTAAGCAAATATTTTCCTCTTTAATTTAGTACAGAGGAAATAAAATGTCTACACACCCTTATTGAATTTGTAGATATTTACAGTATGAAGTAAAGCCTAAAATGTAAACCAATTATATTAGATTGTTTTCTACCTTTAGGGCCTGATTCAGACGCTTACATATAGTAGAAGCAGCAGTGAAAGCCTTCTGCTGCATTACTGATCCAAAATGCATCTGAGGACAGAGTATTGGATTTTCCCCAACACCAATGGCTGGCTGCGTGACTCATGGGGTCGTGCAAGGTGGCTGCCGCAAGTCCTACAGAGGCCAGGAAATCTCCATCCTCTGACAGAGATCCTGGGCTCTTCCCTTTGTCCCAACACTTGCGACACACCTCCATTTGGAGAAACGGAGGCTTTTACTGCCCCTTCTCCTCCCGCAAATGGCCGTCCCTGCATCCTGCGCATGCGCAGAACGGTACCGCACATGCGCAAAGTACCAAACATTGGTATTTTGCACATAAGGGCGCACCTCCAACCACATCTGAATCAGGCCTCTAATTTGACTTTACAACCAACAAATGTGAGTAAAAATCATGTACACAATTTAAAAAAGCAAAATACTGTACAAAACCTATACTACCCTGGCAACATAAGTATGCACATCCCTAAACATATACTTTGTGGTAGCACCAGTTACTTTTATTATACCAGCGTGTATTTTTTATTAACGCTCTATGAACTATATATACCTGGATCTTGCAGTTTTATCCCAGCCTTCCCTGCAGATTTTTTTGAGTTCCATCAAATTGTGAGGGGATCTTCTGGATGTGTGCTTTGAATCAATATCATGTTGGAAGGTGAAATCCTCTTCATCTTTCTGATAGAGGCCAGCAGGTTCCATGCCAAAATATCTTTCCTGACTAGAGCCCCAGTCTCTGATAAAGTGAAGCAGCCCTAAAGCATGATTCTGCCACCACCATGTGTCACAGTATCATGTTGTTTGTGTTAAAAGCTGTGTTATATATGCAACAAATATATAGTTTTAAGTTAAGATTGTAAAGTTATTAGACCATCAGACATTTTCTCATATGGTTTTGGATGACTGAATGCATGTTTTTGTGAGAAGTAGCTTTTGTTTTTCTTTGAGCACCTTTAATGTTGCCTATGGATCTCTTACTAGCTCTCCTGATGAAGTATCTATTTGTTCTGGCAGCTTTGGAGGGACATTCTGATCATGGTTATGGCCCTGTCAACATTTTTTCTCCTCTTATTGACGATAGTCCTCACAGTATCCCATAGTACAATTAATGCCATTGAAACCCTTATATTCCTCTCTCCTGACTGGTATCTTTCAACAATGCGTTAACATTTATGTTTTGAATGCTCCTTGTAGGCTGTGGAAATCCTGCAGGAAAAGCTGGGGGCTAATCACAATCACTTTCATTACTGGTAGGTGTATCCTAATTAGCTTTGCATAGAGAGGCGGATCCAGAAGCAAATGACAGGTGGGGGGAGGGTGCACCACAATAGGGAAAGTAAGGCCTTGCTGCAAGGGGAGTAGCCTCGTTGGGGGCATAGAGTACATACAGTAAACAGGCTCAAGACTTTAAGATGCTTGCCATACCTTGGGTCTTGTTTCCTGGTTGGTGACATTGTTATGGTGGCTGTTCCAAGTGACGACAGCAGACTGGCTCCTCTCAGTCGTCTATGCACCTTGGCTGAAGCACGTGAGTTACACAGTCAGTCATTAAAGTAAAGCAGGGAAAGTGCAGTTAAAAAGCGATTGGGCTACATTGGTACAAAAGTGGCTTATATTAATGTAATTGATGACTGGGCCACCCACACAGAAAGAGTGGGACGGAGGGGTCCGACAAAACTTTTGACATTTTTGTAGCCTTTTGGGATGGTGATGATCACATTAGGTGCAGGTGCACAGCACTTGTAATTTGTTGGTTGCAAGATCACATTAAAGGGCCTATTTATTAAAGAATATTTGTGGGATATCCCCAGAAAAAACTTGTTTTCATGGGAACCTGCAAGTCATATATACCTACTTTCATGATCGCCTCTTTTGGAGAAACTCAGGAGATGGAGGGGGCTGATGATGGGGGTGGAACTAGACTATTTGTATCATTCATATGCATATATGAATAGTGATGGGGCCAAAATAACATGATCATCATAGAATTGGGTCACTAGTCCCCACCCCCCTCCATGCAGACCACAATTTCAGGTGTTATTCTCCCCATCCTGCCCACTTCACAAGGAAGTGGGAGGGATGCAGGAGAAGTACCCACTCTACTGGAAGCACATGGGACTACCGAAAAATTGTGGGTCTCCTGCAGGTTCCAGGTGAGTAGGTAAGTATGCCACAAATATTAAGGCTCCCTTCAGTGTATCTACGGAAAATCACAGCGGCATCCTCCGATCCCCTATTTTCAATCACAAAAGCAGCCCTGATAGGTTTCTGTGGGGGTTGTTTAAATTAAAAATGTACAAAGCTCATTCATTTTCAGTTGGTGTTAGCCATTGCAGCCTCTGGGCCACAGTGTGCACATTTTTTGGGGGGGGATTGGGATCCCCCTGGACTGGTGTTGTCTGCTTGCACATGCACAACTGGATAGTACAGCGGAGGTCCAAAGCAGGAAGTAAAGTGATTGCATATGCATTACTGATCACTGTGATGGGCTCTTATTGCAGCCCTAGTTCTGGTGATTTGATAGACTCCAAAGAACAACCATTCCTTATTGCTGCGAATTGCAGTGATAAGGAATCTTTAATATTAAGGGCACACTGCAATTAATAAAATAAATATGCTCCTAAATAGTGAAAAGGGCTGACATTATTTTGTTTTTATTTCAGGTGTTTCTTCACAAAAACCTGCAGTGTGAGGACATAATATTCCTGTTGATGTCATTTACTGTTTCAATAAGTCAAATATGCTGAAAATCACACTTAGCTTTAAATGTACATATGGCCTTTTCACTGTTTAAAATAGCTACTGAAACTGATTGCTAAAATGGTTAGTTCATTATACACTGCTCAAAAAAAAGGAACACTTCAACAACACAATGTAACTCCAAGTCAATCACACTTCTGTGAAATCAAACTGTCCACTTAGGAAGCAACACTGATTGACAATCGATTTCACATGTTGTTGTGCAAATGGAATAGACAACAGGTGGAAATTATAGGCAATTAGCAAGACACCCCCAATAAAGGAGTTGTTCTGCAGGTGGTGACCACAGACCACTTCTCAGCTCCTATGCCTTCTGGCTGATGTTTTGGTCACTTTTGAAAGCTGGCGGTGCTTTCACTCTAGTGGTAGCATGAGACGGAGTCTACAACCCACACAAGTGGCTCAGGTAGTGCAGCTCATCCAGGATGGCACATCAATGCAAGCTGTGGCAAGAAGGTTTGCTGTGTCTGTCAGCGTAGTGTCCAGATCATGGAGGCGCTACCAGGAGACAGGCCAGTACATCAGGAGACATGGAGGAGGCCGTAGGAGGGCAACAACCCAGCAGCAGGACCGCTGCCTCCGCCTTTGTGCAAGGAGGAACAGGAGGAGCACTGCCAGAGCGCTGCAAAATGACCTCCAGCAAGCCACAAATGTGCATGTGTCTACTCAAATGATCAGAAACAGACCCCATGAGGGTGGTATGAGGGCCCGACATCCACAGGTGGGGGTTGTGCTTACAACCTAACACCTTGCAGGACATTTGGCATTTGCCAGAGAACACCAAGATTGGCAAATTCGCCACTGGCGCCCTGTACTCTTCACAGATGAAAGCAGGTTCTCACTGAGCACATGTGACAGACGTGACAGAGTCTGGAGACGCCAAGGAGAACGTTCTGCTGCCTGCAACATCCTCCAGCATGACCGGTTTGGCAGTGGGTCAGTAATGGTGTGGGGTGGCATTTCTTTGGGGGGCCGCACAGCCCTCCATGTGCTTGCCAGAGGTAGCCTGACTGCCATTAGGTACCGAGATGAGATCCTAGGACCCCTTGTGAGACCATATGCTGGTGCGGTTGGCCCTGGGTTCCTCCTAATGCAAGACAATGCTAGACCTCATGTGGCTGGAGTGTGTCAGCAGTTCCTGCAAGACGAAGGCATTGATGCTATGGACTGGCCCACCCGTTCCCCAGACCTGAATCCAATTGAGCACATCTGGGACATCATGTCTCGCTCCATCCACCAACGCACCACAGACTGTCCAGGAGTTGGCGGATGCTTTAGTCCAGGTCTGGGAGGAGATCCCCCAGGAGACCATCCGCCACCTCATCAGGAGCATGCCCAGGCATTGTAGGGAGGTCATACAGGCACGTGGAGGCCACACACACTACTGAGCCTCATTTTGACTTGTTTTAAGGACATTACATCAAAGTTGGATCAGCCTGTAGTGTGTTTTTTCACTTTAATTTTGAGTGTGACTCCAAATCCAGACCTCCATGGGTTAATAAATTTGATTTCCATTGATAATTTTTGTGTGATTTTGATGTCAGCACATTCAACTATGTAAAGAACAAAGTATTTAATAAGAATATTTCATTCATTCAGATCTAGGATGTGTTAGTTTAGTGTTTTTTTGAGCAGTGTATAATGTCTTTACAAGATTAATAAAAGAATATCTCCCTCCTGAGACTTTGGAATGTGTTTCTGTCATTTGAAATAGATGTATACATTGTTCTTCACCCCTGTGCCTGTTCAGTGTCTCATGCCTGGCATATTACATTTAAGGTTGTTTGCTTGTGATTTGTGGCGGTGTTACTTAACGTCTGGTTTGGCTCTTAGGCAAAAGGATATGTCTAGCTTGCAGTGCTTACCTTGGTCTGTGTAGAGCTTTGTGTACACTAGAGACAATACATTGAGTCAAACATTAATCCCATGTCCTTGAAGATCCTCACTGCCTTACGTTACAGTAATTCCAAGCAGTACTATGTGTTTCAATGGACTCCCTTTTTATTTATGTACTTAGATTTTTATAAAGTGCTTGATGTACCTGATTCCAAAGGCTAACATGTTGAGAGTTACTAGCTAGCAGATAAATGTTTTATTAGTGGAGGAAATAAGATGATTGCTACGTAAACTGTGTGGCATTGGAGAAAGTAAAGCAAAATGCACTAGATTACTTACAAATAAGCAAATGAAAACTCAAAATACTTATTAAAATCAGGAAATGACTACTTGGACGAGAATTACTTGTGAACATAAATTAATTTCTCAGTCTTAGATTATTGCAAATATAAGACAGTCTCTTATACAGTTGCATTGATCTTTAATTATTGGCCATAGGATGATTTAAAATCTGTATTAGCCGTGTTACTTTTTTCCTTCAATTCCTGTTTCTGTTTGATGATAGCTTGCCATTGGTTTTTCTTGTTTGTTTTTGTATTAGGACCCTATGTTTTACAACAAAGCACAGCTCAATACACTAAAAAAATAAAATTGTTGTAAAATTATATTTACAGTCTGTATGTCAGATTTCATGTAATTACCCGCATTAGTGTATACAGGTTGAGTCTCCCATATCCAAATATCTGATATCCAAAATACAAAAATGTTTGAGCTTGACTGTGATAGTGACACTTCTGCTTTCTACAGTGTATGCAAACATTGGTTAATGCAGTAGATTATTAAAAATATGGTATAAAATTACCTTCAGGCTGTGGTCTTATATATCAAAGTTTGGAGAGAGTTAGAGTGGAGAGAACTAAACTATATCAACCAATCAGCTCCATAAACACAGCCTGTCACATGACAGGAGCTGATTGGCTGGTACTTTGTTTCTCTCCAAGCTTTGACATATATGCCCCTTTGTGTATAAGGTGTATATGTAACAGAAATTCATGTTGTGTTTAGGGTCCCATCCCCAAGCTATCTCATTATGGTATGCAGATATTCCAAAATACAGAACAATCTGGAATCTAAAAGATTACTGGTCCCAAGCATTTTGGATACAGTTGAATTAACCTGTATTAATGGTACTGAAATTCAGACCTGGATTTCAAGCATATGGTGACATGAGGTTTATGTAATAATGCACGGAACTCTATGACAAGTGGCAAATTTCAATCTAAGGGCAGTGGTATCCCAGCAATGTACACAATGGCTGAGCTTTGTAAATCTGATTTTTAATTTCATCAAGGTCTCATTTTTCTCTTCAGTGTCCCATAGACACCATAATAGTCTTAGCACATATTTATTTACATTTTTTGTTTTAACTTTTGTAATTACATAGTTTCATAATTTGTACAGAGGGCCATTACCTGATGTTTTACGTAAGAATACTTTTCATTAGTAACCTTATTCGAAATTATTAGAGTGGTCACATATTTTATTTAAAATAGCAGGAATGCTTGTGCAACATTTCCCCCCCCCCCAAAACCATGTTACACAACCAGCAATAGATTGATTTAATACTTGAGTGTGAGCAGTGACTATGTATACATGTGTTACCACTATTAGCCACTATTACTTATGCTTGCCTATTATTCCTGTTTCCAATACATCAACTTCAAGAACTAATTGTTCACATCCTGCCTAATATATTAATATATGTTATTAGTTTCACCTGTCAGTGGTTTTAATGTTATAGTTGATGGGTTATAAATATGCACACTGAAGTAAATAACTACAGTGTAACATCCACATTTCATTTCATTTAAGGAAATGGGATAGTTAGCTATGGACATAATTGTTGCATCTCAGTGCACACCCCAACCTCTTTTATTTCTTACAAAATAGATAAAAGTGTGGTGCTTTAAAACGGGGTGCAGCTCTATCCTAAAAGCCCACCTGCAGGGCCAAAGTGTATTTCTCTGACGTCCTAAGTGGATGCTGGGACTCCGTAAGGACCATGGGAATAGCGGCTCCGCAGGAGACTGGGCACAACTAAAAGAAAGCTTTTGGTCTAACTGGTGTGCACTGGCTCCTCCCCCTATGACCCTCCTCCAGACCTCAGTTAGAATCTTGTGCCCGGCTGAGCTGGATGCACACTAGGGGCTCTCCTGAGCTCCTAGAAAAGAAAGTATATTTTAGGTTTTTTATTTTCAGTGAGATCTGCTGGCAACAGACTCACTGCTACGAGGGACTAAGGGGAGAAGAAGCGAACCTACCTGCTTGCAGCTAGCTTGGGCTTCTTAGGCTACTGGACACCATTAGCTCCAGAGGGATCGAACACAGGGCCCGACCTCGATCGTCCGGTCCCGGAGCCGCGCCGCCGTCCCCCTTACAGAGCCAGAAGCATGAAGATGGTCCTGAAAATCGGCGGCAGAAGACTTCGGTCTTCAACAAGGTAGCGCACAGCACTGCAGCCATTGCTCCTCATGCACACCTCACACTCCGGTCACTGATGGGTGCAGGGCGCTGGGGGGGGGGGGGTGCCCTGAGCAGCAATATTAATACCTTGGCTGGCAAATATTCACAATATATAGTCCCAGAGGCAATATATGTGAAAAATACCCCTGCCAGGATCCATAAAAAAGCGGGAGAAAGTCCGCCGAAAGGGGTCCTGTCCTCTGTCAGTGCATTCCCTGTGTGCGTGCGGTGTGTCGGTGCGGCTGTGTCGACATGTTTGATGAGGAGGCTTATGTGGAGGCGGAGCAGATGCCGATAAATGTGATGTCACCCCCTGCGGGGCCGACACCTGAGTGGATGGTTATGTGGAAGGAATTACGTGACAGTGTCGACTCCTTACATAAAAGGTTTGACGACATACCAAATATGGGACAGCCGGCTTCTCAGCCTGTGCCTGCCCAGGCGTCTCAAAAGCCATCAGGGGCTCTAAAACGCCCGCTACCTCAGATGGCAGACACAGATGTCGACATGGATACTGACTCCAGTGTCGACGACGATGAGACTAATGTAACTTCCAATAGGGCCACACGTTACATGATTGAGGCTATGAAAAATGTGTTGCACATTTCTGATGTTACCCCAGGTACCACAAAAAAGGGTATTATGTTTGGAGAGAAAAAACTACCAGTAGTTTTTCCTCCATCTGAGGAATTAAATGAAGTGTGTGAAGAAGCGTGGGCTTCCCCCGATAAGAAACTGGTAATTTCTAAAAGGTTACTAATGACGTACCCTTTCCCGCCAGAGGATAGGTCAAGTTGGGAAACATCCCCTAGGGTGGATAAAGCGCTCACACGCTTGTCAAAGAAGGTGGCACTACCGTCTCCGGATACGGCCGCCCTAAAGGAGCCTGCTGATAGAAAGCAGGAGGCTATCCTGAAGTCTGTATATACACACACAGGTATTATACTGAGACCAGCTATTGCTTCAGCATGGATGTGCAGTGCTGCAGCTGCGTGGTCAGATTCCCTGTCGGAAAATATTGATACCCTAGACAGGGACACTATATTGCTAACCGTAGAGCATATTAAAGACGCAGTCTTATACATGAGAGATGCACAGAGGGATATTTGCCGGCTGGCATCTAAAATAAGTGCAATGTCCATTTCTGCCAGGAGAGTGTTATGGACTCGGCAGTGGACAGGTGATGCAGATTCTAAAAGGCACATGGAAGTTTTGCCTTATAAGGGTGAGGAGTTGTTCGGGGATGGTCTCTCGGACCTCGTTTCCACAGCAAAGGCTGGGAAGTCAGCATTTTTACCCCATGTTCCCTCACAGCCAAAGAAAGCACCGTATTATCAGGTACAGTCCTTTCGGCCCCATAAGGGCAAGCGGGTTAAAGGCGCGTCCTTTCTGCCCAGAGGCAGAGGTAGAGGGAAAAAGCTGCAGCATACAGCCAGTTCCCAGGAGCAAAAGTCCTCCCCCGCTTCCTCCAAGTCCACCGCATGACGCTGGGGCTCCACAGGCGGAGCCAGGTACGGTGGGGGCCCGTCTCAAAAAATGACATCCCGCCTAAACAAAAAGCTAGAAAGATATTGCGCCAGGTCAAGAGACCCTCAGGCGATAGCTGTGGACCCTCTAGTGACACTGTGGGTCTACCGGTCGGTTTATGTGTTCCCTCCTCTTCCTCTCATACCAAAGGTACTGAGGATAATAAGGAGAAGAGGAGTAAGAACTATACTCATTGTTCCGGATTGGCCAAGAAGAGCTTGGTACCCGGAACTTCAAGAAATTATCTCAGAGGACCCATGGCCTCTGCCGCTCAGACAGGACCTGCTGCAGCAGGGGCCCTTTCTGTTCCAAGACTTACCGCGGCTGCGTTTGACGGCATGGCGGTTGAACACCGGATCCTGAAGGAAAAGGGCATTCCGGAGGAAGTCATTCCTACGCTGATTAAAGCTAGGAAAGAAGTGACCGCAAACCATTATCACCGCATTTGGCGAAAATATGTTGCGTGGTGTGAGGCCAGGAAGGCCCCAACGGAAGAATTTCAGCTGGGCCGTTTTCTGCACTTCCTACAGTCAGGGGTGACTATGGGCCTAAAATTGGGTTCCATTAAGGTCCAGATTTCGGCTCTATCGATTTTCTTCCAGAGAGAGCTGGCTTCACTACCTGAAGTTCAGACTTTTGTTAAGGGAGTGCTGCATATTCAGCCCCCTTTTGTGCCTCCAGTGGCACCTTGGGATCTCAACGTGGTGTTGGATTTCCTAAAGTCACATTGGTTTGAGCCACTTAAAACCGTGGAATTGAAATATCTCACGTGGAAAGTGGTCATGCTGTTGGCCTTGGCTTCGGCCAGGCGTGTATCAGAATTGGCGGCTTTGTCATGTAAAAGCCCTTATCTGATTTTCCATATGGATAGGGCAGAATTGAGGACTCGTCCCCAGTTTCTCCCTAAGGTGGTATCAGCCTTTCATCTGAACCAACCTATCGTGGTGCCTGCGGCTACTAAAGACTTGGAGGCTTCCAAGTTGTTGGACGTAGTCAGGGCCCTGAAAATTTATGTTTTCAGGACAGCTGGAGTCAGAAAGACTCCCAACAAGTTGGGTGCACCTGCTTCAAAGCAGACTATTGCTCGCTGGATCTGTAGTACGATTCAGCTTGCACATTCTGCGGCTGGACTGCCGCATCCTAAATCAGTGAAAGCCCATTCCACGAGGAAGGTGGGCTCTTCTTGGGCGCTGCCCGAGGGGTCTCGGCTCTACAACTTTGCCGAGCAGCTACTTGGTCGGGGTCAAACACATTTGCTAAATTCTACAAGTTTGACACCCTGGCTGAGGAGGACCTAGAGTTTGCCCATTCGGTGCTGCAGAGTCATCCGCACTCTCCCGCCCGTTTGGGAGCTTTGGTATAATCCCCATGGTCCTTACGGAGTCCCAGCATCCACTTAGGACGTCAGAGAAAATAAGATTTTACTCACCGGTAAATCTATTTCTCGTAGTCCGTAGTGGATGCTGGGCGCCCATCCCAAGTGCGGATTGTCTGCAATACTTGTATATAGTTATTGTTTAACTAAAGGGTTATTGTTGAGCCATCTGTTGAGAGGCTCAGTTATTGTCATACTGTTAACTGGGTATTGTATCACGAGTTATACGGTGTGATTGGTGTGGCTGGTATGAGTCTTACCCGGGATTCAAAATCCTTCCTTATTGTGTCAGCTCTTCCGGGCACAGTATCCTATCTGAGGTCTGGAGGAGGGTCATAGGGGGAGGAGCCAGTGCACACCAGTTAGACCAAAAGCTATCTTTTAGTTGTGCACAGTCTGCTGCGGAGCCGCTATTCCCATGGTCCTTACGGAGTCCCAGCATCCACTACGGACTACGAGAAATAGATTTACCGGTGAGTAAAATCTTATTATAAAGTTAAAGAAAATAAGAATAAAGCGCAAACCCCTATGGAGTTAAAAAAAATTTCTATGATAAAAATCCTGACTGTAATGGCCGTTTACAATAGCCCAGTTACAGTAAGACAGTCCATTTAAATGTTCTTAATCACCAACTCTAGCCCAAGAGTTCTTCTATGTCCTTTAAAACCAATCGACTTTTAAGGTTTCTCCTCCCTTTGTTTCACTCTGGGAACGGGTATCTCAGATAAGAAAACAGGAAAGGCAAAAATAGTGTAATACAATTTTTATTAAGGACAATGTAAAATATAGTCTTAGCAGCGTACCTCAGGTGAAGGTGTTTAATGCACACCAATTCTCGCAAGTGGTTAGAGGGATCTTTTCTGGTACTTCCTGGCAACAGGAGTCCTCCTTCTCACAGAGTCCTGGGTAGGCAGCAGCAAAAGGTCTTTCACCGACGCGTTTCGGCTCCTGGGAGCCTTTATCAAGGGAATTGGTGTGCATTAAACACCTTCACCTGAGGTACGCTGCTAAGACTATATTTTACATTGTCCTTAATAAAAATTGTATTACACTATTTTTGCCTTTCCTGTTTTCTTATCTGAGATACCCGTTCCCAGAGTGAAACAAAGGGAGGAGAAACCTTAAAAGTCGATTGGTTTCGAAGGACATAGAAGAACTCTTGGGCTAGAGTTGGTGATTAAGAACATTTAAATGGACTGTCTTACTGTAACTGGGCTATTGTAAACGGCCATTACAGTCAGGATTTTTATCATAGACATTTTTTTTACTCCATAGGGGTTTGCGCTTTATTCTTATTTTCTTTAACTCTTTTATTTCTTCCCTATTTGTACAGTAGCAGGGATTTAATGTGCATAATAATTTTCAGTGCAGGAAGACCACAGTCCACGTTAATGAGGTGCCAATCTTTAGCACACTATCACTCTGCTAGCCTTGGTATAGTTACAGTTTTCACCCAAATAACTTTCTTTTATGTATTGCCTTCACTAGAAGATACTAAAGTATGTAGCCTTGGTAATGCTAGGACTTTAGTTTTTGCTGCCATCAGACACTGTGAACTGTATCCAGGAGATTTTAGCACTATATCATTTTATCAATTGGCATGTTAGTCTCAACAGAGTCATTAGAGATTCGGGATCTGGTCTGAAGATCGACAGTGTCTAGATCGACAATGTTTAGGTCGACCACTATAGGTCGACATGTTTTCAAGGTCAACAGGATTTCTAGATCGACATGTTCTAGGTCGACAGGTCAAAAGGTCAACATGAGTTTTTAATTTTTTTTTCTTCTTTTGAACTTTTTCATACTTAACGATCCACGCGGACTATGAGTGGGAATAGTAACCTGTGCCGAGCGCAGCGAGGCACCTTGCCCGAAGCGAGCCATGCGAGGGGACACGGTGCACTAATTGGGCTTCCCGGTCACTGTACGGAGAAAACAACACCAGAAAAACATGAAAAACTCATGTCGACCTTTTGATCTGTCGACCTAGAACATGTCGACATAGAAACCCTGTCGACCTAGTGACTGTCGGCCTATAGTGGTTGACCTAAACATTGTCGACCTAGACACTGTCGATCTAATGATCCACACCCAGAGATTCTGTGTATCCAGAGCAAATGGGAAAAAAATAAATCCTTGTTTAAGGGACTGTGAGCTTATAATAACATATTCCAGTCTGTAGGCATATAGTAAATAGTAGTGTGCAATTTGTTGTCAATACATATCCGAAAAATGAACTGTGATAAAATCTTGTTCCCCTGTCCAAATAATGATAGGGACACAGGATTTTTTATATTAAGTAAAGAACAGTGTTTCATCAGCATTATTCGGGGTGCTAAAGAACAAATTTTTGTAATCTAAAACATATAATCATTAGCTAACGAAGGTGCTACCTATGAATGCTGTACATAATACTGTCCATCAAAAAGGAAAAACATCTGGTTAAAGTAAATTCCAATAGTTGTATAAAGAAGCTAATGTTTGGCCCAATATAGTTGGTATTAATTATTAACATCTTTATTGCCAATAATCCTTGAGCATGTGGTATATTCATGTAGAAGCTTGCCATATCTCGGCTACAGTATATACATTGTTTACTTTGGTGGAGACAATATTGCAGATTGCAGATATATGGACATGTTTGGCTGTGTGTACTGGCGATACGACAGCCACCCATACACCGGCTGCAGGGACTGACATCACAGCTGGGCGAGCAAATTCAAATGCTGCCCAGTTGTAACATTGGGACTGACAGTGTATGCTTACCAAATCGACAATATGTGGCGGATCTGCCTAACGGCGGCACCGTTGGTTTAGTGGACCTGATTCGGGGTTTGTAAGCAAAGCAAAAAAAAGCACACAACTAGGCAAAACTATGTTGCACTGCAGGTGGGGCAGATGTAACATGTGCAGAGAGATTTAAATTTGGGTGGGTTATATTGTTTCTGTGCAGGATAAATATTGGCTGCTTTTGTATGTAGCCCTCAAATGTTAGGGGTCTGGTACAGAAGTTAAACATTATAAAGATAAACAGTCATTAGGTCTACACCATAAGGTCGTCAGGGTCAAAAGGTCGACACAAACAGTACTGTGTTATTTTGTGTTTTTAAACATTTTTACCCAAATTAGTTGAACTGCGTTCCCTCGCAGGCTCGCTTCACTTGCCACGATTTGGGCTCGGGGGCTTGCTCCACTTTCCTTTGCTCGTCACAAGGTTACTAAAGGTAATCGTTTGTGACATGGGCCCTCATTCCGAGTTGTTCGCTCGCTAGCTGCTTTTAGCAGCATTGCACACGCTAGGCCGCCGCCCTCTGGGAGTGTATCTTAGCTTAGCAGAATAGCGAACGAAAGATTAGCAGAACTGCTACTAAATAATTCTTTGCAGTTTCTGAGTAGCTCCAGATCTACTCACAGATTGCGATCAGCTCAGTCCGTTTAGTTCCTGGTTTGACGTCACAAACACGCCCTGCGTTCGGCCAACCACTCCCCCATTTCTCCAGACACTCCCGCGTTTTTCCCTGACACACCAGCATTTTTTAGCACACTCCTGGAAAACGCTCAGTTACCACCCAGAAATGCCCCTTTCCTGTCAATCATTCACCGATCACCAGTGCGACTGAAAAGCGTCGCTCGAACACCAGCAAATCTTTTAAGTTTTGTGTTAAATAACTTAGCGCATGCGCTCTGCGTACCATGCGCATGCGCAGTTAGCAACAAATCGCAGCATAGCGAAAACTCCTCTCTGCACATGTTACATCTGGCCCACCTGCAGTGCACATGGTTTTCCCCAGTTCTGTGCTTTTTTGCTTTGCTGGCGAACCTGAATCGGGTGGCAGGCCAAGTGTCTACCCAGCACTAGGTGGATGCTCTCTTTGGAAAGAGTTACAATGCAGTCTCTTACACTTTACAATCCTATGCGTAGCATGCAGCACCTGATATGTTCAACTTGTAAGAATGGTACATCATACCTCCCAACTGTCCCTCGAAAATCGGGACAGTTGGGAGGTATGGGTTCATGGACCCAGATGGCAGGTTAAATGGAGAGGATGCTTTTATTTCTACTTAGAATCTATGATTGATAATACGTGACACAAATTATTAGTAGTCCTATAATTATGCACCAAGATAAATGCATATCTCTAATCAGTCACAATATTGACAGGGTAAGTTTCCAAGGTACTATGGCTGTGTACACACCTAACAGATATGTCGGTGGACATGCTGACCGAGCAGCCGATCAAGGTAAGTGTACACACGTACCGACTAGCCTCTCAATATGTTGGTCACCTTCATGCAGCTGGACGGGCATTTGAATTTGCACACCCAGCTGTGATGTTGGCCCCTGTAGATGCTGACCGCCAGTACACACAGCACGATGTGCCAATATATTGAACATCGGCTGTGCTGCAGGGCCAACGTGATATGTCTATGAACGACGTTGTTCACAGACATATGGATGGTACACACCCGCCAACGTGCCCACAGTATATTGGCTGTTTAATTGAACGGCCGATATATCGGCCAGTATGTACCAAGCTTTACACAAGTAAGGGCAACTAGTTTAGCAACTTCTGATGAATAAATTAAAGGCAAAATGTTACTGTTAGTTACAGCCTGTTGCAAATACAGTGTTCTTAGTTGAATTAGAAGGCAAAAGAGAAAGTGGTGAATGAGAAACTGCAGGTGCTAAGGTGATGTTCTGAAAGAAGGAACGAGGCAGGGACATGCAGTCAGGGGAGACAGGGGACATTCTGTGTAATAAGTAAATGCTTATTATTGTATTCATTTTTCCACTGTAAAAACAGGTTTAAATTAGTGTAGGAGGCCCCGAGAGCAGTGCCTCCCGCGGACAATAATAAAGGATCGGAAGTGGGGGGCGGGGCTAAGACATGGGCAGTAAAACGCCCATTTAAAAAGCACTGTAAGCGGCACTAGTGTGAGTGCCTCAGTGACAGGGGCGTGCTTTCAGCCCATATCAAAGCACGCCCCTGTCACTGAGGCAGATATGACTGGGCACCAGAATCACAGCTCTCCCTGGGATCCAGCCCACCCTCCACCCTGAGAGAGGCCCCTGCACCAGTGCACCAGTTCCCATGGACTGCTCACCTGAGTCACCTCTCATTGATTGCTGGGTCCCACTCTCACTGCCGCCGGAATTGACCATTGCTCCAGGTAAGGGCCAGCGTCAGCAGCGCCGCAACCCGACATACTCCACATCCTCCGTCCCTCCACATGTCAGTGTCTGCGCCACTGTAGAGAGCCGATGTAGAGAGCCGGATGTCCCACCATCTCCCGTGTTCATGCTGAGCGCTACTGTGTACAGACCATAGGCTGCCCTGCGCTCTGTGTTTCAGATAGCAGGGCAGCACATGGTCCGTACACAGCAGCGCTCAGCACGGAGATGTGCGCACTGTGCCAGGGGATAATGGGGGGGGGGCAATTACTCCATATGTGCCAGGGGAAAAGGGGAGGGGGGGTCATTACTGTATATTTGCTGGGGCGTAAGGGGAGGGAGGTGGTGATTACTAGATATGTGCTGGGGCATAAGGGGAGGGGGGTGGTGATTACTGGATATGTGCTGGGGCATAAGGGGAGGGGTGGTGATTACTAGATATGTGCTGGGGCATAAGGGGAGGGGGTGGTGATTACTAGATATGTGCTGGGGCATAAGGGGAGGGGGGGGGTGATTACTGGATATGTGCTGGGGCATAAGAGGAGGGGAGGTGATTACTAGATATGTGCTGGGGCATAAGGGGAGGGGGGTGGTGATTACTGGATATGTGCTGGGGCATAAGGGGAGGGGTGGTGATTACTAGATATGTGCTGGGGCATAAGGGGAGGGGGTGATGATTACTAGATATGTGCTGGGGCATAAGGGGAGGGGGGTGGTGATTACTGGATATGTGCTGGGGCATAAGAGGAGGGGAGGTGATTACTAGATATGTGCTGGGGCATAAGGGGAGGGGGTGGTGATTACTAGATATGTGCTGGGGCATAAGGGGAGGGTGGTGATTACTGGATATATGCTGGGGCATAAGGGGAGGTGATTACTAGATATGTGCTGGGGCATAAGGGGAGGGGGTGGTGATTACTAGATATGTGCTGGGGCATAAGGGGAGGGGGGTGGTGATTACTGGATATGTGCTGGGGCATAAGGGGAGGGGGGTGATTACTGTGTGTGTGTGTGTGTGTGTGTGTGTGTGTGTGTGTGTGTGTGTGTGTGTGTGTTGGGGTATAAGAGGGGGGTGATTACTGTGTGTGTTGGGGTATAAGAGGAGGGGGGTTAATTACTGTGTGTGTGCCGGGCTATAAGGAGAGGGGGACGATTACTACCACTGTCTTTATGAACCGGCCTGCAGCTGTAATCCCGCTTCCAGGCAGACCCTCCACTGCTCTCCTTAACCCGCCCTGGCTGCTGCTGCTTCCCAGACTTTGCGGGCATTGGTGGCGGCATCGGATTGGGAATTAGCTGTCGGGGCGACTTTAGCAGGCATTGGCAGCTTGCATGGGTGGCAGTACAGTAGCGGGCACTGGCAGTGGCCATAGTGGCGGTGGTAACGGACATGCCTCACCAGCCACTGACCATACTGCACGCCACTGGAGCACTGAGGTGTTTTAGAACTCCACAAGTGAAAAGGTTGGGGTAAAACAAAATGAAGGCAGTGGCCATCACAATGAGTTGAGGGGTAGAAGAAGTGAGTAGAAGTGTACAAGAGCTGGTCAAATGGAACAGGTCAAGAGAAAGCTGTCAAATGCCTCTGCTGAGTGCCCTGTACCTGGCATTTAAATGGGGGTCTCTGACCGCCGACATCGCTGCCGGAATTGAGTCCCAAAATGTTTTGCTGCCAGCATTCTGGAGCTCATGCGCCAGGGAATCACAGCACAATCTGGCTGATCTCTGCAAGTGCAGAGATCAGCTGCAGCAGGGAGGATTGATCATCAGTCCCACCTGACCTGGCACTTTGCATGGGGGAGGAGGGGAGTATATGCCCATGGGGGGGGGGGGGGGGGGGGCTGCGGGGTGGTTACCTCCAGGAGGGGAACTATAACCAGAGGGGGTGGGGGAGGTGGGAGACAAAAGTTAATATTTGACTGATTCTCAGAAGGTGGGTGGGGAAGGAGGGGTAGAATCTAAAAAATACCTTGGGGACGGTGCAAAGAAAGGGGTCTTTTTACAGTATGGTGTGGTTGATAAATCATAGCTATATATATTTTTTAAATAAAATATTTTTATATTTTATCAAACTTGCTTTTGAAACTTTATCAAGTAATTAAAAAAAGAAAAAAAAGACAATTCCTGAGCAGTATGTAAAAAAATGAAGTAATAACTTAACCAGCGCTTTTTCCAATTGGTTTTCATACACCGTCCCGTTATTTCAATTGGGAATATGGCAAATGAGAAAAAAAGTGCATATAGTGTAACACAGTTTAATGCACATGTATTTGACAAACAATATATAGGATAGAACATTATAACGCTTTAAAATTCAACAAATTGTATAAAGTGCAGTGCAAGGCATTCTTTCTTTTCAAAGGAGGCTTTCCTAGCAGGTGATATATGGAATAATTACCAGATGTGTAGGAACTGTGATATACACAGTTCAATTGCGTTTCTAAATGGTGACTGTCGGTCCCGGGTAAATCGTCAGCACCAATGGTTAACTGTCAATGTCCTCACCAGCCGGATTCACTCCTCCATTCCTGAGCAGTGCAGTATTCAATTAGCGGGCATTTCCAACAGGTTTTGCCCATGTCCGACAATGCTGATCCAAATTTTTTTGAAGTCGGATCAGCATTGCCGAAAATGGGCCAAAAACCTATTGGAAATTACCGCAAATTCGACAAAATCCGTGGATTCGTGGCTAATCCACTGATCCATGTGTTTTCCGACAAGTCAGAATTGCTGAGAAGTCGGAATTTTTTTCCATTGAATAGATCGAATCCTGATTCAACAAAAAAAAGTCGGAAACTGGCGTCTTTCCAACTTGACGGCAATTCCAACTTCAATTGAATAGACCCCAAAGTGGTTAAATGACAGGTCATTTGTGAAAGTACTGGAAAGAGAACAATGAGTGTGCAGCATGTGGAAAGGAGAAGTTTAAGCCCACCCCATGTCTGCTTTAGGCCTAGAAGTGTGCATGGAGACATATGAACGGATAGCTTTTTGTTATTGCCGATAGGCGATAGGGTCAGGTTATTTGAATGGAACAGGTTACTGGCAGAGGTAAGTTTGTTACAAACAGTACAAACTTAGGAAGTTGAACATTACAGGAGACAGGTGATAAGTTTGTGGTTTTCTAGATTTATATAGTACTGTACTGTATGTGAAGAATCACGATGAAGTGCATTGAAGTGCATTGAAAAGGCCGAGGATGGTATCTGGTTTACGTGTAAATAGCTGCGAAATAGCCTCATAGGCTAAATCTTCTACTTCGCAAATGTACACACTACGCCGATATCGGCACAATATGTTGTTCCCAGATGAATCGGAACAACATATTGTGCATATCGTGTATGTCTGATTACGTGTTCCCTGGGTTCACATGCAGTATTTTCTGGTTGGCCGTGCTGCACAGCCAATCAAAAAAATATTGCATGTAAGCAGGTGCAGTTTAATGAAGGCTGGAACGAGGGATTGTTCGATCACTCAGTAACTCGTTCTGGTGTGTACAATACCTCCGTCAGCCGGCATAACGGCTGGGTACACATTGTTCTAATGTGTACTCAGCCTTATATGTACCAATTTTATCTGATTAGTTAGGCCAAAATGTTGTAAATAGTAAAGTCTGTCAGCCAAACAAAAATACAGACAACTGCTAGATGAGAATTGCAACTAGAGATTTAAAAAAAAAAAAAAAATCCCTTACATTAGGGTGGCCGCTGGTGTTCCCAACTGAGGATGATTAGTTTTTCTCAAGCTCTTGGCAGTCCACTTAAGACACCAGAGGTCTACTCAGGATGTTTATTTTCATGATAATAATGTGGAAACCAGTGTATTCCGCAAAGGGTTAACGGAGAAGATAACAAAATTATCTTCTCCGTTTATACCCATCTTGCCGAATATCACACAGTAGGGATCATGCCATTGATCTCTACTGTGGTTTAATGTTTTATGCTATTCAGCAAGCATCAAAAACGTTAAACCTCCCGAAAAATCTGTACTTTATATAATGCAGTTTCAGAATAGCGTTATATAAAGAAAATCCTTAATTTGAGCAAAAATGCAGGAACAGAGGGAATTTTTCCCATTAGTCCCTGCAGGATATTATAACAAGTTGCAATTAGGCTACCAATTGTCGCTTGTTACACTGCAGACTTAATGCGAATAGGAGACTATTTGCATTGTTAAGTAAAAGCATGACTGAGTAAAAAGAAAAATAGAAGGTTTTGTTTTCGAATTTACCTTGCATGATAAAAAAAAATATTTTTCATGAAGATATTGCCCGATAACGATCGGGCCAATATCAACTTTCTTGCTGAATTTACCCCCAATAAATTGTTGTGGCAATGCTTAACAGATGCAGAATTAAGTGTCATTGTCCAGAGACAATTTTATTAAAAGAGGGTAAATTTATTGTTGCATTACAGTGTTTTTTCTGACAATTTGTTTCAAACCATATTATTTATATAGGTCTTGTATGTTACTATTTTTGGACAGAAATAATATGTTGGATCTGGAGGCAGGGCCTAGATCTAAGTCCCACAATGGCCAACTTTAAGGACTAGTAGACTTTTATGAATGGGGCCGCATGTTAAAGCGGTATGCGTTCAATTTGCCAGCTGTCAGGATCCTGGCAGTCAGGATTCCGACACCGGAACCCTGACTTCCGGAGAAATGGAGGAGGTCAAAATCCCGACCACCACCCGTAATACCCCCTTGGGTGGTGGTCAACACCACAACCCAATGGGGAATAGATTAGTGTGGCGACCAAAGGTCGCCAGCGGGCCCGGCATGTGGTGAGCTCGGCGAGCCCGTGAATGCACACACTGCGATTGCCTTCCTATTCCCTTGCTTTACCTATTCCTGCCAACCCAGTAACAAAGCCAAGCCCAGTCCAGCCCAGTTCCTGTATTATCCTATGAGGAAGAGTTAAATACAACCACCTCAATTCTTGCATTCCAGCACTGCTGCCAGTAACGCTCTTACTTTACATCAACTCTGAGAAAATCCACATCTCTTGCACACTCAACTACAGTATCTTCACCAGGACGGCGCTCTGCACACAGAAAAAGCCAGGTGCCCACCGCTGAGATGCATATTAGTAATATACATTGCAGCGGGTACTTGGCAGATTGCGGCGGTGGTGGTTCCACCCACAGTGCATCTGCATCGGCCGTACCCCCCTAGTTACAGCCCTGCAGTTTAGTGCACAGTGAGAATGAAACCCATGACTGTAGTGCTGTGAGGCAGTAAAACTTACCATTACTGTGCCTGAAATAATAATTCATATGTAACTACTATTAAAATGAGTTAGGATCTCAAGCAATATCTGAAATATAATGTATAATTCAGGATACCACATTAATGGCATTAATGATACAGTTACATTTAGCAAAGAACAAAATTAGGAAAATTATGTCCTTGGGAATATATATCACATAAAAGTAGTGGTAGAAATTCCCAATTATCCAGTTCTGAATCAGGTTCAATAAGTTAATGTAAAGGAAAAAAAAGGTACCTTAAACAAGCTGTTTGACAGATCTGCTCAGGCCCCTGAAGTTGTAATAACCTCACACTGCACTGTCTGCAAATGAAAAGTTGACTGGGGAACATTGTCACCTGCTCATCCTGCTTCATTCAAACAGGCCAGGCAGTAAGAATAGAAAGGAATGTGCCAAGGGCCATTACCGTTACAGTTACTGTAAGATTGCTTTCATGGAGGGTTTTTTTTTAGATTAAATCACACAATTTAATGAAAAACAAAATGATAAGTGTTATATACTATTAGAAAAGTATAAGGTGAAGTTTTAAGAGAATACTAAATGAATAGAACTATTTCTAAAGCTCTGAGAAAGCTCAGAAAAGCTCTGACATAGAAATCTGTTTAATGAAAAAAAAAAGTACAGGATTAATGTGTAACATTATTATATGTTCTATTGTATCAGAGCTCACTCTGAGTAAAACAATCTTTAAAGTGCTTTCCATTGTGGCTAAAAATAATTAGGAAGAAGTAATGTTGGAATATCTGTACAGTTGATCCTCTTCCCCTGCAGATGAGAAACATTAAAAAGCTCAGCATCCTTCTCCCACTGATGACAACTGTTGTGCACAAATCCATGGTAAACACTCAGCTCACGCAGAGCACATCTGATCACGCTGGTTACAATGCATTATTTCTGAATGTCAACTTATTTAAAAAGAATACTTGAGGAAATGAGCCCAGTACATCTAATTATCTGCTGTTCTGCAGAAAAACTGGAAATGATCATGTCCACTCCTAAGAATCATCCTACTCTAGTTGGTTAAAATGTCCATATTTGTCAACTAAATAATGAATGGTTATTTTTCATGATCAAATTGTGTGTAAATCCACTTTTTCTCATACAGTTTTATTCTTGCATTATCTACCAAAAGATCCTGCAACTAACTTTAGTAAATTGTGCTGCTATTTTTTTTAACCTTAGGTAAGAATTTGCAGTTAGAGTAATATTATTTTATGAGCTGTTCTACTAGTCAATGTAAACCATATTCTGCATGAGAGCTGTCCTAGTGCTGCAACTTTTGAAGCCTAGTGAAACTGTCTATTGAATTTCACACTAGTAATAAATTCTGTCATTGTATGTGTGGAGGGGTGGTCCCTGGTTATATACAGTACATGCCTTTAGATTTAAATAAACAACACATCAGTGGCTCCGCAGATTGTGTTTGTGGAAGCCCTACTGTGTTGCCTGTAAGTCATTTACTGGAATGAATGTCTGTAGACAAGTAAAGAGTTGTCTTGAGTTGAAAGAATAGCAAACAAAATAATTGCTGCAGATTTGTCCTGTATTCTTGTAGGAGAAATAGGGATACTTTTCATTCAAGGAGTGTCATATTTAATGGTTATCAATAGGTTAGCCTGTGAGAAGAGAGTCCAAGCATTCTGCTAGAAATAAGGGTATTGAGGGATTTGTCTATAGTTGCCATGTCTTTTCATTAGAGATGAGCGGGTTCGGTTCTCTGAGAACCGAACCCTACCGAACTTCACGTGTCAAACACGGGTCCGAGCCAGGCTCGGTTGTTCCCGCCTGACTCGGAAAACCCGAATGAAGCAAAGCGTCATCATCACGCTGTCGGATTCTCGTGAGATTCGGATTCCTTATAAAGAGCCGCGCGTCGCCGCCATTTTCACTTGTGCATTGTAGAGGGTACAGAGAGGACGTGGCTACGTTATCTGAGTGTCAAATCTCAGTATCAGTGCTTATTGCTGCTCAGTAATACTAGTACAGTGTCTTGTGCTGCATCTTGCTGCCGTAGGGTGTTCTGGAAGTAGTGTCCTGTGACTGCATTGGTCATCATCATTCCAGTCACAGTGGTATCTGGGGGGTTACAATTCCAGAGTGCTTTTGTGCTGCTCAGTAATACTAGTACAGTGTCTTGTGCTGCATCTTACTGCTGTAGGGTGCTGTGGTAGTGTCCTGTCACTGTGCATAGGTCATCATCATTCCAGTCACAGTGGTATCTGGTATCTATCTAGTGGTATCTAATTCCAGACATTACTGCCGTCTAATTCCAGATATATTACTGGCATATAATTCCACACATTAAAAAATGGAGAACAAAAATTTGGAGGGTAAAATAGGGAAAGATCAAGATCCACTTCCACCTAATGCTGAAGCTGTTGCCACTAGTTATGGCAGAGACGATGAAATGCCAAAAAGCAAAAGTTCGGTAAAATGACCCACAAATCTAAATTAAAATCATCTGATGAGAAGCATAAACTTGCCAATATGCCATTATGACACGGAGTGGCAAGGAACGGCTAAGGCCCTCTCCTATGTTCCTCATGACTAGTGGTTCAGATTCACATGAGGATGGAAGCACTCATCCTCCCGCTAGAAAAATTAAAAGAGTTAAGCTGGCAAAAGCACAGCAAAGAACTGTGCGTTCTTCTAAATCACAAATCCCCAAGGAGAGTCCAATTGTGTCGATTGCGATGCCTGACCTTCCCAACACTGGACGGGAAGAGGTGGCTCCTTCCACCATTTGCACACCCCCTGCAAGTGCTGCAAGGAGCACCCGCAGTCGAGTTCCTGATATTCAAATTGAAGATGTCACTGCTGAAGTACACCAGGATGAGGATATGGGTGTTGCTGGTGCTGAGGAGAAAATTGACGTGGAGGAGTCTGATGGTGAGGTGGTTTGTTTAAATCAGGCACCCGGGGAAACACCTGTTGTCCGTTGGATGAATAAGGTCATTGACATGCCTGGTCAAAATACAAAAAAAAATCACCTCTTCGGTGTGGAATTATTTCAACAGAAATGCGGACAACAGGTGTCAAGCCGTGTGTTGCCTTTGTCAAGCTGTAATAAGTAGGGGTAAGGACGTTAACCACCTAGGAACATCATCCCTTATACGTCACCTGGGGTGCATTCATCAGAAGTCATTGACAAGTTCAAAAATTTTGGGTGACAGCGGAAGCAGTACACTGACAACTACATCCCTTCTTCCTCTTGTACCCAAGCTCCTGCAAACCACACCACCAACTCCCTCAATGTCAATTTCCTCCTTAGACAGGAACGCCAGCAGTCCTGCAGGCCATGTCACTGGCAAGTCTGACGAGTCCTCTCCTAACTGGGATTCCTCATATCCTTGAGTGTAACGCCTACTGCTGCTGTTGTTGCTGCTGGGAGTCGATCATCATCCCAGAGGGGAAGTCGGAAGACCACTTGTACTACTTCCAGTAAGCAATTGACTGTCCAACAGTCCTTTGCGAGGAAGATGAAATATCACAGCAGTCATCCTGTTGCAAAGCGGATAACTCAGGCCTTGACAACTATGTTGGTGTTAGACGTGCATCCGGTATCCACCGTTAGTTCACAGGGACTTAGAGAATTGCTGGAGGTAGTGTGTCCCCGGTACCAAATCCCATCTAGATTCCACTTATCTAGGTAGGCGATACCGAGAATATACACAGACGTCAGAAAAAGTGTCCTCAGTGTCCTAAAAAATGCAGTTGTACCCACTGTCCACTTAACCACGGACATGTGGACAAGTGGAGCAGGGCAGACTAAGGACTATATGACTGTGACAGCCCACTGGGTAGATGTATTGCCTCCCGCAGCAACAACAGCGGCGGCACCAGTAGCAGCATCTCGCAAACGCCAACTCGTTCCTAGGCAGGCTACGCTTTGTATCACCGTTTTCCATAAGAGGCACACAGCTGACAATCTCTTACGGAAACTGAGGAACATCATCGCAGATTGGCTTACCCCAATTTGACTCTCCTGGGGATTTGTGATATCGGACAACACCACCAATATTGTGCGTGCATTACATGTGGGCAAATTCCAGCACGTCCCATGTTTTGCACATACAATTAATTTGGTGGTGCATAATTTTTTTAAAAATGACAGTGGCGTGCAGGAGAAGCTGTCGGTGGCCTGAAAAATTGTGGGCCACTTTCGGCATTCAGCCACCGCGTGCCGAAGACTGGAGCACCTGCAAACACTCCTGAACATGCCCTGCCATCATCTGAAGCAAGAGGTGGTAACGAGGTGGAATTCAACCCTCTATATGCTTCAGAGGATGGAGGAGCAGCAAAAGGCCATTCAAGCCTATACATCTGCCTACGATATAGGCAAAGGAGGGGGAGTGCACCTGACTCAAGTGCAGTGGAGAATGATTTCCATGTTGTGCAAGGTTCTCCAACCCTTTGAACTTGCCACACGTGAAGTCAGTTCAGACACTGCCAGCCTAAGTCAGGTCATTCCCCTCATCAGGCTTTTGCAGAAGCAGCTAGAGAGATTGAAGGAGGAGCTAAAATGGAGCGATTCCGCTAGGCATGTGTGACTTGTGGATAGAGCCCTTCATTCGCTTAACCAGGGTTCAAGGTTGGTCAATCTGTTGAAATCAGAGCACTACATTTTGTCCACCGTGCTCGAACCTAGGTTTAAAGCCTATGTTGTATCTCTCTTTCCGGCAGACACAAGTCTGCAGATGTTCAAAGACCTGCTGGTGAGACAATTGTCAAGTCAAGCGAAACGTGACCCGCCAACAGCTCCTCCTTCATTTTCTACCGCCACTGGAGCTGCCAGAAAAAGGATAAAATTTCCAAAACCACCCGCTGGCGGTGATGCAGGGCAGTCAGGAGCAAGTGCTGACATCTGGTCCAGACTGCAGGACCTGCCAACGATTACTGACAAGTCGCCTACTGTCACTGCATATGATTCTGTCACCATTGAAAGAATGGTGGAGGATTATATGAGTGACAGCATCCAAGTAGGCATGTCAGACAGTCCGTACGTATACTGGCAGGAAAAAGAGGCAATTTGGAGGCCCTTGCACAAACTGGCTTTATTTTACCTAAGTTGCCCCTCCCTCCAGTGTGTACTCCGAAAGAGTGTTTAGTGCAGCCGGTCACCTTGTCAGCGATCGGCGTAGGAGGCTACTTCCAGAAGATGTGGAGGATGATGTTCATCAAAATGAATTATAAATTCCTCCGTGGAGACATTTACCAGCAATTGCCTCCAGAAAGTACACAGTTACCTGTGATGCTGGATTCCAGTGGGGATGAATTAATACTCTGTGAGGAGGAGGATGTATACAGTGAAAGGGGTGAGGAATCGGAGGATGAGGATGAGGTGGACATCTTGCCTCTGTAGAGCCAGTTTGTGCAAGGAGAGATTGAGTGCTTCTTTTTTGGTGGGGGCCCAAACCAACCAGTCTTTTTAGCCACAGTCGTGTGGCAGACCCTGTCGCTGAAATGATTGGTTTGTTAAAGTATGCATGTCCTGTTTATACAACATAAGGGTGGGTGGGAGGGCCCAAGGACAATTCAATCTTGCACCGCTTTTTTTATTTATCTTTGCATCATGTGCTGTTTGGGGACTATTTTTTTAAGTTCCATCCAGTCTGACACTGCATTGCCACTCCTAGATGGGCCAGGTGTTTGTGCCGCCCACTTGGGTCGCTTAGCTTAGTCATCCAGTGACCTTGGTGCAAATTTTAGGACTAAAAATAATATTGTGAGGTGTGAGGTGTTCAGAATAGACTGGAAATTAGTGGAAATTATGGTTATTGAGGTTAATACTATAGGATCAAAATTATCCCCAAATTCTATGATTTTAGCTGTTTTTGAGGTTTTTTTTTAAAAGAAACACCCGAATCCAAAACGCATCCGAATCCGACAAAAATCCGAAAGGGTGGTTTTTCCAAAATGCGTCCGAATCCAAAACACGACTGCGGTACTGAATCCAAAGCACAAAACACGAAAAATGCCCGCTGCACATCTCTACTTTTCATATTCTAATTTAGAGCTCCTTCCTGAACAGATACGGGCCCTCATTCCGAGTTGTTCGCTCGCTAGCTGCCTGCTTTTAGCAGCATTGCACACGCTAGGCCGCCGCCCTCTGGGAGTGTATCTTAGCTTAGCAGAATTGCGAACGAAAGATTAGCAGATTTGCGAATAGAAAATTCTTAGCAGTTTCTGAGTAGCTCGAGACTTACTCCTACACTGCGATCAGTTCAGTCAGTTTCGTTCCTGGTTTGACGTCACAAACACCCCCAGCGTTCGCCCAGACACTCCCGCGTTTTTCCCAGAAACGCCAGCATTTTTTCGCACACTCCCATAAAACGGCCAGTTTCCGCCCAGAAACACCCACTTCCTGTCAATCACACTCCGATGAAAAATCCTCGTTATGCCGTGAGTAAAATACCTAACTTTTGAGTAAAATAACTAAGCGCATGCGCTCTGCGAACCTTGCGCATGCGCAGTAAGCGACTAATCGCAATATAGCGAAACTCGGCAACTAGCGAACAACTCGGAATGAGGGCCATGGTTTTTCAGGTAGAGTATCTTTGTCTGCTGCTGTCCTGTAATGGTGTGCCTTAGGTGCTATTACTAAGAAGCAGGGCTGTCTTAATATTACCTACTAGGTGATTCATCGCGCCCTACGGGCGCTCTTAACACCGTTGTAAGGGGCTACGCCCCTGTGGGCTGAGGGATGGTGGAGGGGGTAGGAGGTGTTGGGCGTGTTGGAGTTGTGGGTGTATGTGGCAGGGGGATTGGGGAGGTTGCACTTGGTGGAGTTGTAGGCGTGGGGATAAGGGGTACGGTGGGCGAAGGTGCCATGGCTAAGGGATGTCTGCATAGGGAGATTTGTGTAGGGTCGTGTGGTGTGTGCATGGGAGGGTGGGTGGTGAGTAGGTTAGGGGGATGTGGAAGTGTGTGTTGAGGTGCAAGGTGCAAGGTTTTTCTGAAAGGTGGTTGTTTGATATTGTGATTGGGTGGTAGATGGATGTGTTTGTGAGGGGTTGTGGTGTAATTGTAGTGGCAGGGTTTGTTGTGTGTTGTCGTAGGTGTGGGAGGGTTGTGTTCATAGCTGTGAGGGTTACTGTTTGCAAACTTGTTGGTGGGTGGGGGTTTAGGGAGTATGGTGAACTGTTGTTGTGGGATCTGGGGTGTGTTTGGAGGGTGCGTCTATTGTGTTTTTGTGGTAGCGGTGGGTGAATTGTTTATGTGTGTGGCAAGGTGAAGTGGATGTGGTATTAGGGTGTTTGTTGGGGATAGAGGTGTGTTATGTTAGCAGATGTTGGAGTTAGAATTGGCGTATTAGTGGCTTTAGGCTATGGGGGTAGTCTTGTGGGGTAGCTGGTGTTTTAATGGTTTGACTGAATTAGTTGGGTGCAGAGGGAGGGCGGTGGGTGTGCGATAGGGTTAGGGTGGTGTGTGGCTGGATTGTGTTTTTTGTGAAGGGTACGTAGTTTGGCGTGTGGTTTTATGAAATGCTGTGGGTAATGATTTATGGTCCTTGGGCAAGTGTGTGGAGAGGGGTCACTGCCTGTATATGTTTTTGCGCAGGGGTGAGGGATGGTGGTGGTGATAGGAGGTGTAGTGTGGGATGGAGTTGGGTGGCAGGGGGATGGGTGAGAGGGTTTAAAGTTGGCATGGGTGGAGGAGGTCCACATAGGATGGGTGGTTGGATGGTGGAGGGTTTTTGTGGGAGGGGGGGGGGGGGAGGGCAGTGGAGGGTGCGTGCGTGTTGTTAAGAGTATGGAGGGTGAGTGTGTGCGTGGGGGGAGGAGTGGAGGGTGCGGCCGTGTTGTTAGGAGTGTGGAGGGTGAGTGTGTGCATGTGTAGGGGGGGAGGGGAAAGTGGAGGGTGTGGGCGTGTGGAGGGTGTGTGTGTAGGGGGGAGGGGAAAGTGAAGTGGAGGGTGCGGGCGTGTTGGTAGGAGTGTGGAGGGTGAGTGTGTGTGGTTGGGGGGAGGGGAAAGTGAAGTGGAGGGTGCGTGCGTGTTGGTAGGAGTGTGGAGGGTGAGTGTGTGTGTGTGTTGGGGGGAGGGGAAAGTGAAGTGGAGGGTGCGGGCGTGTTGGTAGGAGTGTGGAGGGTGAGTGTGTGCATGTGTAGGGGGGGAGGGGAAAGTGGAGGGTGTGGGCGTGTGGAGGGTGTGTGTGTGTGTGTGTGTGTGTGTGTGTGTAGGGGGGAGGGGAAAGTGAAGTGGAGGGTGCGGGCGTGTTGGTAGGAGTGTGGAGGGTGATTGTGTGTGTGTGTGTTGGGGGGAGGGGAAAGTGAAGTGGAGGGTGCGTGCGTGTTGGTAGGAGTGTGGAGGGTGAGTGTGTTGGGGGGAGGGGAAAGTGAAGTGGAGGGTGCGTGCGTGTTGGTAGGATTGTGGAGGGTGAGAGTGTGTGTGTGTGTTGGGGGAGGGGAAAGTGAAGTGGAGGGTGCGTGCGTGTTGGTAGGATTGTGGAGGGTGAGAGTGTGTGTGTAGGGGGGGAGGGGAAAGTGAAGTGGAGGGTGCGTGCGCATTGTTAGAAGTGTGTGTGTAAGGTAGAAGTGGTTGCAGTGTATGTGGTGATAGGTGTTGGTATGTGTGGGGCCATGAGGCTGCTACTTGTTTCCCCCCTTGTGATGGACAGGGTGCGAGTGGGGCTTGGTGCAAGTGGTAGGATTGGTGATATGGTGGGCACGTCATACGCAAGTGGGTGAGTGGGGGCGCTGTCTGCACAACACGGGGTAACAGTAACACAGGCCATAGCTGTACATGCGGCATCACCCTGACAGCACGCCACACCTGACTCTGTACCAGCGCTATCTCTGTCGCTGCTGCTGGCTTGGACCCGACGACCCTGCTGGACGTTTGGAAACAGACAGATTCGTGGGGTCGGAGGCAGCAGCGGTGAGAGAGATAACGCTGGTACAGAGTCAGGTGCGGCGTGCTGTCAGGGTAATGCCGCATGTACAGCTATGGCCTGTGTTACCCCGTGTTGCGGACGGCGGGTCCCGGGCAGCGTGTCAGTGGCTGCATGTGGGAACAGGCCACAGGCTGGTGCAGAGGGAGGGGTGTGGGGTGCGGGTGTCAGTGGGCTCCCGGGCAGTGTGTCCCGTCTGTGGCATCGGTGGCTGGATGCTCTGCTCCCCCCACCGCCGGCTCCGATCCCTGCGGCACACAGCCGCAGCGGCCTCTGCTCCCCCGCACCGCCGGCTCCGATCCCCGCGGCACACAGCCGCAGCGGCCTCTGCTCCCCCCGCACCGCCGGCTCCGATCCCCGGGTCATACATCCGCAGCGGCCTCTGCTCCCCCCACCGCCGGCCAGTGTGTGCAGCGGTAGTGGGGAGGGGGGAGCGGTGTGTGCGGCCGGGGTGTGGAGGGCGTTTAGTTGTGAGTGTGTGGCCGCGTCTGCAATCTTAAAGATGGTAGGGGGGTTAGCGGCGGCCTCGGTTGCGGGTGTGTGTCCCGCCGTGGTGGGGAAGGTGGGTGTTTGCAGGGGAAGGGTGGTGTGGGGTGCGCCTGGCTAGCATTCTTAAAGATGGTAGGGGGTTAGCGGCGGCCTCGGTTGCGGGTGTGTGTCCCGCCGTGGTGGGGAAGGTGGGTGTTTGCAGGGGAAGGGTGGTGTGGGGTGCGCCTGGCTAGGTGGCCATGCTTACCTGGCAGTGTGGGGCGTAAGTGCGCTGCTGGCTTGTGGCAGGGAATGGTGGGTGGAATCTCTGGCTGGTGCTCCCTTCTGCTATTGGTGTGTGCTGTGCTGACACTGGGACAGGGCAGGAGCTGCTAAGTCCGCCCAGGTCTGTGACTCCACCCAGCGTTAGAAATGCAGCCACAGAGTCACAGGGCTAATATATAGGAAATGTGTCAGTTATACGCTATCACATTCTCAAAACTTTAAATTATACAAGCAGTTTAATCATTTAAATATAGCTTTATGGACGTAATTCAAATGTTAGCGCTGTTCACCCTGACAATTGAATAGCTCTGTTGGGTGCGTAGGAGTGACAGCTGCCGGCACTAGCATTTCAGCTCACACTCCCTGTTTGGGTGCCCAAACACCACTTTTCACAATCGCGACCATTAGTTTAGTCGCGTAAAGCTGCTAAACACGACAATAATGTGCGCGATAACGAGCATCAATTGAACATCACCCCTGCAATCTCCTATCACTTTATACCTGAGATCGGGTTGCAACAACAATTGAATTCCCCCCTATAAGAGAGACACAGGGCTTGATTTGATGTATGCAAACTAGAGATGTGCGGCGGACACTTTTCGGGGTTATGTGTGTTGGTTTTGGATCTGGATCCCTGCTCGTGTTTTGGATCTGGATTGGTTTTGCCAAAACCACCCTTTTTGGGTGTGTCCCAGTTACACGCATGTGAGCATACCTGTGTGTCTTGTTTATTTTATTCATATTTTATTTTTAAATAAAACAGATGTTTTAGCAGCCCCTCCTGAGCCCCCACAGCAGCCCCCGGATGGGGCAAGTTGAGTTTTGATAGGTTCGGTAAAGTACTAAACATGACTGTGCAGTAATTTTTTTTTGTTATTGCGCCCCTGCCCCTTACCACTCTACAGTCCAAACTCATTTCATACTATAAGTAGGACTGTGGGAGGAAGCAATGCTAACCTCTAAGCCCACAGCATGCCTCAGCCTGGCAAGCCAGACATCTTCCTGGCTGTAAGCCACCATGAGACTCCATACCTTATTCAGTAACTGTTTGTGCCTCACAGGAGCTCCTGGCCCATCTAGTGCTGCAGTGCAATGGAAAGCAGATGCAATGCAAGATCACTGAGACTCTGTTCTTCTAACACCGCGAGGTCTTGCGATAACCCTATGCAGCCCTTAGGAAAATAAAAGATCCCTGTACAACAAATGTGCATCTTCTAAATAAATAATCCCAAAATGTGGAACAGTAATAATAAATCAAAATTAAGGTCGACTAATTGGAGCCATTCATTTGAGTGAGTCCCTAACATGAAATAATTGAGAAGAACCTCTCTCTAATGCTCCAGTAGAAAATATCATTTTTACCTGTCTGGCAGTTATGATGGATTATGATTCAGTCTCTTCTGAGTCACACTGACTTTGGCCACAAATGTGGTCTCTCCCCACTTTATTTAAAAACACTTCGGCAATTTACATTTCCACCTTTGTGGCTATTTTTCACAAATCTGTTTGTGATGTTGAAGCTTGTTTCATATCTGCTCTAGGCTTTCTTTTAAACCTAGGATCAAGTACAGCAGCACCCCTGGACTTGTACAGCATAGGCAACACCCCTGGAGAATTACACAGCACAGCAGACAGGCAACAGCACCCCTGGATTTAAATGGCAGTGGGGCAGCACCCCTGGACTGATAGGGCAGAGGAGTGTCACCCCATATAGGGCAGCACCCCTGGAATGATGTGGCAAAGAAAAGATGTGCAAGATGGAATTATCCTTTGGCCCTCCCACCCACCCTTATGTTGTATAAACAGGACATGCACACTTTAACAAACCAATCATTTCAGCGACAGGGTATGCCACATGACTGTGGCTGAAATGATTGGTTTGTTTGGGTCCCCACCAAAAAAGAAGCAATTAATATCTCCTTGCACAAACTGGCTCTACAGTGTCAAGATGTCATCCTCATCCTCCGATTCCTCCCCCCTTCAGTGTTTACATACTCACAGAGAAATACTGTTCAAACAGCTACATCATTTTGATGTCAGTGGACTGCTTACGCTATTACCCAAAGTTTCTGAACTTGACAATGACTTATAATGAATGCGCTGTTGGTGACATATAAGGGAGGATGTTCCTAGAAGGTTAACATCCTTACCCCTACTTATTATGGGTTGAGAAAGGCAACAAATGGATGGCTTGACACCTGTTTTCTGGATTTGGGGAGAAATAATTCCACACCGAAGAGGTGGCTTTTTTGGTATTTTGCCCAGGCATGACAATGGGCTTTTTCATCCCACGGGCAACAACTGTCTCCACTGGTGCCTTATTCAAACAAACCACATCACCATCAGAATCCTCATCGTCAACTTCCTCCTCAGCACCAGCTACACCCATATCCTCCTCATCCTGGTGTACTTCTACAGTGACATCCTCAATCTCAGTATCAGCAACTGGACTGGTGATGCACCTCCCAGCACTTGAAGGGGGCGTGCAAATGGTGGTAGGAGCCTCCTCTTCTCATACAGTGTTGTGAAGGTCAGGCCTAGACATCGCAGCTGTGGACAGTGCCAGCACCCCTGTATTTTCACAACACCCCTGTAATTTTACAGCATACATGACAAGGCCAGTGTACATTTATTTTCACTGCACTACTGTATTTTTACAGCATACAGGACCAGTGTACTTTTATTTTAACAACAGCACCCCTGTATTTGCACCCCTGTATTTTTACAGCATACTACAGAGCACACACTAACCCCACCCGATGCCACCACCCACAGAGAGACAGAGGTCTGTCTCCCTTACTCTCCAAGTCCGGAGTGAAAATTACAGTGACACGTGGCTGTTTATATGGAATCCAAAACCTGCGAGAATCCAACAGTGGGTTGTGACATTTTGCCTCGTTCTGGTTTCCGAGTCTGGCGGGAAGTCCTTCACCGGGCTCGGATACCGTCTCGGAGCATGAAGTTCGGGGTGGTTCGGTTCTCAGGGACGACATTTCCATTTATCCAATGCTGCCCATCGCCATCCCTGTTGTGCCTCCAAACAGCTGCAGCATGTGGCCTGGGGCGACCTGCGTGTGATCTCACAGATTGGTATCTGCACATGTATCACCATTGCAGAGGTATCTCACCATTGCAGTTGTACATGAACCATCATGTTTCCATACAACTCTGAATCAGGCTCTTGAATAACACTGTAGACTTAATATAACCAATAGAATACGAATTTACGTATACAATAAGTACAAGTAATGCAAAATGTAACTTTCCCATCTATGGCCCTCATTCCGAGTGGATCGGTCGCAAGGCGAATTTAGCAGAGTTACACACGCTAAGCCGCCGCCTACTGGGAGTGAATCTTAGCTTCTTAAAATTGCGACCGATGTATTCGCAATATTGCGATTACTAACTACTTAGCAGTTTCTGAGTAGCTCCAGACTTACTCTGCCTGTGCGATCATTTCAGTGCTTGTCGTTCCTGGTTGACGTCACAAACACACCCAGCGTTCGCCCAGGCACTCCCACCGTTTCCCCGGCCACTCCTGCGTTTTTTCCGGAAACGGTAGCGTTTTCAGCCACACGCCCCTGAAACGCCGTGTTTACGCCCAGTAACACCCATTTCCTGTCAATCACATTACGATCGCCGGAGCGAAGAAAAAGCCGTGAGTAAAAATACTTTCTTCATAGTAAAGTTACTTGGCGCAGTCGCAGTGCGAACATTGCGCATGCGTACTAAGCGGATTTTCACTGCGATGCGATGAAAAATACCGAGCGAACAACTCGGAATGAGGGCCAATGTGTATATGGCAATAATTAAGATAATAATTTGATGTACTCCTATTAGCTGGC